>NW_012285322.1:0-350000 GCF_000151885.1 Dipodomys ordii | reverse complement strand
TCTTAGCTCCAATTAACCACTAGAAAACCGGAAGTGGAGATGTGGCTCAAATGGTAGAGCTCTGAAAGATTAAAAAAAAGAAGAAGAAGGAAGGAAAGAAGGAAGGGAGGGAAGAAAGGAGGTAGGGAGAGAGGAAGGAAGGAAGGAAAGAGGGAGGGAGGCAGGGAGGGAGGAAAGGAAGGAAGGAAGGAAAGAAGGAAGGAAGGAAGGAAGGAAAAAAGGAAGGAAGGAAGGAAAGTAGATAGATTAGAATTCAAATAATTTATAATTCTAAACATGTTTGTAATATACAGCTAGTACTTCAAAGCTTTCCTATTTACATTATACAGGTCAATATATTGTTAGAATATTCACATAATTTTACTTGTATGAACAAAAATAAACGTCAAACATTTTTATTGACACTCCCTCCAAACTGAATTTCTTCTTGGAAATTTTCATGTGGAATGAATTACAATTCATTATTTTACATTAGTATATTCTGCAATCTTGTTGAACTTCCTACTTTTAATGGATTTTTAATGAATCCCTTAAGTAACTTTATTAATAAGAACATGGTATTTGAAGCTAGAGATTATTTTACTTCTCCTTTCAATGGGGATGAGGTTACTTTGATGTTAAATCATCAACAGAAGCAATCAGAATGTGTAACTTTTCTTTATTTCTTTTTTTTCATGTTTCTTCATTTTTAAAAATCTTATTCATTTATTCATTTATTTTTATTTTTTATTGGGAAAATACGGTACAGAGGGTAGCAAAGTTGTCACTAAAGGCAAAAAATATGCCGAATTTGGGATTGGAAGATATGTCCTAGTGGTGTCATTATCTTCTTGTATTTGGAAAACAAATAGTAATTGAACACACACATGAAACTTAAGTTCAGTATGTATATACATAGTGACCAGAGAACAGCAATGAAAATAAGGTGTACTTTATTTAAATGAATATGCCTAAAATACTCATTTTTTTAAATTATTAACTAAATTTTTATATGGCTAAAGATGGCGACCAGTGATTATGGGTTAATCTTGCCTATGCACTTCAATACTGTGGCATCTAAGTATGTACTAATTAAATTTAAATTCACCTCTATTAACTACATTTAAATAAATTAAATGAACAGTAGTTCAGCCACAACAGTCACATCTCAAGGGTCCAAGGAAGGTAACAATTGCTGTACTTCCTACTTCAGTAAGAGAATCTCTTCCTTAACCTAGGCTGGCCTTACATTCTTCTCACCTCGATTAAACTTAAGACAGTTTTTTCTTCCTCTTTCTTTCCTTCAGGCTCTTACTCTGCTTTATTAGAACATTTTTTAAAAATTGTAATTGTAATTTTTTCCTCTTCCCCTTTGAGATATATGTAAATGTATTCCAGAACTTCTAGCCAGTTTTATAACCCAACAATGACTTCTTCAGAAAGCTTGGAGCCATCTTTTTGAAATGTAAATATTAAGAAAAATAGTCTTCTGTTCATACCTTTATAAATCTCTGGTAGGAGGTAGAAGCCTAACTTCATTGTGTACCTCCTTCCTCCTATTATTGTGAAAATATAGGAAAGTTCCACTTTATAATTATGACGTAAAATTATACATGTAATTATAAGTATAATGGTATTAATATAATCATATATCATATAATATATAATATACACTTATATATTTTTATACATTTATATAATTTTATATTCTATGGGAAAAACAGGTTACTTAATATTTGACTGAAAATTTTCATTATCGCATAATAATTTTACACATTTATAAGGTACAGTGTGATATTTCACAAAATAATTTGAAGGTGGAAATGTTATTTACCCTGCTTTGGTCAAAATTTATATGCATGTCTTGAACTGTCTGTGCTCTTCTTAAAACTTGGTATTCAAACACTGACATTGACTTCCATTTTTTTAAGCTCTGATATATTGTTCATTTAATATCATTTGTAGAATTTGAAACAGAATATAAAATAGTTCTACATTCAGTCAGTCATCTAAATCTGTGGGTTTCACATTTGTTTTTGTTTTTTTTTGGATTCATACTTTCTTTTTTTATTTTTTTAATTTATTTTTTATTTGTGAACATACTGTACAGAGGGGTTACAATTACATGGGCAGGATAATGCGTACATTTCTTACCAAGCATTGCAGCCTCCTCCTTTGGTTTACCCTTCACATCCCTTCCCAGCCTCCGCCCTCCCCACCAATCCCAACCCTTCTCCTCCCCCCCCTTCCCCGCCCCCCGACCGACGTTGTAAAGCTCGTTTTGGACATGACAACTTATACATCTCGTTGTTGCATCAGGTCCACCTGTATCCTTAAACAACTGTTATTCCCCCTCTCCTCCACAAGTTATACTGACATCAAATATAGTGAAAGCATGGGTTATACTGTGGGGGAGGGACATACAAAGCAACAAAGAGATAGTCTTATAAATGCGTTAGAAACACATGCATGAAAGAAAAAACATTAAAATACATGTCTAAGGGTTCATTTTCCTGACAACACATTATCTGACCTTTTCGGCTTGACTCATACATATACTAGATATTGCAAATAAGGGAAACCATGGGACCTATGTTTCTTTGGGCCTGGCTTACTTCACTTAATATATTTTCTTCCAAGTTTTTCCATTTCCTAACAAATGTGGCAATGTCATTCTTTCTGATGGAGGCATAGAATTCCATTGTGTATATATACCACATTTTCTTGATCCATTCATTTACTGAGGGGCATCTGGGTTGGTTCCAGATCTTAGCTATGGTAAATAATGCTGCAATGAACATATTGTGCTGATAGCTTTAGTGTGGTCTTGTTTGTAAACATTTGGGTAAATGCCCAAAAGTGGGATTGAAGGGTCATAGGGGAGCTCTATGTGAAGTCTTTTGAGGAACCTCCATACTGCTTTCCAAGGTGGTTGAACAAGTTTACATTCCCACCAACAATGAAGTAAGGTTCCTTTCTGTCCACATCCCCTCCAGCATCTGTTGTTGTTAGAGTTCTTGATTTTTGCCGTTCTAACTGGAGTGAGGTGGTATCTCAATGTTGTTTTGATTTGCATTTCTTTTATGGCTAGGGATGTTGAACATTTCTTCATGTGTCTATTGGCCATCCTTCTTTCTTCTTCAGAGAAGTTTCTCTTTAAGTCTTTCGCCCACTTGTTTATTGGGCAGTTGTTTCTTTGAGGATTTGTTGTTGGGGGGTTTAATTTTTTGAGTTCCAAGTATATTTTAGATATGAGACCCTTGTCCGTTGTATGGCTAGTAAAGATCTTCTCCCAATCCGTGGGCTTTCTATTGATCTTGCTACCTATGTCATTTGCACTGCAGAAGCTATGCAACTTTATGCAGTCCCATTTGTCCATCCTTTCTTTGATTTGTTGTGTTTCCGGGTCTCTATTCAAAAAATTTCGGCCTGAGCCAAGGAGACCTAGGGTTTCTCCTATTCCATCCTGTAATGTTTTCAGAGTGTCTGCTTTGAGTTCAAGGTCTTTGATCCATTTGGAGTTGATTCTGGTGCAGAGTGATATATAAGGATCTAGCTTTAGTTTTCTACATGTAGTTAACCAATTTTGCCAGCACCATTTACTGAAGAGGCTGTCTTTCTTCCATTCTGTTGTTTTAGCTCCCTTATCAAAGATTAGGTGGCTATAGGTCTGTAGGTTCATTTCTGGGTTTTCAATTCTATTCCATTGGTCCTGAGGTCTGTTCTTATGCCAATACCAAGCTGTTTTGATTACTATGGCTTTATAGTAGAGTTTGAAATTTGGTATTGATATTCCTCCAGCAGTGTTCTTTCCGTTGAGGAGCGTTTTTGCTATTCGGGGTCTTTTATTGTTCCATATGAATTTTTGGATTGCCTCTTCTATTTCCTTGAAGAATGAGGTTGGAATTTTGATAGGTATTGCGTTGAATTTGTAGATAGCCTTGGGAAGGACATGAATGATGTTTCTCAATTCTTTTCTACTTGTAAAAGAAAATATGATCAAAGTATATTATATGCATACATGGAAATATCATTATAAAAACCCCTTACCATTTACAGTTTAACATATACCAATGAAGAAGTTATGGAGCTGTTACTTTTACAGATAATATAAGAAATAAAATTTGACTTTCTACATTAATCTTTAATAGGATCTTAATTTCATTTTTCTAGACTAATAGTTTCCAGACTGCATTGCATATTTCCAGGGAGACTCCAGGCAATTCACTAAAATAATAAGCAAAAATACCAGATGCTTTCTTTATGCATTTATTTCTATTTTCAGTTTTCAAATTAGAATTATCTATATTTGTTTGGATATATACAATATTAGGGTAGCAGTATATATATATATATATATATATATATATAGGAGAAACAACTAAAATTTTATCAGTTAAATGATATATAGTAAGAGATAATCTTTAAAATGATTGAAAAGATTCTCTAACAACTGGCTCCAAAGATTTTGAAGTAAATCCAATGCAAGATAATGAAAAATGAGATGTTCAATAAAGAGCTATGAGAGGACAGAAATCTGAGAAGTAAAACATTCATTAGGTTGAATTTTAAAACTCAGTGGAGTAAGACACTGGTGGTTTGTGTCTGTGACATTCGCCTTAGGAAGCTGAAATCTGAAGCTCATAGTTCAAAACCAAACCAGGCCAAGTCTAATAGACTCTATCTCCAAAATTACCAGAAAAGTGCAGAGTGAAAGCACAGCTCAAGTGGTAGAACACCAGCTGGGAAAGCAAGCTAAGCAAGCAGGCAACCTTGAGTTCAAGCCTCAGTACTGGTAGCAAGAAAGAAAGAAAGAAAAACCTCAGTGAAAAGAGTCACCAGTAGACTAGATCAGACAGCATTTCAAGACTTAAAATCAAAGTTAATGAATTGGATCATTCAGATTACAGTAAAGAAAAATACAGAATTATGAATAGAGCATGAAAGATTGCTATGACACAACTAGAAGACCAGACTTCTGTACTGTTGGTATAAAAGAATGTTCCATTCACAGTGGCCTCAAAAATAGGATAAAAATTCCTAGGAGATAACCTAGGAGATGAAAGTCCTCTTTGATGAAAACTATAAAAACTGAAGAAAGACATGGAAGAGAATGGCAGGTGCAAATACCCACCCTGTCACCTTTGTTCATGAATTGGCAGAGTTAATAATGTTAAAAATGATCATATTATTAAAGACAATTTAAAAATTCAATACAACCCCCATCTAGGATGGTCAGCCTTAACTGTCAGCTTGACAGGATTGAGAAGTACCAAAGCAATGAGTGAAGTGTCTGTGTGAGCACCTCCGGAGAGGTTTAACTAGGAGAAAAATGGCAGCCCTGATGTGGGTAGCACCTAGATAGAATAAAGGGGACAAGAGGATGTCCCAGAACAGGCATGCTTTCACTCTGTGTCTTAATCTCCATGAAACTAGGAAGCAAAACAAATGCTTCCTCCCTTGTGCTGTTTAGCTGAGATACTTTGTCACAGCAATGAAAAACAGACCAGCAAAGAAATCGGTATCCAAGAATTGGGTCATTGCTTTCTGTGACTTTATGTGTGATTCAGAAACCTTGGAAACTGGTGTGTAGGAGGAATATGCAAGAAGTTCCGAGATGTGCATTGTTTCTAATTTTGTATGTGGCTTTTAGTCTTATTCAGAATAATTCTTTTGTTTGTTTGTTTTTGGTCTGGTCATGGGGCCTGAACTCTGGGCCTGGGCACTGTGCCTCATCTCTTCAGCTCAAGGCTAGCGCTCTACCACTTGAGCCACAGCGCCACTTCCAGCTTTTTCTTTTTGCTTATGTGGTGCTGAGGAATCGAACCCAGGGACTTGAGCATGCAGGGCAAGTTGCTCTACCACTGAGCCACCTTCCCAGCCCCAGAATAATTCTTGTAGGCAGCTATGCTACAGGTTTCGAGATGTCCCCTTTTATATCTTTGGGATTAGAAAACTCTTCTTCCACAACTACTAGTGTCAGAGGTTTGTCGCTGCTCACTCGTCCAAACCTTCAGGATTTCAAAAGAAAAAGAACAAGCAGCAGCTTTATTAAGAGAATCTCCTTGTGCCTGCGGCCTCTGATCCAAGATCACACATACCAAAGAATTACAAAAACAAACCATGCCAAACTTGCTGGTGCAAAGGACAGAGGTGAATGAGAGCCCTGAGAGAGCAGAGGAGATCTTCCTTAGACATCAAAAACGTCTGCCTCAGACCCCATAAACAAGGTAATAAGCTCAATGTACTCCATTATCCATATAAAATGGCTTAGGATTTGTCCCTGAGTAAAGAAATGATGCTGTAACTGAAGGTCTAGCCAAGATGAGACTGGAGGACACTGTAACTTCCTCAGTCAACACCATGAGGACAGAGCAGGAACAAAGGCAGGTAGCAAAGGCATGTAAATAACAGGAATACCCAGATACAATCACCAGTCCTTTAAAATGCAAGAAGCCCTGCCTCCCTCATACTCTGCTCATTCCTTCATTTCCTCCCAGGACCACACAACACAGCTGCCAGCGCAAACCACAAGATGCATCTTCTCAGCCGCAACATCCTGAAGTGGTCAAAGAAAGAGGATGCTTTTGCATCAACCTCCAATCTGAGAGGTACAGATGTTTACTAGAATCGCAGAAACTCTTCTCTTCCTGGAGCACAATGAAAGTGAAATAGCATTCACAAACTCCTGACACCAGGCTTTGCTCCACAAAAGTGTACACAGATCTCTCCCTCATGATGTTACAGCATTGGTGTTTGCATCATTCAACAGTCCCAGGGCATAAGCAACTCTAACGTGACATCTGTGCTTTTAGAGGAAACCAATGAGATAAGGGCTTTGAGTGGAACTTAGTGAAAGGCTACTTCAGGAAAGTAAACTTAGAAAATCCAGCTCTTCCTGGCACAAAACAGATATTCTTCACACAGAAAAGCAGTCTCCGTGACTCAGCCTCTAGTAGGAGCCAGATGAGAAGTGGCAAGCTTGCTAGACCCAACAATCAAAATCTACTCCCTGCCTCCATGAACACCTACTTGTCTACATGAATGCTGGTCAGCCCACTGTCAATGCCTCCTAACTAAATACCTATGACCTGTGCCCCAGGGCACTTCCCAAATCCCTTCTTGTTCCAATCTCCCCACTTGTCCTGCTCTCTGCACAAGGTAAGTAATTGTCTAACCCCTTTATAGTAACAGAGGCTCACAGTACTTTAAAGGGCCTTTGTCCAAAAAAGCTGGGTTCTTCAAAAAAGGAGTCTAGCTCATCCTGGTGATATCAGAGCCTTCCTCTTACCTGCCACATTCAGGGAGAGTTCAAAAGCCAGTCCATTGATGGGAGGCAGAGAGGGAAAGAAGAAAACCTAATGGGATTAGAAAACCTCAAGTAAGCTGGAGCCCAAGAGGACATCTGCCTTCTAGAGAGGCCAGGAAGTGGTGGGGAAATGTTGCAAAAAAAGACACTCTTAATTCATGTCATCTTTAGAAGATTCATTGTCTCAG
This sequence comes from Dipodomys ordii, assembly GCF_000151885.1. Lineage (NCBI taxonomy): Eukaryota > Metazoa > Chordata > Mammalia > Rodentia > Heteromyidae > Dipodomys > Dipodomys ordii. The sequence continues at coordinate 342,524 of NW_012285322.1, read as the reverse complement.
TGCTAAATTCCTTGCCATGGGCTAAATGTGAAATTCAGAAAGGCATTTCCCATGAAATTGCCACTTAGCATGAAACACTTGCAGGAAGAGGGAAAAGACCCAGAGAAGAAGACTTTGCCAACTAGCCGGCCAATATCTCACGATAGTAGACAAAGTGGCCCTGCGTCTTTGAACCAGGAGCCGTCCTTGTATCCCTACTGAGTCTCCCAGGGCAGCCTGACGCAGAGGGTCCAGTGTGAGGAGCGGTCAACCCAGCATATGCTTCCCTCCCAGATGCCTTAAATAACACAATGGGATCAAAGTCTCACAAAGTTCTTAGGAAGAATATAATCCAATTATCTGGCTTCTCTCTCACTGTTTTCCAGCAACAATGACTGGAATCATTAAACACTCAAGATGGAGCCCACTGAATGCTGTGTGGGATGAGGATTCCACAGTGTGTCTGGAGGCTGCCATCTACTTGAAGATCTTCTCTGCCAGCCTCACTCAGGGACTGGCAAGCAAAGGCTTGGTCTGGCCGGGAGGAGTTAGAGGTTGAAGAGAAATAAGAGGAATGGCCAAGGATCTACACCAGAGGGGAAAAAATTAAAAAGGAGAATGTCTTGCACCCAACCAAATTCAAGCATACTGGAAAAGCATGTGTGGGATGTCGAGAACCATACCACGGGAACCCAGATGGCCTCTGTTTCTGGTTTGTCCATCCTTCAGCACATTTTCTTTTGGAACTATGGATGGAGTTCAGTGTCAGAGCCATTCGCTTAGCGCATAGATGGATCATGCCTATTAAACTTGTATATAGGTAGTGCACATCCATTTGAGAAATATAAAGTGCGAGTCATTGCGAGTGTTGTGTTCATTCACTTGGGTTGTTTATATCATTCTCATTTTTGATGAGAACCCTATCCCGGTTGGTTGATATGCTTATTCACTACTTTGCAAGGGGGAGCATCAGCAGCATGGACACCATGGGCATAAGCAGAGGTCAACTTCCTCCCCTCGATGGGGGGAAGTTGCAACTGGGAATTATTCACTGCCCTGAGCCATGGTGCTGCTCACCTCTAAGTGAGATGTCCCTCCTGTCCTGCCCCACCCTGCCCTAGAGACCGGCCAAAACGACAGCTCCCGGAGCAGTTCCCAGTTCCCTGGAGATTTGTGCATGCCCTCATTTTGTGGTTAGAGAACAAATTAGGTTAATGCTAGAGGAAAATCTCCATAAAAGCTAATTCTTTCCTTTGAAATCTTACCATTCCAAATGGTTTTATTGGGTTCTCCTAATAAAAAATACCCAAAGAGCAAAGGAATTCCTATCTAGACACCCTGAAATCATTTGCACAAGGTAAATTTTCTTCAAAGAGTAATTTTACTTTTTTACTCCTTCAGTGTTTTCCCCCTGCTCCTACTTTTTCCCAGTCATGTGTACATCCACAAAGATCTAAACTAATGCAGATAATTGAGCTTCTCAGACAAATGCTGTAAGGTTTGGGGAAATATGGGATCTGGCCTCAGAAAGTGAAGTCTAATGGTAATCATCTCTGGCCTGAGTTTGTGACGTGGCTGCTCCTTCCTGTGCATTTGCCCTGTGTAGACCAATTAGCTGGTGTCTCCAGCAATACAGCAGCTTTAGTTTTGTGGTTAACATTATGTGGCCTCCCATTTTGACTAAAATGGGCAGGTTTCTTTCCTCCTCTCCTATCCTTTTTTAGAAAATGGGTGTTTTGTTGGTGGGGAAAAAAGAGAACAACAAAGCTTTCATATCATTAATTGCTATAGAAGATTAGAATAATGATGGGCTTGGAAGGTGGCTCAGTGGTAAAGTGCTTGCCTTGTATGCATGAGGCCCTGGGCTCGATTCCTCAGCACTACATAAGCAAAAAAAGAAAAAAAAAGATTAGAATAATGACACTTGTAGGTAGATAGAAAACTTACTCAGGTACACACACCCGCATTCCAAAACCATATTATTCATTCAGACATGGGATACAGTCATTCTTAACCATTGCAACCCATGATTGATCTACTCCAGATGTTCTCCCAAGTTTATGTATCAATTTCAAATGCACCCCCATTAATTTGAAATCAGGGCTCTGAGTAGTCCCAGCATGGATCAGATGGTTTTGTAAATCCACTAGGTATACAATCTCTAGCGGGATCTTTTACTTTACAGATTATATTTCCCTAAAAACAAAAGGAGGGGACTGGGAAGGTGCCTCTGGTAGAGCACTTGTCTTGCAAGCCTGATGCCCTGGGTTCGATTCCTCAGCACCACATAAACAAAAAGGAAAAAGTTGGAAGTGGCACTGTGGCTCAAGTGGTAGAGCGCTAGCCTTGAGCTGAAGAGCTGAGAGGCAGCTCCCTGGCCCAGAGTTCAGGCCCCACGACTAGACCCCCCCAAAAAAATAAATCACAAAAACACAACAAACCAAAAGGAATTTAATAGCTAGAAAACAATACTCTCTCTCTCTCTTTCTCCTTCTCTTTTTCCTTCCTCCCTCTTCCCCTGCCTCCTATGTCACCCTCTGTGGAGACTTCTACCTTTTCTTTGGAAGAAGAAATTACTTTTCTTCAACATTGGACTATAATAAGGGAAAGACCACAGCCTCATAGCCCGTGTGCATCTACTGTATGGCAGAAGTCCACTGTTTTGCTGTCCAAGAGAGCTGTATTTCTCTTTCATAACAAAGACTCCTGGAGGGGGGACCAAGATGGCGACGGGGCAGTAGGGAAACGCCACAGCTCTCTCCAACCACAAAGAGAGTTCGAGTTCCAACGCTTAATCTCCCCAAGAGACCCACAACAACAAAAAGACGAACACTCAGAGAAAAACCAGAGGTGGAAAATAACAAAAAAGAAAGAGAGGAAAAGAAGAATTTCAGAACAGAGAAGAGCGAAGACCCCTCCCCCAACCATTACTGGCCGCACAGCAGTGCGCCAAGCCGCCGGCCAACCGGCCCGGCCTGGCGGGGGCTGCCAGAGCTCCAGAGACACAGGGGGCCACTTGCAGATCACCAGGTACTGGTTCGCCGAACAGCGGATTGCCAGGAACAGAGAAACCTACCAGCCGGGATCCTCCACAAGGATCCCACCCCCACTGCTCACTCTCCACCGGAGCGGAGAGGCTCCATCCGGCCAAAGCCGCCCAGCACCAGCAGCACGACAAAGGAACCTGTAGGCAGACCACCTGCCAGATCGCAATCGCAACGACCCGGCAGGGGTTGCCCAACCCAGCCCGCAACCACCCCAACTGAACTCGGATTGCAACAACTGACGACCTACACCACACAGAAACAACCAGCTCCAGGGTGAGTACTTCACAGGGGAGAGTGCATCCCTCAAGGGAGACCAGAGCTGGAGGGAATCCCCAGACCCTAACCTAGACTCCCTACCCCAATAACCGGACCACAGGACCCACTAAAACTGGGAACTGTTCGAGAGCTCCACCAGCCGGTGGAGCACACTCTGCTGGCCAGGCCAGAGCAAGAGTGCCCCTGGAAGGGAGCTTAAATGCCCAAGCCAGGAAGAGCACCCCTGGGTCAAGACTACCAACAGTAGAAGAAATTTGAACTGTGTCCCCCAGGCTGCATAACCTAGGTGGTATACACAGCAGCACAGGCCTAAGGAGCGCGCTGCAGGCTGCATAACTTAGGTGGTATACACATCATCACAGGCCTAACTAGCACTCCAGGCTGGGGCCGGAACCAGGCCCGGGTATCCGGCGCCTGAACAACACAACCAACTCCTCCCAACTGAAGTAAAAAGCTGAGCATACGCCTCAACAGAGGGGAGAAAACCAGGAAACAACACTCCCCCGGGAAGCACGCCTGTGACAACAAAAGACCTGGAGGCTCAGGACAAGAGTAGTCCAAACCCCACCAAAACTCCACCCATATACCCAAGGCTGGGAATTGGGCAACACAGGCTGCTAGCACCTGATAATAAGCAGGAGCTCAGGCTGATAAGGCGGCTCAGCAATAGAGTGATAGTCTTGGATGTATGAGGCCCTGGATCTGATTCCTCAGCATCACAAGAGCAAAAAGGGTCAGAAGTGGTGCTGTGGCTCAAATGGTAGGGTGCCAGCCTTGAGCTGAAGAGCTGAGGGACAGCACCCAAACCTAGAGTTCAAGCCCACAACCAGCCCAAAACAAACAAACAAAAACACATCAGGAGCCCATAGCAGACTCCAGTATTTGGGAGAGTGTATCCAGAGCATCAGATCTCCACAAGAGTACCCGTCGGAGCAAACACAAGCAGTTTAGGCTGCTCAACCCTTCCAAAGGCGGGAATTGCCAGCAATCTACAGCATAGAGCTGAGAATCCTAAGTAAGTCAGAATAGCAGCTGGAAATAGGCTCCCAACAGAACCCAGATCAGGCACAGGCTCTCTCTACCAATACAGAATCAGCAACCAAGCAAAGACAGACACACCAAAACAAAATTGAAGAGCAGTCTCCTGAACCCCCATGTGAAAATCACAGAGAAAAATCACAAGGTTTACCACCACCCAGGACAGCAAGCTCACCTCAGAAGCCAGCAGCCACTCAGGGGAGAGCCCCAGTGGGAGCAAAGCAGGAATGGAAGACAAAAGCTACATCCAAGGGTTGATGGAGGCAATGACTCAAGAAATAAAGCGAGAAATGGATCAGAAATTGAAAGAGCACAAGGATGGACTATCAAAAGATATACAGGATATCAAACAAAAGTTGGATGCAAAAATAGAAGATGCACAAACCTCAGTAAGAAGTGAGATAAACGCCAAATTAGAGGTAATGCATACTAATCTCACCTCATTGAGAGGTGATCTCACCTCATTGAGAGGTGAGATCAGTACTCTGAGAACCAACATTGAATCCATAAAGGGATCCATTTCCTCCATGCAAACCACAATAGAAGTCACGGTCAAAAGAGTGAATGAAATGGAAGGTAGAGTGTCAGATACAGAAGACAGAATACACCAACTGGACCAAAAAGTGACAGATATGGAAAAATCACTCAAATTAAACCAAAGGGAAATTCAAGAACAGGCAGATAATGCTAAAAAATTTAACCTTCGCATAATCGGAGTGGACGAAGGTGAGGAATTCCAGAACAAGGGACTGCAACCCCTATTTAACAAGATAATCAATGAAAATTTTCCCCACCTCAAAAACGACCATCTTAACTACATCACAAAAGCTTATCGAACACCCAACAAGCAAGATCCCAGGAGAAACACTTCTAGACACATTATAGTAAAAATGATGGATCTGAATAATAAGGAAACAATCCTGCATGCAGCAAAAATGAACAAGGAGCTATACTACAACGGGAAAAAAATTAGAATTACTGCAGATCTCTCCACACAAACAATGAATGCAAGAAAAGCCTGGGAAAGTACCATACAAGCCCTGAGAGCCAATAACTGCCAACCCAGACTGATATACCCGGCAAAGCTAGCATTCACATTCGATGGAGAACTGAAAACTTTTAATAGCAAAGAAAAACTAAATGAATACATAAACAGTAAGCCAGCTTTACAAAGAATTCTAAGAGGGGGGACACAACCTGAAGAAAGCAACCAGGAACTGGGACCTGCCCCAAACAGGCATTACTCAAAGTCTAACTGAGCAAGCACAGGAGGAAAGGAAAGAAGAAAAACTTAGGAAAACGGAATGGCAAGGACAACAATGCATCTCTCTATACTTTCTTTTAATATAAATGGGCTGAATTCGCCAATTAAAAGAAAACGAACTGAAGACTGGATCAGAAAACAAGACCCATCCATCTGTTGCCTTCAGGAGACCCACCTCTCAGCCAAACATACAAACAAACTCAGAGTGAAGGGGTGGAAAAGGATTTACCAATCAAATGCCCCAGTAAGAAAGCAGGTGTAGCTATCCTGATATCTGACAAAATAAACTTTTCATTAAAAACTGTACAGAAAGACAAGGACGGACACTACATATTAATAAAGGGAACAATCCAAGAGGAGGATATAACCATCATCAACCTATATGCCCCAAATATTGGTGCACCCAGATATGTCAAAGAAATGCTCTCAAACTTACAGAATAAAATAGATCCCAATACGATAATACTAGGAGACTTTAACACGCCACTCTCACCAAAGGACAGGTGTACCAACCAGAGGATTGGCAAAGAAGCTACCGAATTAAGTGAGGCCATACTTCAAGCGGAATTAACTGACATCTACCGAGTATTTCACCCTAAAACAACACAGTACACATTCTTCTCGGCAGCTCATGGAACTTTCTCCAAAATAGACCATATCATAGTTCATGCAAGGAACTTAAGCAAATACAAAGGGATCGACATAATCCCCTGTATCTTATCTGACCACAGCGGAATCAAGCTAGCTCTCAATAACAAAGCATACCGCAGAAATTTCTCTAATACATGGAAATTGAACAGCACACTCCTTAACAACGCCTGGGTAACAGAAGAGATCAGAGAAGAATGAAAGAATTTCCTACAACTCAATGAAAATGAAAACACCTCACAAAGAAACCTGTGGGACACAGCAAAAGCAGTCCTGAAGGGCAAATTTATTGCCCTCAGTGCCCACATCAAGAGAATGGAGACAGACCAAGTAAATAATCTCATGTTGCAACTAAAACAGCTAGAAAAACAAGAAAAAATGGGACCTAAAGCTACTAGACGAAGCCAGATAACCAAATTAAGAGCAGAGATTAACCAATTAGAAAATCAGAAAACCATAACCAAAATAAACCAAACAAAAAGCTGGTTCTTTGAAAAAATAAACAAAATTGATTGTCCGTTGGCAAGATTAATTAAAAAAAGAAGAGAGGAAACCCATATTAATAGGATTAGGGATGCCACCGGAAACATCACAACACGTACCTAAGATATCCAAACAATTCTAACAGACTACTTTCAAAAGCTATACTCTCTAAAGGAAGAAAATCTGGCAGAAATGGATGCATTTTTAGAGAAATACATGTTACCCAAACTGAGCAAAGAAGAAGTTAACCAATTAAATAAGCCAATATCCTATAATGAGATACAGGAAGCTATCAAAAGTCTTCCAACAAAAAAAAGCCCAGGACCAGATGGATTCACAGCAGAATTCTATAAGACCTTTAAACAAGAACTAATACCCATACTCCTCAAGCTCTTCAGAGAAACAGAGAAGGAGGGAGTTATCCCAAACTCATTCTACGAAGCCAATATCACACTCATCCCCAAACCAGGCAAAGACCCAACCAAAAAGGAGAATTACAGGCCAATTTCCTTGATGAACACAGATGCAAAGATCCTTAATAAGATTCTAGCTAACAGAATCCAGAAACACATAAAAAAATAATACACTATGATCAGGTAGGCTTCATCCCAGAGACACAGGGATGGTTTAACATACGTAAGTCAATAAATGTAATCCAACATATCAACAGAGCCAAGGTCAAGAATCACATGATTATAGCCACAGATGCAGAAAAGGCCTTTGATAAAATTCAACATTCATTCATGCTAAAAGCTCTGGAGAAAATAGGAATAGAAGGAACATTTCTAAAAACAATAAAAGCCATTTATGACAGACCAATAGACAATATTATACTTAATGGGGAAAAGCTACAACCAATCCTCCTAAAATCAGGAACAAGGCAAGGATGCCCACTGTCTCCACTCCTCTTCAACATAGTCCTAGAACCCTTAGCCAGGGCAATAAGGCAAGAAAAAGACATTAAAGGGATCCGCATAGGGAAAGAAGAAGTTAAACTATCCCTTTTTGCAGACGACATGATACTATACCTCCACGATCCCAAAAACTCCATCCCCAAACTTTTAGAAATCATAAATCACTTCGGCAAAATAGCAGGATACAAAATAAACCCACAAAAATCAGTTGCCTTTCTATACACTGATAACTTACAGGAATAGAGGGAAATAAAGGAAGCAACCCCATTCACAATAACCTCCCAAAAGATAAAATATTTAGGAATTAACCTAACAAAGATGTAAAAGAACTATTTAATGAGAACTATAAAAAATTAAAGAAAGAAATTGCAGAAGACACTAGGAAATGGAAAGACCTCCCATGCTCCTGGATAGGCCGACTTAATATAGTAAAGATGGTAGTACTTCCAAAACTAATATACAAATTCAATGCAATTCCTATTAAAATCCCAATGACGTACATCACTGAAATACAGAAAACAGTCCAAAAATTTATTTGGAACAACAAAAGACCTAGAATAGCCAAAACAATTCTAGGGGATAAAGACAATATGGGAGGGCTATCCATGCCGAACTTCAAACTCTACTACAGAGCTATAATAACAAAGACAGCATGGTACTGGCACAAAAACAGACCCGAAGACCAATGGAACAGAATAGAAGATCCAGAAATAAATCCACAGGCCTACAGCCAGCTGATATTCGACAAAGGAGCCAAAGACATACAATGAAGAAACACAGCCTCTTCAACCGCTGGTGCTGGGAAAACTGGGCAGCCACATGCAGAAAACTAAAAGTGGACCCCAGCCTATCACCATGCACCAACATCAACTCAAAATGGATTAAAGACCTTAACATTAAACCTGAATCTCTGAAACTACTGCAGGACAGAGTAGGAGAGACACTTGAACTAATAGGCACAGGAAGGAACTTCCTGAACAGAGTCCCAGGGTCACAACAAGTTGGAGAGAGACTCGACAAATGGGACTACCTTAAATAAAAAGCTTCTGCACAGCTAAATCTATCGCAACTAAGCTAGAAAGACAACCAACTAATTGGGAAAAAATATTTACCAGCAATATATCAGACAAGGGGTTAACATCCTGTATATACAGGGAACTCAAGAAACTAATCCCTCCCAAACCTAACAAACCAATTACTAAATGGGCAAGGGAACTAAAGAGGGACTTCACAAATGAAGAAATAAAAATGGCAAAGAAACACATGAGGAAATGTTCATCATCCCTGGTGGTGAAGGAAATGCAAATAAAGACAACCCTGAGATACCACCTTACCCCAGTCAGAATGTCCCACATCCACAAATCAGCCAACGACAAATGCTGGAGGGGATGTGGAGAAAGAGGAACCCTATTACACTGCTGGTGGGAATGTACACTTACACAACCACTTTGGAAAGCAGTCTGGAGGGTCCTTAGAAAGCTAAAGATTGACCTCCCTTACGATCCAGTCATACCACTTCTAGGCATCTACCCTGAACAACAGGAACCAATATACAAGGACACGTGCACCTCCATGTTTATTGCAGCACTGTTCACAATAGCCAGGATATGGAAACAACCCAGATGCCCCACCACAGATGAATGGATCCAAAAATTGTGGTATCTATACACAATGGAATATTATGCAGCCATTAGAAATGACAAAATAATGGCATTTGCAGGGAAATGGATGGAGCTAGAAGGAATCATGTTGAGCGAGGTAAGCCAAGAGCGAAGAGACAAATGGTACATGGTCTCCCTGATAAGTGGATGATAAATCCAAAATGTTAGGTGATACGACAAAACTAACAGGACTTAAGAAACAAAGAACTCCTGCTCATCTGGTTGAACCACTACTAAATATCCCCACGCTGCTGATCACGTGTATGGTGTATAACATGTGAACACTGTTATATATTACAGACTGTGATAGACAATTTGCTCCAGGAAAGTTAGAATGAACTTGTGATTTAGAAATTATGTAATTACTTAATCACAATCAAAAAAAAAAGAACTTCGGGGAAGGGAGGGAGGGAGTGGATGGTAGGGGGAAAACAATGGAGGGGCTAACAATGTTCAAGAGGAAGTGTACTCATTACCTCACTCATGTAACTGTAACCCTCTGTATAGTATCTTTACAATAAAAAATATGGAAATAGAATTTATATATTTACTTGGAATTAGTAAATACATTTTAGTAGCCTACATAAAGAGACATAGCTTTGACCAAATTACAGACAAGAATCTAAATCCTTGGTAATTCTAGTAAATCCTTGGTAATTCTAGTAAAATTTCACTGAAATCAGTTGAATCACACTTTTCCTGTACAATGAAGAAATAGGTCCAAGCTAGTAAAGCAGCTAGAGAAGGCAGGAAGATTTTATCTGTGACAAAACTTTGTGGAAAATGGTATTGAGGATTTCTCACTGGTGATACACTTGCACTGGAAGCATGATTCTGAACTATTGCTTGCTGGTTCTGAACTATTGCTTTGATCATTATATTCTCCAAGAAGAAAAAATGAGAATTGATAGTTTAGGACTACAAATACATTTTGACCTTCTCACTAAGCACCTTCAATCATCAAAATCACATGAAGAAAATAGACAGGCCTACTTTTTTAGATGAAAACAAGTGTCTTTTAAAAAACATAGAATTTATGTAGTCATGCGTAGGACTTCTATTTTACCAAGCCTCATACATTTTTTATAATGTTGGGTAACAATAAATAATGGATCTATTAGAAGGCTCTTAAAGCTCATATGTTCAGTAGTGAGTTCTCTTACACTAGATCATGGTATTTTTTGTTTATGGTCTTAAGAAATTTACATAACATACTTGAATTTCTGACAGGACATTATCATCACTGTACATCTTGCTTCTATACTCTCAGTTTTACATTACAATCTAAGTATGTGCATTAGATAGTTATAGAGAAAAAAGTAGAAGCCACACTAGTGGCTTTAATACTAGTTAATCAGAAAGATGAAATCTGAGGATTGTGTTTGAAAGCAGACCAAGAAAAAAAAGTCCATTAGATTCTGATTTGAAAGTAACCAGCAAAAACTAGAAATGGAGCTGTGGCACAAGCAATACAATGCTAGCCTTGAGAAAACTGAAATAAAAAATAAATTCTGGAAAAAGCTGTGTGTACAGTAGGAAATGACCTGCTGTGTTAGGAGCCATTCCAGATGTGTAGAGGCTCTGAGTTTTGTCTACAGTTGTTCTGATAACAATAGTGCCATCTTCTCGGGGGTTGGAATATTCATGTGCTCCCTGAGGCCTTGGGCTACGTGTGTGTGTGTGTGTGTGTGTGTGTGTGTGTGTGTCTGTGTTTCCCTCATTTTCCCCTGTCCACTTTGTGAGTGCCTGTCTGCCTATTCCTAATCTCGGATAGTGCCCCTTCTCCATTGCATACTTGCCTTTAGCCTCGACCAGGATCTGTAATGAGTCTTAAATTGTCAGAGACCTGAATATTCCACTTTTCCTTTGGAGCCCAAATTCGGCTGTCCATATCTTTGTACACGTCCAGAGGAGCAGAGCCACCTGGCATATGTTCTCCCCTGCCTCTGGGGGGACAGGGTCAGTCATGCGATGTCCTGTCATTTTCCTCAGCTGGGCCTCTGGCTGTACGTCCCACTCTCAGCAGTCTGGCAGTGGAGTGGAGGAAGGGTGGTTGCCAGTGGCTCTGTCCAACTCGACCTTGATAGCTGACTGAAGGCTAACCCAGCAAGGATGATCAGGGTTTACATGGGAGGTGAGGCCAAGGTGGCTTGGAAGTATTGGTCGATGTGTAGGAAATGTCAACATATCTTTTCACAGGTAAGTCTCTCTTCCAACCCTAGAAGGGCCTCTAGACAATTCCAGATGTCAGAATACAGAGGCACAGACTTTGAGCTCCAGGGCCAGAGAACTAGGGGATGAGAGACTGGTATGGCCAGTGCCTCAATGTTCTGGGGCATTATTCTTGAACTGGCTATGTCCCCCTTGTGTAATTTCTTAACCCAGTGCTAGCCACAAACCGGCCACTTGTGCTGTGGAAGTGGTAGGAGCAGAGGTGAGATCTAAGATGACCAAAATCGGGATTTATGGCCTGAATGGGGTGTAGGGTGTCTTTAAAAAATCTTAGAGCTGGAACTCAGTCCCTTAGCTTCCTTTGTTCAAAGCTAACACTCTAACACTTGAACCACAGCTCACCTTTCATCTTTTTTAGTAGCTTAGTAGCTGAGTAGACAGAAGAGTCTCACATACTTTCCTGCCTTGGCTAACTTCAAGTTGCTGCCCTACCACTTGAGTAGTTAGGATTTCTGCTAAGGATGTGTGTGTGTGTGTGTGTGTGTGTGTGTGTGTGTGTGTGTGTGTGTGTGTGTTTACCAGGGCTTAAACTCAGAGCTTAGGTGGTATCCTAGGCATCTTTAACTTGTTTGCACAAGGTTGGTGCTGTACTACTTGAACTACAGTAGCTCCACTTCCAATCTTTTTCATGATTCTTTAGAGATAAGAGTTTGCCCAGGCTACCTTTGAATCTTGATTGATCCATAGGTCTCAGCCTTGAGTAACTAGGATTATAGGCATGAGCCACTGGCATCCAGCTGCATGGATGTCTTTTCCTAATCTCTTCTGTTCTAACAGCTGTCTACTTGCCCTGGCCTAGATCTCTGACTTCCACATCAGCTTCCACCAGCCCCTGACTGTGTAAAGAACATATAACTCAAACCTGTTCCCATTCTTTTTCCTCAGGTGAGGAGGTTATGTTTCATCTGAAGCCTGGGGTAGGAGGGGTAGCTGTATATGGGTGCTCAGCTGGGAGAGAGGTAGTATGTTTTAGCCAAGAAGGGAAGTGTGGCCAGATGCTAATAGCTCATGCTCTCATACTCCTAGCTCTTCAGGAGTCTAAGATCTGAGGAGTGCCATTCAGAGGCAGCCTAGATAGAAAAGTCTTTGAGACTCTCTTCTGCAAATAACCCCCCAAAACCTGGAAGAAAAGCTGTGGCTTAAGTGGTAGAGTGCTAGCCCTGAATGAAAAAAGTGAGGGACAGAGCCCAGGCCCTGAGGTCAAACCCTAGTACCAAGGTGCTTATGCATGCACACACAGACACACAGACACGCAGACACACACACACACACACACACACACACAAAACACATACACAGGAAGGTGGTAATGATGAGCTAAGCTAGAACTGGGGGCAGTCCTGAGGCATTGTCACAGTAAACTCTACAAGCATATCAAGTGGTTTCTCCCTAAATCCTTCTTGGGCTGAGGGGTCTGGGCCATGGCAGAAAGTTCCATGGAACCTGTCCCTCCATCTCTACACTGGGCCAAAGGACCAAATGGATGCTCATTTGTAGTCGGCCCACGATTGCAGACTTTCATGTGCCCCTGAGCACTGGTGAGGAAAGGAGGCCTCTGAGCCCTGGGACTCCAGGGACAGCGATTGCTACAAGCATCAGCCAGCCGGCTGTGAATTCCTGAGACTACAAGTCTTTCATGAGCCCAACTCAACACCTGCCCAAGGTGTGCCTGACAAATTCACACTCTTGTGATACTCGCATGAGTGGGCATTACCTGGTGTGACATCTTGCAGCTTCTTCCCCTCCTGGCTCAGAACTGTGGTCTGAGACTTCAATTTACTGTTCAGATCCACATTACATCCATGACAGATGCCATTCTGATTATCTCCATGCCCCAAGGCTCCACCCTTCTCTGGTATTGTGTCTTGCTCTGTAGGGAATGGCCTCCAAACAGGCTGCTCTCAAGACTTGTAGGACACATAGAATTGGGAGACCCTTAGGGGCCCACTGGAAAGTGGGCCTAGAGCCACAGAGTGAGGTACAAGCAGGCCAGGGGTTGGTCATGGGGCTTGAACTCTGCGCCTGGGCGCTATCCCCAAACTCTTCAGCTTACCACTTGAGCTACAGAGCCACTTCCGGTTTTATGGAGGTTCCTTGGAGATCAGAGTCTCCCAGAATTTCCTGCTTGGGCTAGCATTGAACCGTGGTCCTCACAACTCAGTCTTCTGAGGACTAGGAGGACAGGTGTGAGCCACCAGTGCCCAGCTGATATGGCCTTTCACCACAGTGGGCTAGGAGCTCTTGAAAGCTTTTCTTTATTTTTCTGTGCCAGTACTGGGGCTTGAACACAGGGCCTGGGCTCTGGTCTCTTAACTTTTTCACTCAAGGTTAGCACTTTACCACTTGAGCCACAGCTCCATTTCTGGCTTTTGGTAGTTCATCGGCAAGAAGAGTCTCACTAACTTTCCTCCCCTGAGCTGGCTTGACACAAGATATCTATTTCAGTCTCCTGAGTAGCTAAGATTTGCAGGGGTTGAGCCACTGGTGGCATTGGGCTAGAAGCTTTTCTTAAGCAAGCATTATTCCCTGCATTTGCCCTGAATCCTACATGCAAAGGAGGTCTGAGGGTCAGGAGCTGTTAAAAATAAGCTCCCAGCCACAGGAAATGTATGGGGTCCCTGGTAAAATCTGAGCTAATCTTCACCCTGGGCCCCATTCTGGGACCCCACCCTCTGCCCTACCTGTGACTCAGCCTTGAATGTCCTGCCATACTTGCCTGAAGCCACAGAACCTTCATTCCACCCATACCATCTGCTCTACACCACACCTCAGCACCTTTGCCCATGCTGTACCTTCTTCCTGAGGCCCTCTGCCCTGAATCCACATCTTAGAACTCCAGTGGAATTTTGGCACTGCTTATATCACCTCCTGGAGCAAATTGAGTTGCTAGAGACGGAAAGACGGAACTCGTGCAGGCTGATTGGCAAATGCTCTATCTTGGGTTTGTGTGTGTTGGGTTTGTGTGTGTGTGTGTGTGTGTGTGTGTGTGTGTATGTGCTTGCTTGTGGGGTTTGATTTCATGGCCTGGATGGTATCTGATCCCTGAGCTTTGTTTTTTGGGTCCAGTTGTGGGGCCTGAACTCTAGGCCTGGGTGCTGTCCCTCAGCTCTTCAGCTCATGGCTAGCACTCTACCATTTGAGTCACAGCGCTACTTCCGGCTTTTTTCTTTTTTCTTATGTGGTGCTGAGGAATCGAACCCAGGGCCTCAGGCGTTCAAGGCAAGCACTCTACCACTGAGCCACCTTCCCAGTCCCTGATCCCTGAGCTTTTGTGCTCAAGGCTAGCACTCTAGTACTTAAACCACAGCTCTACTTCTGGCTTTTTGTGTGTTTAATTAGAGAAAATTGTCTCATATAGACTTTCCTGCTTGCAATTGGGATCCTCAGTTCTCAGCTTACTGAGTAGCTTACAGATGTTAACCACCATCACCTACCCTCTACCCTACCTCTTACCTATAAACTCGGCCCTCCTCTGATTCCCAGAAGAATACGTCTCATCAGGCTCACTTTTTTTTTTTTTGCGAATCTTGGGGCTTGAACTCAAGTTCTGGGCATGTTCCTGAGCTTCTTTTGCTCAAGACTAGCACTCTATCACTTAAGTCACAGTGTCACTTTTGGCTTTTTCTTTTTCTGTGGTACAGAGGAATTGAACCTAGTCATGGAAGGGTGCTAATTAAAGTTACATAAAACATGAATTATAATATGAATGAAATTCATGGTTCCATTACTTGTTCTAAGAAAACAATTATGCCTTTTGTTTTCAATTATATTTCTTTGAGAATGTGTAACATTCATATATTTCACTGTTAAAATTGATAAGTTACATTATATCATGTTGATTCAAACTTGTATTTGAAAATTGCACACTTAAAACAAATATACTTCCACTTTCTTCTAACACATCATTAAAATAAGAGTATAGCATAGCTTGGTGTTAGCTGATCATGTGTAGAATCCTAGAAACTCAGGAGGCTAAGACCTGAATATTTTAGTTCAATGTCAGTGCAAACAGACAAAAATGTGAAAAATTATCTCCAATTATCCAGCAAGAAGCAGAAGGTGAGGATGTGGCTCAAGGAATAGAGTGTCATCATCCATGAGCAAAAAATATGAAGGAGACCATTAAACATTGAGTTCAAGCCCTAAAATTGGCACGTAACACAAGACAACAACAAAAAAGTAGTATGAGCATCAATAATGAAGACAAAATAGGAAAGATCATGAGAAATGTGTAAACATCTTGCAGATAAAAATCATTTGACAGAATTTTGATTCATGAGAGGGAAAAGTCACAGTATGATTTGTACAATCTCATTGTAGTCATTTGTGTTGAAACTTGGCTATTGGGTAACATGTGAAAGAGCAGAATGGACTACCTGACAGTGCAGACATTGCCTGTGACTATGCACTATCCCACTCTGCAAAAATCTAAAATAGTGCTTGTTAATTTTTTTTAAAAAAACCTCGTTAGCGACTGGTCCACACAGACTGGCGTCCTTATTTTGAGGCTTCAGACCAGTGCTTTTGTTTATAACCACTCCTATTTTATCCCTCTTCCTTTGTGCAGCTATACCTTACTTAGCTGGCGCCAAGCCAAGGCTTTGAACTAGACCCCCTGGCTAATTCCCTCCCTTTTTTCAGCTACAGCTCATTTCACATGCTATCAATGTTTTAGCATTGTCTTCCTATTCTCCACAAGAAAACACTTATATTCATGTAAACCCACTACAAATAACCTAGGTAGATAAGGGAGTAAGGGTTTAGCATTGGCTGAGGCTCTCATCTGTAGGTTTGCTCCCTAATAAATCTGTGCTACACTATCTCTTTTTTCTTCATGGCTTTTGAGTCTGACAAATGGTTGATTTGGTTTGATGTAATCCCATTTATCCAAAATTACTTTGGAAGTTTTGACCTGTGACAAGGGAACCTCGTGTTTCCCCTAACCTTTCCTGTAACCCTCTCAAGTTATCCGGACTTACATTGAGTTTTTCGATCCATTTGGGATCAATTCTGGTGCAGGGGAATATATAAGGATCTAACTAAAGTTTTCTGTGTACAGACAAGTCTTTCAGCAAAATCTTTTTGGGAGTCTAGTCGTGGGGCCTGAACTCTCGGCCTGGGCACTGTCCCTCAGCTCTTCAGATCAAGGTTAGTGCTCTACCACTTGAGCCACAGCCCCACTTCTGGCTTTTTTCTTTTTGCTTATGTGGTGCTGAAGAATCGAACCCTGGGCCTCAGGCATGCAAGGCAAGCGCTCTACAACTGACCTACCTTCCCAGCCCCTCAGGACAATTTTTTGAAGAGGCTGTCTTTCTTCCATCCTGGGTTTCTGACTTACTTATCAATCATTATGTGCCTATAGGAGTGGCTTCATTTCTGGGCCTTCAATTCTGTTGTATTGATGAAATACTGTGCTTCCTTTAGAAAGAATGGCATTACCCATTCCTGAGGAAATGGAAAGACTGGAAAATGATATTAAGTGAAATAAGCCAGATCCAATTAAATATATGCTGCAAAGTTTTCCTCATTTGAATTAACTACACTATGTGCATAAATCTACAAGTTAATCCAATAGATAGTAAACGACAAATAATTCCTCTTGGATATGATTAACTAACTGCACTCTAAGCATTCACATGGCAAGAAGATGGGAAGTTATTCTTAGGAGAGGATCACAATGGCTCAATATGTATGTGCATGTGACCATATAAAATGTTGATTATTGCAATCAACTGTAATAATCATCATACATGTGAAGAACATATATCTGCATATAATTTTAAAAGATGTCATAGAAACAACCGACTTCTCTATAAACTCAACAGCAACATTGTAATTTTAGAAGATAAAATTGAGGAAAGTTTTCAACACAAACTATAATACACAGCGGAAAAGGTGGGAGAGAAAAGATAAGATGAAAAGTAGAATAGCTAACTATTCAAGAATTCATAAACAATTTTTAAACTTTACAAGAGAGCTGGGGTACAGTTCAGTTGTAGAAACAGACTAATATATACAAAGCCATGGGTTAAATCTCCAAGAAGGCCTAATAATAATTTCATAAATAGTAGTAATACAATAGTTACTTGAAATAAATACTTTCATATTAGAGAGGCCTGAATCCTCAAAAACTAAACAAAATATTTTCAATTCTTGTACCCATTGACATAAAACTAAGAATGAAATGGAAATACTTTCCTTTTCTGTCCTTTTCTGTTTTCTTCTTTTTCTTTTTTTCCTTTGGCACTACTGGTGCTTGAAGTTGCTAAGACTCTAACCACTTTAGATTATTTTTCTGGCCAAGCCTCTCGTGAGCAATGATCTATTCCCTATGACTTCCACAAACGTGAGATAACAGGGAAATTACACTATATCTAACTTACTTTGGTTTTGTAATTTTCACTATTTTTTTGTCAAAACTGGCCCTGATATGTCTTCTAAATCTCTGCCTTCTAATTAGCAGGGTATATTTCAGCTCAAGCTTGGACCCAGACTATTTTTCAATGTAAACATTCCATATTGACTTCTGTTTTCTAGTTATCATTAAATTCTATTGAGGTTAGTATGGATCTTTATGAAGTTCTAAGAACAACACAGAAATATCCCTGGAATAATTTTCCTGGTTTCTTTAAATACTTATAGCATGACATCACAAGTAGGACATTAATATTTCACAAGTACTTTATGAAGACTTCAGTAGTTTTAATTATTTTGCGCACATATTAAGTCCAACATAATTTTATCAACTTTATATGAATATACCATATTTACAGACACGGTTCTTTACCAAAAATGGGTTTGTCTCATGCTTCCTTTTTATAATTAAACCCACTACTTCTCTTTGTCCTATCCCAAACCTGTTTCATCCTGGTAACACATTTTTTTTCTCTGACTTCTAGATCATGCAATGTTTGCCTTGCATGTGTGAAGCCCTGGGTTTGATTCCTCAGTACTACATAAACAAAACAATCTGTAATTGGCACTATGACAATTCATAGAGTGCTAGTATGAGGAAATGAAGCTCAAGAACATTGCCAAGACCCTGAGTTCAACACCTAGGACTAGCCAAAAATAAACATGATTCATTTTATTAAGCCTGGCACTAGAGGCTCACGCCTGTTGTCCTAGATGCTCAGGAGGCTGAGGATTGAGTTTTGAAGCCAGCCCTGGAAGGAAAGTCCATGAGATTCTTATCTCCAATTAAATCTCAGAAAAATCTGAAAGTGCTGCTGTGCCTCAAGTGAAAGAGTTCTAGCGTTCATACAAAGGAGCTCAGGGACTGCGTCCAGACCCAGATTTCAAACCTCAGGAAAGAAAAAAGAAAAGAAAAAAAAACAAACTAAATACTATACATAAACTGCTTTATCAAACAGCAATTTCTATACAGCTACTTAAAGTTAATTTAAAAATATGATTAGAATAAAATACCAATCACTTTGGGAAGAAGACAGATAGAATTGAAAGGTTGTTTACAGGAGACAAATACACTTTGAGTTGAAATTTGTTCTTGTCTTCTTACATCATTTATGAAATTGACAATACTATAGTTATGGGTCAGTTTCCTTGAGAAACTGATTGTATTCTTCTACCTTTTCACAAGAAACCATAGAGGTGATTTTTTGCCTCTTTTTTTAAAAATTGTGAACGTACCTCTCAGAGGGGTTACAATTACATGGGCAATGTAATGAGTTCATTTCTTATCAAGCGTTGTTGCGTCCACGTTTGTTTCCCCTTTCCATCCCTTCCCATCTTCCCCCACCCCACCTCCCAGCCAAAGTTGTACATTTTGTTTTTCGACATAAAGTCTTGTACATCTCATTGCTGGAATGGGTCCACCTGTATCCCTATTTAAACAATATGTTTTTTCCCTCCCCTCCAGAAATTATACAAACATCAAATACAGTGAAATCAAGGCCTTACCGTGGGGGAAGGACATACAAAAAACAAAGAAATCACTTATACATATGTTAGAAACAATCACAGGAAAAAAAATACATTTGAATCCTTATCTTGGAGTTAATTTCTCCTAACATCAACTTATCTGACAGCTTCTCCTTGTCTCAGACATATATTAGTTATTGCAAATAAGGAAAACCATTGGAACTATGTTTCTTTGGGCCTGGTTTACTTCACTTAATATAATTTTTTTCAAGTCGTTCCATTTCATAACAAATGGGGCAATGCCATCTTTTCTGATGGAGGCATAGAATTCCATTGTGTATATATACCACATTTAATTGATCCATTCATTTGCTTAGGGGTATCTGGGTTGGTTCCACATCTTAGCTGTAGTAAATAATGCTGCAATAAACATAGTTGTGCTGATAGCTTTGTTTGTGATCATTTGGCTAAATGCCCAAAAGTGGGATTGCTGGGTCATAGGGGAGTTGTAAGTGGAGTCTTTTGAGGAACCTCCATACTACCTTCCAAAGTGGTTGAACAAGTTTACACTCCCACCAACAATGCAGTAAGGTTCCCTTTTGTCCACATCTCCTCCAGCATCTGTTTTTATTACAATTCTTGAATATAAACATTCTAAATGGAATGAGGGGATATCTCAATGGTGTTTTGATTTGCATTACTTTTACGGCTATGGAGGTTGTGCATTTCTTCATGTGTCTATTGGCCACCCTTCTTTCCTCTTCAGAGAAGTTTCTCTTTAAGACTTTAGCTCACTTATTCATTGGGCAGTTGTTTCTTTGAGGGTTTGTTGTTGGGCATTTTAATTATTTGAGTTTCAGTTATATTTTAGATTTGAGACCCTTGTCCATTGTATGGCTAGGGAAGATCTTCTCCAAATCCTTGGGATTTCTATTGATCTGGCTAGCTATGTCCTTTGCCAGCAGTATCTCTGTGATTTCATGCAATCCCGTTTGTCCAAGCTTTCTTTGATTTGTTGTGTTTCTGGGTTTCTATTAAGAAAATTTCTGCCTGTGCCAAGGAGACCTAGGGTATCTTGTATTCCATTCTGTACTGTTTTCAGGGTGTCTGCTTTGACTCTGAGTCCTTTGATACATTTGGTGTTGATTCTTGTTCAGGATGCTATATAAGGCTCTAGCTTTAGTTTTCTTCATGTGATCAACCAATTTAACCAGCACCCTTTACAGAAGAGGCTGTCTTTCTTCCATTCTATTTTTTAGCTCCCTTATTGAAGATTAGGTGTGGGTTCATTTCTGGGTTTTCAATTCTATTCCATTGGTCCTGAGGTCTGTTCTTGTGCCAGTAGCAGGCTGTTTTGATTACTATGGCTTTGTAGTGGAGTTTGAAATTTGGTATTGATATTCCTCCAGCACTGTTCTTTCTGTTAAGGATTGTTTTTGCTATTTGGGTTTTTTATTGTTCTATATGAATTTTTGGATTGCCTCTTCTATTTCCTTGACGAATAAGGTTGGAATACTGATATGTATCACATTGAATTTGTAGATAGCTTTGGGAAGTATTGCTATTTTCGCGATATTGATCCTTACAATCCAGGAGCATGGGAGGTTTTTCTGCTTCCAAAGTTCTCTTTTGATTTCCTTTTTAAGGTTTTTAAAGTTTTCATCATAGAGGTCCTTCACTTTTTGGTTAAGTTAATTCCTAGGTTTTTTATTTGTTGTTGGGCTATTATGAATGGAGTTGCCTTCCTGATTTCACCCATGATATTTGCATTGTTGTCATACAGAAAAGCCATTGACTATTGAGGGTTAATTTTATACCCTGCTACTTTGCCAAATTTCGAATCAGCTTCAGTAATTTGGTAGTGAAGTCCGTGGATACTTTAAATAGCAAATCATGTCATCTACAAAGAGGGAGAATTTTACTTCATCTTTCCCAATTTGGACCCTTTGATGTTTGCATCTTGTCTTATTGCTGTAACTAGGCATTCTAATTCTAAATTGAACAGAAGTGGCGAGTGGACATCCTTGTCTCATTCCTGAGATAAGAGGAAATGGGTTCAGTTTTTCACCATTAATTATAATGCTTGCTGTAGGTTTGTCATATACAGCCTTTATTGTGTTGAGGAATGTTCCATAAATTCCTAATTTTTCCAGAAACTTCATCATAAAGGGTTGGTTGGATCTTGTCAAATGCTTTTTCTGCATCTATTGAGATAATCATATGGTTCTAATCCTTGCTGTTTGTTGATGTGACGAGTCATATTAATAGATTTGCTATATTGAACCAGCTTTGCATCCCTGAAATGAATATTGTTTGATCCCATTTTATGATTTTTTGGATGAATTGTTGAAATCGATTGGCCAAAATTTTGTTGAGAAGTTTTGCATCAATGTTCATCAAAGAAATGGGCCTATAGTTCTTTTTCTTTGATGAGTCCCCGCCTGGTTTTGGGATGAGGGTTATCATAGCTTCATAGAATAAGTTCAGTAGGTAACATTCTCTTTTAATTTCATTGAAGAATTGGAGGGACTATTGGTGTGGCCTCTGCTTTGAAGGCCTTGTAGAATTCCACTGTAAATCCATCTAGTCCTGGGCTTTTCTTAGATGGAAGTTCTCTTAGTGCTGTTTCTATTTCAATGCTTGGTATGAGCCTGTTAAGTTGGTTTAACTCATTGTGTTTGAGTATCGGCATGTCGATATCTGCCAGGAAAAGGTTCATTTCTGCCACGTTTTCAAACTTATTAACGTAAAGTTTTGAGAAGTATTCCCTTATAATGTTCTGAATCTTGGTTGTTTCTGTGGTGAAGTTTCCATTCTCATCTCTGAGTTTATTTACTTGGGTGTGCTCTCTCCTTTTTCTGATAAGATTTGCTAAGGGTCTATCAGTTTTGTTAATTTTTTCAAAGAACCAACTCTTTGTTTTGTTGATTATTTTTATCATTTTTAAAACTAATTCGTTTAATTCTGATGTAATTTTAACTATTTCTTTCTGTCTCCTGGACTGGGATTTATCTTTTTGCTCTTTTTCTAGGTTGTTCAGATGTCTCATTAAATTGTTGGATTCAGATCTCTCCAATTTGTTGGTGTAGGAACTCAGAGCTCTAAACTGCCTCTGAGTACTATATTTGATGTTTCCCAGAGGAGCTGGTAATTGTGTGTTAATTTTTGTTGAATACCATGAATATTTGAATTTCCTTTCTAATCACTTCCATGACCCACTGGTGATTCAACAGTGTGTTGTTCAGCCTCCATATGTTACAGGACTTTCTTTGGTGGCTTTTGGTGTTGAGTTCTAATTTTATTCCCTTGTTGTCTGAGAGAACACAAGGTAAAAGTACAATGTTTCTGAATTTGGAGAAGTTTGCTTTGTGACCTAAAATGTGGTCTATTTTGAAAAATATCCCATGTGCTTCTGAGGAAAACGTGTATTCTGATGGTGCTGGCAGAAATATTTGTTAGATGTCTGTTAAATCTAGTTGATCCATGCAGTTGAGGACCTCCCTATTTATTTTCAGAGCAGTTACAATAGGTTGATGATATCCTATGTGGATATCAGATCAAAATTTAAATATATCACTGCACACATACAGGACCATCATATATAGCTTGTAACTTGAAATTTTAAGAAGGCAACAGTTGGGGAAAAAGACAATGTTAGAAGGTTAATACCAAATACACAGACATGGAAAAATACAAAAAAACAAATAGTTAGTGCTAATAATAACAAAACATTTTCCTCAAGTTTTAATGTTGAAACTATAAAAATAATATGTAATATTATCAAATAAATATGCCATGGAGAAAATTTACCATAGACATATATTTCCACATAATTTGTTTTATTTGATATAAATGGATTAGAAGAAAATGTAATTACATGTCTGAAGATGAATGATAACACTTTCAAGTGTTGATTGAATCCAGCAAAGGAAAGTAACAGAGAAGTAGAGAGTGAGAACAACCTGGGGTAGGGATGAAGATAGTCAGTAGAACTCAGATAGGAAAGAATGTGCTCCATTTCCCTCATCAAAATACAACTAGGACAGCTACCTTTTGACAGAACAGTTGTGATGTACAATAGACGAGTTACTAATTTAGGTAGTAATATATTACTTTTATTTCCTAATCTTATGATGTCATTCCCAATTATGTGAGTGATCCTAGATTTTCTGAGCCCTTTATTCCCCCAATGTTTCTAATTCCTCCCCCTGCCAATGATTCTTCTGCTACTCTCATTTATCTTTGTTTCTGAAGTGAACTCCTATAACCTTTTGGTTCATGAGAAAGAGCTGGAGAAATATGAGGATGGCCTTGAGTCTGAGCTAACATCCACTCCAGCTTAGAGGATCTGGTGAAGGACTTCCACTTGGGTCTTAGAATCAGATATTTATTGACCTCTTTGGAATTAGAGAAACTCACTCCCTCAGGCAAAATTCAGAGAATGAGCTTTCCCAATGTCAGAAAGAATAGGTTCAAAACTAAAAGTGGCTTCACTTCCCACAGGGCCAGTCAGAAGCCAAAAGATCACACTTTCTTCATCAAGGACCTTCTGGAAGGAACAGACTATGAGCAAAGTCTAAAATGGAGATAAAATGAGACTGGGCCTAAGGAGGACACAAAAGAATGACCCTCTCTTTGACTACAAGTGAGTTGTGTAGTGAAACATGACAACTTCCTTCATATATGAAAATTCGCTAGGTGAGTTATCTCACTGAAACTTTGCAGGAGGTCAGTTTCTCCAAAAGAGAAGTTGTTAAATGTTGTGACTATCAGTTTGCTCTCTAGGCTGTTGTCTCTCTCACCCCTTCCCATGCCAGGAATGCATTGCTTCTTTCAGGCACTCAACTACTTGTCCGGACTCCTAGGCAGGATTACTGTATGCTATTCTTTGGCTAACCTCTTGCATTTGAGGTAGAATAGGCCCAGGCTCTGCTCATGCCAAGAGGTAGTTGGAAGAGGTGAGTATAAGCTCAGATTTGTACTGAAGAACAATCATATTGAAAAAAAATTAAATGAAATTAATAGTTGAGTGATTTAGGGTTTATAGCCACAAAATTTAGGTAATTATCAGTAACACATCTAGAATCATGGATTGGAAAGAGAACAGTGAATTAGCTCTAGGATATGATGCAAAAGACACACCATAGACATAACAGGAGATAAGAGTTTGAAGGAACTATTGGTATAGGTCCATTTACTCTCTTAGGAGTGACCTCGGACAGGAGGCTTTCAGAATAATATCTAAAAGAGAGGGACTTGCTGGGCACTGGTGGCTCACACCTGTAATCCTAGCTACCCAGGAGGCTGAGATCTGAGTATTATGCTTCAAAGCAAGCCAAGGCTGAAAAACCCAAAAGTTGTGCGGTGGCTCAAGTGGCAGAGTACTAGCCTTGAGCTCAGGGACACTGCCTAGGACCTGAGTTCAAGCTTCAGGATCGGCAAAACTACAACAACAAAATAATAATGATAAAAGAAATAAAAGAAGGACTTAAAGATATGCCATGGAGCCGGGCGCTGGTGGCTCATGCCTGTAATCCTAGCTACTCAGGAGGCTGAAATCTGAGGATCGCAGTTCAAAGCCAGCCCGGGCAGGAGAGACCTTGAGACGCCTATCTCCATTAAACCACCAGAAAAACGGAAGTGGCGCTGTAGCTCAAGTTGTAGAGCATTCACCTTGAGCTGAAGAGCTGAGGGACAGCACCCAGGCCCAGAGTTCAAGCCCCACGCCTGACAAAAAAAAAAAGATATGCGATGGAATGATGATCATCTGTAACTGTTTATGGAACATAAAAGGAGACGAAATTTGGAGTAAAATAATACCTATTCATTAATAATCAAGGATGCAAAGCAAATGCCAAATCCCTCTTCTCAAAAACTTCCATACTTGGGCTGGGAATGTGGCTCAGTGGTAGAGTGCTTGCCTTGTATGCATGAGGCCCTGGGTTCGATTCTTCAGTGCCACATAAGTAGAAAAAGCCAGAAGTATTACTATGCCTTGAGTGGTAGAGCACTAGCCTTGAGCTGAAGAGGTGAAAGGCAGTGCCCAGGCCCAAAGTTCAGGCCTTTTGACCGGCCAAAATAAAAACAAACAAAAAACCCCCCCAAAACTTCCAAACTTATCTTTTCTCATAATTGAGGAGAGCCTCCTTTTACAGGAATTCTCCTTATCTAGGTAAAGGTCATCATAACTTCAGTAGACTTTCCCTGTGGAGATGTAATGCACCTAACTCTACTGAACCTAATCATGGCTAGGAAAGTATGGACATTGATATGTATGCCATATTTAACCTTATGAATATATAATACTGTCAGGTATTATATATAATATATTATATATTGTGTTATGTATTAAATATATAATAATTTAAAATATATTATGTATTAACAGACTTCCTAATTTTAGAGGTAGGAACAAGCAACATATTGAAAGAAAAAAACTTGAATCTCTGAGTAATTTCTCTACCACAGGACAATACCACGTTTCATTCTTATTACCCAAAGTGCAACATAGGAAATCGATGCCCATTGATGTGGTTCTCTGGATTTTGGAAACTGTGAATGTGTAAAACTCTAGCAACAGATAAATAAGTGAACACCTATGTGCACACACACTCAATCATTTTCAAGTGTAAGAATTTCTTTTCTATGCTCCCTATTCACCTACACAGAGAGTACATGAGTTGCCCTTGAATTGTCCTGGAAGATCTTTATCTGGCTAGTGTAGCTTCACATCCTTTGTTCTCTAAGTAGCCAATTGTTATGTATTCAACAATACTTGTTACAGGCAAAGGTATCCCCCCTGACAGACAGGGTTTCAGAAATGCCACAAATAAGTGGGAGGTACAGCAGTACTTTTCAAAATTGAATAGATTACATATTTATTAGAAAGCTTGGAAGAAAAAAACTTGAGTGTAAGATGAAATACTTGAAGAAAACTACAGTTTTAGTTACACATATCAAGGTGCTGCAATAGAAAATAAATAAAAATAAAAAATAAATTACATATATTTTATTACCAAGTCTGTACAAGGAAAATAGGATATGACACATGGCATCATATGACTTGAAGTTACAATGTTCCAGGGCATTTCCCCACTCTTGAGAACTAGGAGTAATCCTTATTAAAAAAAATAAAAAGACGAATATGATTTTTACCAAATTTCAAAACATAGTATATGTTATACAAAGGAAATGCAATAAGCATGCAATTCATTGTCTAGTAAATATCATATGGTATAAAGTATCTAATTAATTGATTCATAAAAATCAATACAATGCAGTTAAAACATCCAATATCTCAAGTGTCAATTTAGCAGAACACTTTCAATCTATGATGTCTATTGTGTATATAATCCAGCTCTATCCATCCCACGATTGCAGAAGGCCCTTCCTGAGAAATTCCAGAGACCTGTCTCCTGTGAGTGCTCAATGTAGACCTGTTCCCATTCTCTATTATTTGGACATGTGATAGACTGAATATCTGATAAATTGCCAAAGGCAAAATTTGGGACTGGCTTCCAGTAATGATATTTTGGTACTCAGAAAAAAAGGAAAATTGAAGACCGAGGGTAATCTACCAGATCCCTGAAAGATTTCTATCATTGTGCTAAAACTGTACCCTTCTACTGATACTTGAACAAACTGCAATAATTGTCACTCCAACCACATATCCAAAAATTGGCTTTCCAAATATTGGCCTGTTTTCACTTTGGTAAATCAAGACACACTATTGTGGCCCTATTTTACTTAAACTATCAGCTATGGTTGGCACAAGGGATAGTTGACCTTAACAATTTCTTAAATTTTAGGTCATCACACAATCACTTCACAGGCCTTGAACATTAAAAATACCTATCTATATAAGTCTGCATTGCATACTTATTACTGTTTTTCTTCATTTGTCATGTTTTACATATTTGTATCTCAGGGCTTACTTCTATCTTAGTTCTATAATATTCCTTCTCATGGTTGTTACCACTGAGTACATGTAATTATTTCTGTTTTTCTCCAGCTTTGTTCTTTCTTTAATTACAGTGCTTAATAGCATCCTGTTTACTGACAACTCCTAGCTACTGATTTTAACAAACTCAACAGTTTCCAAAGTGAGCTTTGATCTTTATCTACAAACCAATCCCTCATTACTGTTTGATTTAGTGATAACTCTTCCAGTTGTTTGTCAAAATACCTCGGACTTACATTCTTTTTCACACTTCATATTTAATCTATGACTAGGTTTCGAATATTTTAGGAACCATATATCTATATGGTATATGTGTGCTAGTACTATGACTTAAATTTGGGGCCTAGGTTCTTTTACTCTTCTTTTGTTCAGGCTTGCAGTCTTCTATTTGAACCATAGCTCCACTTTTAGCTTTTTGGTTCTTAGTTGAAGATAAGTGACTCATGGTCTATTTACCTATCCTAGCTTGAAACTATCATCCTCTGTTTTCAGCCATCTAAATAGCTAGATTTAAAGGCATGCAACACTAAAACCATCCCTATTATATTTGAATTAAAAATAAATTTAAAGAATGAATATTTGTAGTATTTTCAAATCAGTATGTTTTTATTTACAGTAAAACACATTGCCTTAAATGTTTTTCATTATTCCAGCTCACTTGCCAAGAAAGGAAAGGAAAACTTCACAACCAAAGAACTTCTGAATATACTAATACTCAAGCCTGCTAGCCACAATTTCTTTGATGGGAAATAATAAAGGATGATATCATCTACAGGCTAAGCAGGAGAAAATGTTATGCACTGAAGTTACTGAAAGGTTCATGAGAATGAGGACAAGCAACTTTATCCAGAAAGTATCACAAAGTGTTTGTGATTGTAAGCTGACACGAGTGGATAAGTGTAGCCAATCTTAGAAGATGTTCACAGGGATGAAGATGAACACGTGATTTCAGAGGTGTGCTTTCTTGAAGATATATTTTTATAGCATAGTTTGTCTACCGTTGAAAATGAGACAGTTCAGATAGGGATGTTTTCTTTCATTGTATACTCACAGTATAATATTAAAACCAGATTTATACATATATTTTTATAGTAATTATAGAATATCCTTAATTATGCATATATTATAAATATATCATTTACATGTTATGTAATATAATATAGTACATTTATTATGAACACTTAAATTTAATTTTTCTACTCGTCTGTCCAGGTATTAAACTAGCAATATCTTTGAAAATTGATAGTAAAGTATGGTCCTAACAATTTCTATTGCAACAAATTGATTTACCCAATAAGTAGTTATTTATTCTGAATTGGTTTAGAAATGAAATATCATAATATAATTGAACATTCAAAAATAATTATGTAAGAACATGCCAAGGATGGAATTTAAAAAAACATAATATGACTCATGATTGTAATCCCAGCTACTTAGGAGCTGAAATCTACATATAGCTATATGAAGCCAGTTTGAGTTAAATGGCTCAGGGACAACACCCAGACCATAGTTCAAGCCTCAGTACTGACACAGAAAAAAATAATGTGACTAAAGCATATAAATATATTTATTCAAATAAAGTTATCATTCTTTGTATCCTTCACAATATAATACTAAAACCAGTTTTAAACATATAGTATTTATAGAATATCAGTAATTATACATACATTATAAAAAATCATTTATATGTTATGTAATATCATGCATTACATATATTATGCATGCATAATTTATACTGATAACACTAACATCCACTAAATTGATATATGTTTTAAAATAGGGAATAGACTTTATTTAAACGACTTGTTTTTCCCCTTCCCCTCCACAAATTATACCGACATCAAATACAGTGAAAGCAGGGTTTATACTGTGGGGGAGGGACATACAAAGCAACAAAGAAATAATCTTATAAATGTGTTACAAACGAATGCATGAAAGGAAAAAAAACATTTGAATACATAACGTAGGGCTCATTTTCCTAACATCACCTTATCTGACCTTTTCTGCTTGACTCATACATATACTAGATATTGCAAATAAGGGAAACCATGGGACCTATGTTTCTTTGGCTTGGCTTACTTCACTTAATATGATTTTTTCCAAGTCTTTATATTTCCTAAAAAATGGGGCAATGCCATTCTTTCTGATGGAGGCATAGAATTCCATTGTGTATATATACCAGATTCTCTGGATCCATTCATCTTCTGAGGGACATCTGGGTTGGTTCCATATCTTAGCTATAGTAAATAATGCTGCAATAAACATAGCTGTGCTGGTAGCTTTAGTGTGGTCTTGTTTGTAAACATTTGGATAAATGCTCAAAAGTGGGATTGTTGTGTCATTGGGGAGCTCTATGTGGAGTCTTTTGAGCAACCTCCATATTACTTTCCAAAGTGGTTGAACAAGTATACAATCCCACCAACAGTGTAGTAAGGTTCCCTTTTGTCCACATCCACTCCAGCATCTGTTGTCATTAGAGCTCTTGATTCTAACTGGGGTGAGGTGATATATCAGTGTTGTTTTTATTTGAATTTCTTTGATGGCTAGGGAGGTTGAGCATTTCTTCATGTGTCTATTGGCCATCCTTTTTTCCTCTTCACAGTAGTTTATCTTTAAGTCTTCACCCACTTATTTATTGGGCAGTTGTTTCTTTGAGAACTTGTTGTTGGGGGATTTAATTTTTTGAGTTCCAAGTATATTTTAGATATGAGACCATTGTCCATTGTATGGCTAGTGAAGATCTCCCAGTAGTGGGCTTTCTATTGATCTTGCTACCTATGCCCTTTGCCATGCAGAATCTCTGCAATTTCATGCAATCCCATTTGTCCAACCTTTCTTTGAATGGTTGTGTTTCTGAGTTTCTATTAAGAAAATTTCTGCCTGTGCCAAGGAGACCTAGGTTTCTCCTATTCACGGACTCTACTCACAAATTACTCAGCTGATTCAAAACTTTGGCAAAGTGGCAGGGTATAAAATTAACCCTCAAAAAGCAATGGCTTTTCTGTATGCCAACAATGAAAAAAGTGTGGCTGAAGTCATTAAAGCAACTCCATTTGTAATAGCCCCACAAAATTAAAATACATAGGAATTAACTTAACCGAAGAAGTGAAGGACGTCTAGGATGAAAATTTTACAACTAAAAAAGGAAATCAACACAGAATTTAGAAAGTGGAAAAACCTCCCGTGCTCCTGTATTGTAAGGATCAACATCGCGAAAATGTCAATATTTCCCAAGGCTATCTACAATTTCAATGAGATATCCATATTCCAACCTCATTCTTCAAGAAAATAGAACAAGCAGTCCAAAAATTCATATGGAACAATAAAAGACCTCGAATAGCAGAAATGATCCTTAATAGAAAGAACGGTGCTGGAGGAATATCAATATCAAATTTCAATCTCTACTACAAAACCATAGTAATCAAAACAGCTTGGTTCTGGCACAAGAACAGATTTTAGGACTAATGGAATAGAGTTAATATCCCAGAAATGAACCTATAGACACAGCCATTAATCTTGGATAAGGGAGGTAAAAAATACAATCAAAGAAAAACAGGCTCTTCAGTGAATGGTGCTGGCAAAATTGGTTAATCACTTGTATAAAACTAAAACTATATCCTTATATATCCCCCTGCACCAGAATCAACTCCAAATAGATCAAAGAACTCGGAGTAACAGCAGACACTCAAATAATCATTTTTAAAATATTGAACTGCTTAGTTCCTCTGGCTCACATATATAATCTTAGCTATAGTTAGGATTACAGATATGAGAAACAAACACTAGATGTGTGTTGTTCATTGTGGTTTGCATTGGCATGTTTTAATATTGTTCATTTCTTATACTATAATGCTCTTATTTTTATTTTCACTTCGGTGGGGGAGTGTTGAACCTTCTTTGGTTGAGATGGAGCCATGTGGAAATTCTTGCCAAGTATGGCATGAAATTCAAATCCTCCTGCTCTCAGCTCCCCATGGACCTGTGATGATAGATGTATTCCATCACACAGAGCCAGGGGTTGGGTACCATTGCAGGTAAAACTACACTAGTCATGAACTGATGTCCCAAATAGCTAGCTTTATAGGCATATGCCTTCAAAACTTTGTTGTATTTCATTACACTTTGAGGTAGTGTTTGTACATACTTAGAGATACAATGATAACACATTACATGTTTAATTTATATAAAATAGTCAATATGATTAACACGTTTATCTCCTAAAACATTGAAGCTAATGTATTTTGGTAACTCCTGCCTCTGATAGTTATTTTTAAACATGAATACATTGATAATGTGCACTAGAAGACTGGAAGTTGATAGAGATAGACAAGTTAAACTATTTGCAGTAAGTATATATTTATCTATTGCTCCTCTGAAGAACATTATCATATATTCATCATAACAATACCACCGTATATTCACCATGACAATAATATTCCTGCAGTGTAGAATATTCCATTTCATAATCTTCCATCTTTTATCTTTTTAACATTCTCCTTAGAAGTATGAATGTTTTCTTGTTCCTTATAATGTTTTGAAATTATTAAGATGGAATTTAAAAAATTCATAGAATCTACTGAAATTATCTCATTTTGTTTAGTTTTGTGTTGCTAAATCATTAAGACCAACTTTTCCTGAAAGTTATGCTAGCAGACTATATCACTAAATTGTATTCTAATTACATCTTATTATTGTATTTTGATATAGGGTTTTGCTGTTGCTGTTTCATGATATAGAGTGTTGTGAAGCTGGACTGAAACATGCAATCCCACTCTCTCCAGTAACAGTGTTTTATCACCAGGTTCTGGAGACTCATAATTATAACTCTACCTAATCAGGAGGTTGAGACGTGAGATTTAGTTCAGATAGCCTGATCAGGAATTTTTATGAGTCTCTCCTCTCCAGTTCACTACGAAAAGCTTGCATTGGAACTGTGACACAATTGGTACAGCACTACAGTCAAGGTAAAGATGCTCAGGATTGTCATATAGTCCCTGTTCAAGTCCTAAAACACCCATATGCACAGACACACGTTCACCTACATACACACACACTCCCGTACACATGTACACGCACAAAATCACAGGCAATGTTGTATCTTAAATTCTTATCCAGAGATTGGACAACAATCCACTTATTTGTGAAGGGTTTTCCTTGATTATTTTGAAGGAGGAGGATAGTTCATGGGACACAGACGACAAGACTTTAGTGAGGAATGCTTTATAAACGACTAGCTTATAAAAAGAACAGGAGCAAAGTTTTTATCTTTAAATATTACATTGCTTCAAATACAGTATTTTAAAATAATAATCATTGAATTATGAGAATACAATGCAGCACCTCTTCCCTTCTCCCCTTCCCATCTGTCATAAAATATGATAAAAGTATCAAAAATACTCTTGTCTTACAAGACTGTACACCTGTAAAAATGTCTGACTATATGTGTAATGTTTGTTTGTTTTCACTACTTTTTTTGATTTTTCCCACCTCTAAATACTTATCTTTTTTCCAAGTGATAGCACACAGGGGCTTCAAGAGCAAACAGAAGATTAGGAAACAAAAACCTAACAATGTCCTAGGAATACATGCAAGAAGCACATGGCAGGCTGATAGGGCCCTGAGAAGCAAAATGATTTGTGCAGGATGTGTAGAATAGTGACAAATAAGGCCTGAATCTGACCTAGGAAGGGCTCTTTGAGGCTGAGACAATGCCTGTATCTAGTCCAAGCTGAGGATGTTGGGATTTAACAATGTCCATATGTGTATAAAGTGATGTGGGAGGGGAGATTTCAGCCTCCAGTTTGTCTTTGGGATGGTCTTATGTGAGAAAGCAGCTTAGAACATTGGGCTCTGAGAGATGACACTACCTCCCTCATAATGGAATTCTGAGTGCCAAGTAACTGTCACTGACAGCTCAAGCCAGATCACTTGGCCTGTGGCTCAGGAACAAGAAAGATGTTCCTGTGTTGTTTTCAAAGTTCAAGAGACTCAGGTCTCAGGCATGAGAGGTGTGAGTGCCTCACTCAATGCTACAGACATTGGATCAGTGCTAAACTACGAAACCAATGTCCCAGGCCTTATTATAGTAAGAAACAAAGGGAAACACAAGGCAACTCAGGCAAGGTAGAACTATGACAGGAAACCTATTTAATCTCATCTTAGCCCACACTAGACCCTTCTTCTTGTGTGCTTTTATATGTATAGACTGAGAAAATATTTACATGTAGTTTTCAATCCACTCTATTACAATTTCTCAATTTGAAGTGTACAAGTGCTTCCTGGGATGCTGTGTGCCAAGTCCTTCACAGGGTGCTATGTTCTGAGCCCTTCAAGGGGGGTTTTCTTTCATCTGGTCCTTGTTATAGCTCAACAAGTAAGATGATTGTGCTGGTGAGAAAGTTGAGGTTCAGATATGTCCCCAAAGAAGAGCCAAATTTATGTATGTACTGAACTCTAGTGACTTGTCTCCTACAGACAATTGTTTTGGTTTAGTTTTCTCCATCATGAACCTTCAACTCAGAGCCTAGGCGCTGACTTTCCTCTTGTGCTCATGGCTAGCGCTCTACCACGTGGAGCCAAGCACCCCCTTGCAGCAAAGTGTCACAGCTTAGGTGTCTTTAGCTGAGGTCTGTCATCCTGCCTGGTCAGGAATCTGATGATCTGGGTTCCAAACTATCCCAGACACAAAAGTCCCATGAGACTATTATCTTCTATTCACCACTTAGAAACTTGAAGTGGAAGCTGGGCACTGGTGACTCATGCCTGTCATCCTAGCTACTCAGGAACCTGAGAGCTGAGGATGACAGTTCAAAGCCAGCCTTGGCAGAAGATTCCTTGAGATGCTTTCTCCAGTGAACCACCAGAAAGCCTGAGGAGGCACTGTAGCTCAAGTGGTAGAGTGCTAGACTTGAGCACCCAGTCCCAGTCTTCAATTCCTCCAACTTACAAGAAAAGAAAGAAACCTGAAGTGGAGTGCTGGTAATGTGTCTTAGGTGTACAGTGTTTTGCATGTATGAAACCCTTGGTTTGAATCCTCAGTACCACATTCCTAGAAAAAAAGCCTGAAGTGGCTCTGTGGCTCATGTGATAGTGCACTATCTTTATACAGGATAAACTCAGGTACAGTGCTCAGGTACTGAGTTCAAGCTCCAGGACTGGTGTTTGCACACGCGCGTGCACGCGCACACACACACACACACACACACAAACACAAAACAGATACCAAAAGTGGAACTGTGACACCAAATGGTGGTAAAGCGAAGAGTTTCTGCTCTGAGCTCATGGTCAGCACCCTGGCCTTGTGTTCACCCACAAAACCTAGCAACCCAGGGCCCAACTAGGAGAGGTCAAAGGTTTCAAAACCTGATGAGCTTCACCAGCCATAGATGACAGGAAGCGTTTTGATTTTGCACAAGTGCTTAGAATTAGCTTCAGGAAACCTAGGGAGGCACCTTTGCCAATTAGGAATCTTTTCATTAGGTTCAGCTAACTTGTTGTCTGCCAGAAAGACCCTTGAATTAATTGTAGCAATTTGTTTCAACACTGGAACATAGACTAACAAAGACAGGATAAGTGCAGGGAACTTGACCTGCCACAGGAGGTGGCACAAATGAAGGCTTCCTGACAAAAGAGAGCACTGGGGAGAGAGATAGCTTGGGGTACAAAGAGGCCTTTTTCTCCTGGCCTTCAGAATCTGCCCACATTTATCCTCACTAATTGCCCTGGATGAATTGTTTGTTATACAATTGTATAGGAGTGAGGCCTTTTGTCTGCTTGTTACAACAATGAGGCAGACTTCCTCCAGCAGCCTTGGGTGTGTAGAAACCCTCAGGCTACACTGGGAACAGTGAGGGGAGCCCTGGAACATACACTGTCTTGAAAGCACTCTCTGTGCTATGAAATCATTCTATTCAAACCTTTCTTCATAGCAACTCTGGATGTTCACTGATAAAAATACATGCATACATACACAGACACATGGAGTTACTGGCTCTTTTTTTGTGGCAGGTCCTGAGGCTTGAACTGTGAGCTTAGGCACTGACCCTGAGCTACTTTTGCACAAGGAAGCACTGTATTGTGTCTTAACTTATGATTACCTTAGGCTGGGGTGCAGCATTTACACCCACATATGATCCAGGCATCCTAGGACCTGAGTTCAACTCCCAATACTGGTAAAAATGCATCAAACCAACAAAAATGGAGGACGAAAAAAACAGTATGTTTTGCACAACCGTTTTACCTTTGTTTTGTTTGCACTGTGACCATCCTGGGTCTCAATGATTCGGCTCGAAAATTCTATGTGACGTTACATGGCCGAAGGCTCCCAGTCTGTCGGTGAACCCTGAGCCCAACCCAGACACCTAGGCCCTTAGTTTGATCCTGGGACTGCCACCTACACATGTCTGAAGATCCTAGAAAACTCTTTCCTCTCTATAGGAACTAATAGTACGTTTGACATGTACTAATTGAATTACTAATTTGCTAATAATTCTAAAATAAGATTGTATGCAATAAATATGGGTCAATGATTAATTTAGTTAATTCTTTGTAAGTTTTCTACCGTGATTAATTGATGGAGGCATAATTTTAGACCAAATAATTTATAGTAATAGAACATATAAAACATCACTTCATATAGAGTTATACACTAGAATCTACTTAAATGTTCATCTGTCTCTGTATACATTTATTTATAGATGTATATACATACGTAAATACACACACACACACACACATACACACACTGCAATCTACACATCTATTTGTTTATATATTAGCCACTTCTAGGGCTTGATCTCAGGTCTCACTTCTGTGTCATAGACTTTCCTATGCTGGCTGGATTCAAATTCAGATTCTCTACATCTCAGCCTCCTTAGGAGCTGGAATTAGAGCCAGCAGCCACTGGCACCTGCCTTCCTTTTCTTCTTCATTTTTTAATCTGGATAATCTGACTTCTTCACAAGGTCATTCCAATGGTTTGAACTTATAAGTAAACTACCAAATGTTCTTTATAGATGCTTTCTCTGAGAAAGAATCTCTCTTGTCATCTGCTCCTCTGGTCAGAGGTTGGAAGCCAAAAGTGAGAAATGAGTGTCACAGGATTTGGGAGCAAATGTCCACAAGACATACCAGTTCTGTAACTTAGCATTGAGCTGCAGTGAATTTATTGTCTCAGGATGAGAGGACCGAAAGCTGGAGCAATCTTCATGCTGTCTGCATTGCTCCTTTTGCCTATAAAATGATCTAATTAGTATGAGTGTTTTTTGTCTCCCACTTTAATTATCTAGAACACACTAGAAGCATCTTCATATGTCTGTTTTACTCTAGTTGCTCTCGAGATTTAGACTAAGGGTTTCTGTGAATCTGCTCTTTCCCTGAGGAAAGCCGCTTGAAGCCTCCTTAGGAGATCAAAATCCAAAGCCAGCCTGAGCAGGAGAGACTGTGAGAGGCTTATCTCCAATAAGCCACCAGAAAAATAGAAGTGGAGCAGTGGCCCAGAGGGTAGAGCTCCAGCTTTGATAAAGCCAAGTAGTAGATACAGTCCAGACTAGGCAGGAAAGCCTGGGAGGCGCTTATGTCCAACTAACGACCAGATGGCTGTGAGTGGAGTTGTGGCAGTGGTAGAGCCTCAGCCTTGAGCAAAACAGCTGAAGAATGCATCCGGCCTTAAGTATAAGCCCTGGGATGACCACAAAAAATTTCAAAAAGAGAAGGCCAAAAAAATTCAAAAAAATGAGAGCCCTAACTACTAATGTGTGTATATTACCTCCCTGAGTGCAAACAGACCGTATGAAATGCTTCTGCTTTTATTTACAGATTTATTTTTCAGATATGCTCTTGTGCATACTGCATCATTCTCTTCATTTCTGGCACATGGCTTTTCTCTTCCAGGGTTCCAGGCATGTGACTTTATATGACACCCACCTAAGCTCACAGTAGCCTTTATTTACATTTTTTATGAGGTGAAGGCCAGTAGAGTCACAAATCAGGTAGGGGAAGAGAACGTTATGTTTTGTAGAAATAACCTGTATTCAGAAAATTAAACTTGGAGATGTCGGCTGGTAGCATAATTATGTAAAAACTACCACTAAGAAAAAGATAGGGGCCTGGGAATGTGGATTACTGAGCGAGTGCTTGCCTAAGATGCAAGAAGCCTTGGGTTTGATTCCTCAGTAGCATGGTGTGGCTCAAGTAGTAGAATGCTAGAGACAGTGCCCAGGCTTTGAGTTCAACCCAAGAACTGGCAAAGAGATAGCTAGGTAGGTATGTAGATACCTAAGTAGATAGATGGATGGATGGATGGATGGATAGATAGATAGATAGATAGATAGATAGATAGATAGATAGATAGATAGATAGATAGATAGATAGATAGATAGATAGATAGATAGATAGATAGATAGATAGATAGATAGATGGATGGATGGATGGATGGATGGATGGATGGATGGATGGATGGATGGATAGATAGATAGATAGATAGATAGATAGATAGATAGATAGATAGATAGATAGATAGATAGATAGATAGATAGATAGATAGATAGATAGATAGATAGATAGATAGATAGATGAACCTGCCCTTGGATGTCATGAATAACGAAGGGAATACTTTCCAGTGATGAGGCCTTCTGCAGTGTGCCATGCCACCAGCATTGCCTTCACACAACCACAGAGCAGGAAGCCTATGTCTGTCCCACTTCTCAGGAAGCCGAGGGCTCCAAAGCCAAGAAGGCA
Organism: Dipodomys ordii; assembly: GCF_000151885.1. NCBI lineage: Eukaryota > Metazoa > Chordata > Mammalia > Rodentia > Heteromyidae > Dipodomys > Dipodomys ordii. Next base: position 304,404 of record NW_012285322.1, on the reverse strand, counting down.
GAGCCAGGTTCTAACTCAGGTGTTCAGAGACAGAAAAGAAACAGCCCTACCTCTCTCCTTGGACTGGGGATTTGCATTAATGATGTGGAGAAAGAAGGAAGGAAAAAGCACTGACAGAGGTAGAAGAAGGGCCTTTAAATCTGACAGATGGAGAGTCAAAAACCCACTCCCTAAAACCAGCGAGCAAGGTTTTCTACTCTGTTCCTCTCCTATCCCCCTCTAAACTGGCTCTTGATTGTTAAACTAAAGATAGCCTGAGGCTCCCTTCACCTGAGGGAGGAAGGTTAATTAGTCATTGTTTGAAGAGGCTGAGAAAAGCCTGATCCTGGTGTAACTCTAACAAATGTTTAAGGTTTCCTCCCATTGCTGGCTGTGCCAGGAATGAATGAAGTGGTTTTGCAGCTTACTTCCCTGTTGTGTGTGTTCATTCTGCCTCCCAGTCCAGCAGGCCTAGGTTTCTTCACCTATCCTGGCTTTTGAAACTGTTTTCTGTTCCTCAAATACAGTGTTACACTGGAGGTCATCTTGCTAACAGGGCTACAGGTTGGATCCTGAGAACTTCATTTAAACCCAGGATGGGTCAATGATGTTTTTTATCCTGCTTCTATAGCTTGAGAACTCTAAGAACATTTAGGGGCAAATAACTTCTCATTACCAAAGGAAATCTAAGAAGCTGTTGAATATCTGATCTTGCAGAAGTGGAAGTCAAAGTGTCATAGACTTTCCTGCCCTGGCTGGCTTCACCCTGTGATGCTCAGAACTCAGCTTCCTGAGCTACTGGTGCTTTTCTAGGTTCAGAACTGTAATGACATTGACAATACAAGTCAACTGCTTATCACAAAGGGCTTGGGGAGCATATTAAGCCTTTCAACATTGAACCTTTCAGAACCCTTTAGGATACAAGGTTATAATGCTAGAGACAGAGAGCCTCAGCATATGGATCTGCTACACTTGAACAATGAACTCAGACTCCAATTCTGGTGTACATCAGCGTTCATTTTCCAGATAATGTTCTCATAATTAGCAAATAAGAAAAGTACTTTGATTATCCCCCACTTTTTTCCTGTTTTGTTTCTCGAACTCAAGCCTGGGCACTGTTCCTGAGCCCTTCAGCTCAAGGTGAACACTACCACTTGAGCCACAGCACCATGTGGGGTCTTTTGGTGGTTCATTGGAGAAAATAGTCTAACTGTCTTTCCTTTCCTAGGCTGTCTTTGAACTGTGGTCTTTAGATCTCAGCCTCCTGAGAAGCTAGGGTTCCAGGTGTGAGCCACTGGCATCTGGCCATTTGTTTTTGCCAGTCCTGGGGCTTGATCTTAGGGCCTGGGTACTGACTTTGAAAAGAATAAAGTGGCTGGGGTTAGTATAAATTTAGAAGTATAACAATACACCAAAATATGAAAAGATATTCATATATTTCATTATATAACCCAAAGCAGAAAGAAAATGTTGTTTAGATGAATCTTTAAAATCCAGTCTATCAGGAGCTGGGACGGTGGCTGTTGTAGAGTGCCTGCCTTGCATGCATGAGGGCCTAGGTTTGATTCCTCAGCATCACATAAGTAGGAAAGGATGGAAGTGGTTCTGTGGCTCAAGTGGTAGCACTAGCCTTGAGCTGAGGTACAGCAACCAGGCCCCAGAGTTCAACCCCATGGCCAACAAAATCAAATTAAAAAACAAAACAAAACACAGTCTCTCACTTTTGTGACCTCAACACTGTAATATCACTGCTTCAGCCTAGGGCTAAGATTTTAAGTGTGGACCTTTATCACCCTCCTGATTCTGACTGTACTTGATAATTTTTAATCAATATTTTGTTCTTAATTTTGCTTTTTGTAAATTCACATGCAACTATAAAAAATGGTTTGGCCATCCCAGTAACCTTCTCAAAGTACCTCCTGATGATGAATAACAAAAGGTTTTATTATATTATATTACTACAAATAAAGAAACACAATAACAAAATATTAATGATTAATAAAATAAAATACCAAAGAATTAGCAGTGTTTTCAGTATGTGAAGTTTACTTACATATTTGATTTTACTATTCTCACATTCCTGTACATTTAACACTGAATAAGATTATGATGTTCAACAAAAGTTTTATAGGCCATGTGTAGTTTTTAAACTTACCCACTAAGATTGCTTTTAAGACGCATCTCATCATTTGTATATGTATATGTATATGGCTTATATCATCATTTGTTCCTAACTAATATATAAAGTAAGGAAGCCCTAAAGTTTTAAGAGAAACTGTGCAGTTATCAAAGTGTAAACTCTTCACTCTGCTTCTTTACACTAAGACTTTGCAACATCTAATTAGTAATGTTTCTATAAACTCTGAAATGTACTTTTTAGTAGCATATGTATGCTACCATAAATCTTAAATATTTATAGAAAAGTTGTATGACCTGACAAACAGTTCTAATTTTGGCCTATATAAGCAAATTCCCAAAATTAAATATATTTAAAACATTAAAACTGTTAAAAACCTTAACACTTGCCACAGTGTTCATTATGACAGGTGCCTTATACAGAATAATTGAATTCCTCCTCCTAAACATCTCTTTTTTATTTTTATTTTTTGTGAACATACTGTACAGAGGGGTTACAATTACATGGGCAAGATGAGTACATTTCTTATCAAGCATTGCAGCCTCCTCCTTTGTTTACCCTTCATACCCCTTCCCAGCCTTCCTCCGCCCCCCCACCCAATTCTACCCCCTCTCCCCCGATTCTACACATCTCTTGAACAACAATATCTGGGATTATTTTGTTTTTGACATGTCAATCTAGGCTATTCGTAAAAGTGTGCTTATGTAAGAAGTATATGGTTCTAAAATTTTACAAGAATTCTTCAAAACTTACTTTTCTTTGAATTGTCTAGTTTAAGAAAATCAATTGCACTTTATATATAAAAATGCTCTGTGCTCAACTCAGCAGCACATACACTAAAATTGGAGCAGTACAGAGAAGATTAATATGGCCCCTGCGCAAGATTGATATGCAAATTCTTGAATCATTCCATATTTTTACAACTGAAGATGCTGGAGAGGATGTGGCCACAAGGGAACCTTACTTGATTCTTGGTGGGAGTGTTAACTTGTTCAACCACTTTGGAAACTGTATGGATGCTCATCAAAAGACTCCATATAAAGCTCCCGTATGACCCAGCAATCACACTTTTGGGGATTTACCCAAATGATCACAAAGAAGTCCATACTAAAACTACCAGAACAACTATGTTTACTGCAGCATTATTTACAATAGCTAAGATATGGAGCCCATCCCGATGGCCAACAGAAGATGAATGGATCATGAAAATGTGGTATATATACACAATCAAATTCTATGCCTCCATGAAAAAGAATGACATCGCCCAATTTGTTAAGAATTAGAAAGACTTGGAAAAAATATTTATTAAGTGAAGTAAGCCAAGTCCAAAGAAACATAGGTCCCATGGTTTCCCTTATTTTCAACAGCTAATATATGTGTGGGATAAGCAGAATAGATCAGAAGCTATGTGCATATCAGATAAGATGATATTACAGGAAATGAACCAGACAAGTGGTTTTTTTGTTTCTTGCTATTGTTTCTAAGATACTTATAATGTGTGATGTGATTTTTTTTGTTCCTTTATATGTTCCTCCCCTATGCTCTAACCCCTGTTTTCACTGTATTTGAAGCTGGTGCGCCTATATCCTGTGTATACGTTTCTCTAATTTGGGGAGGGGAAAGGGAAATACAAAATTCTTAAATAGGGATACAGTTTGAGATGCACAAGACACTATGTTGAAAAATGAACTTTACAATTTAGGCAGGGGAAGGGGGAGGGGAGTGTATTTGTGGAGGTTGGAGGGAAAGGATGGTGGAAGAAAAACAAAGGAAGAGGTAACAATGCTTGTTAGGAAATGTACTCATTATTTGCTCATATAAATATGAAACCTCTGTACAGTTATTTTTACAGGTGGACCCATTGATACAATGAGAAGTACAAGTCGTTATGTCGAAAACGAACTTTACAACTTTGGTGGTGGGGCAGGGAGAATTGGGTGGGAGGGCTAGGGAAGGACGGGAAGGGATGGGAAGGGGAAACAAAGGAGGAGGCTACAATGCTTGATAAGAAATATACTCATTATCTTGCCCATGTAATTGTAACCTCTCTGTACAGTATTTTCACAGTTAAAAAAAAAACGTATAAAAATGTTCTGATATAGAAGAGTTTATTTCCTCTATTTTACCCAGATAATATTGTTAACAAAGAAATTAATGCAGAACACTGATATGCTGATTTGAAGGTATTTTGAATAAATGTGTGTGTGTGGGTGTGTGTACACACACGCATGCACACATGCACACATGCACATGCTTGTGTATTGGCATGCTCAGAGTTTGAAATCAGGGCTTCAAGATCTTGCTAGGCCTTTCCTCTCTAGATTGATGAGCTAATATATGAGCTACATCTCTATTCCTGGCTCTTTGCTAGTTCATTATAATTTCTGAAAAATAATCTCATGAATTTATTCTGCCCTGAGTGGCTTCCAACAGTTATCCATAGATCTCAGGCTCCTGAGTAGATATCCCGAGCAGATAGTATTAAAGGTGTGACCAGCCAGGAAAAGGCTTTCAGAATAATTTTAAAAGTAGAAGGAAGTTTACTTGATGGGGGCCTGTTTTATCATCTCCTACTTTTAAATCTTTTTGGAGTGATTATATGTGAATTTACTTCATTTTCAGATTCTTAAAAGGTAGTAAGTGTTGGTATTTAAAAGTTTTAGTACTTTTTTAAAAAGGATACAGGAGCTAAGGGACAAAAGAAATTTGACTATCTTTGGACCTCAATTTATAAGCTCAGCTCTGTGCATGATAACCCAATGTCACCAACACAGTCTGTGTTGGAGACAAAATGTAACAGAAAACAATCGCCATGGGCAATATTTGGTATGCTATTATTTATAGGACAATATGAATATTGAATTGAGAGTGTAAGAGAATGGAGAGATTTTACCTACATCTTTTGTATTGCTAAATGGTTTTTGGAGACTGTGACTCATTTCCTTCCTCACTGTGTGTCTTTGGGCCATGCACTTTGTGCCTATAATTACAATTTTTCCCAACGCTAAAATGATAATAACATTAACATTATAGCAAATGTTATCTTAAGAATTGAGAGAAATAAAACTTGCAAAATACTTAACATAAACTTCTGTGAATGAGCTTTGAGTTTAGCCAAAATTTTTTAATACTAAATAGAATGCAATAATATTACAGAAAATATTACAGGTGGTGAGCAACCAGAAGGAATGTGATCTATTGACCATGCTCTGCTTCCAAGGAAGCCAGATGTACAACGTCTCATGCTTTAAATCAAACTGGTTATCTTATGTCTTGGTAGTGTAAAAGTATCAAGGACAGAATAATGAAGGAATGTTTTAGACTGAGGTAATGTCCATATGATAATGTGCAAAACTGATAAAATCTAAAAGTACCTGAGCAGTATACTGTGTTTTATATCATTTAAGTTCCATTGCAAAGATAGGGAATAACTAGAACAATGAATTCTCTTTTTGATATCCTATCATAGGTTCTTAGCAGGATGAACTCTTTCTTCATTCTTGTAGAGGCATTATCAGATGAGAAGAACTGTATTTTTTGTTTTCTTCAATTTGAAATCTGAACTACTTGACACTGAACGAAACCAAGGGAAATTAGACACGCAGGCTTTGGAAAGAACAATCAACATAAAATACATATAGCCTTATGAAAGGTCTAACTAAATTGAATTATATAGTCTAAAGCGTAAACAGAAAATGATATAAGCAATATCATGTTATTGAAAATTGGAAAATGTAAAGAGTTGCTTAATTTTTTCCTTTCTCCTCCCTTGAATTAATTATTGATTTTGTATAACGAGATTAAAGATGAGATTAACAAGAAATGATTAAAATTCAGAAGAGTTCTGGGAAGATGGTAGGGGAGAAGGTAGAGTCTAAACAGGCTCTCTCATAGAAAGCAGTTTAAGTATTCCAGTGAACAGTCCTAAGTAAAAGAATCACACCAATGGTGCCATCACAGTACAGAGAGTTTGGCCAGAGAGGGAAAATCCACGCAAGGGGACAGGTCCTTGCACTTGCCAGCAGGCTCCACTGCGGTTGTGGCGGTGGCTGTGGCAGCCGTAGCCACCAAACCTGAAACACAGAGAGTCTGGCACGAAGGCCCCAGATCAGCGGGCTAGGGGATTCTACACAACACCAGCAAGAACTGACAAGGAACAGACATCTTCATTCTTGCAGATCGCAGACAAGAGACGACCCAGGAACCAAGACTCTTGCATGAGTAGAAGCCTGACATCCTCACTCCTTCTAAGGGAGCAGAGGAGGAAAGGCAACCCTTCCCCTCCCCACTACTGGGGATCTCCATCTTTGATACTGATAAAGGCCTGGCTGAGAAGCTAGCTCCAACTCAGGCCTTCGAAGAAAACAAGAGTCATTTAGCAGATCACAGGAACCAGACCTCACCTGCCAGGCTCAGCTCCACCCAGGGAAAAGTCATCCCGCCCAGGCAGAGAAAGGTCTGCCTTCCTCAAGTGTTGATTTCTTCACAGGCTAAACAGAGCCAGAGGCTGCCCCTCCCTACAGCAGTCTGGACAATCAACTGAAATTCAGTAAACATAAACCTTGAGAATGGCTCCAGGCTAGGCTCTGTAAGTGTCTCAGAAGCTAGCCCCTCAGGGAAACTCTACTGCTTGCTGAAAAGCCTCCACTCTACCAAGAACCAAGCCTCAACAAAGCATCTCCAAACTAGAGGAAAAAGCCATCTCCCTCTTTTGTGATACTCAAAGCAGATCTCCCTCCCATTGAACTAGCCTGGGAGGAGGATCACAAAATTATGGGTAAAGCAGAACATTTTTCTGCCTGCACAAACAAACTAACTTAAGAAACCAATCAAGCCACCTGAAAATCAAACACCACAAGCAGACCAGAGACTCCAACAAAGACTGGTTACAGACACAAGGGAGATACAAGATCTTCCCACCCCCTCCAAAAAATCAAAGAACTCATTTTTTGTAGCTTTTAAAATTTGTTCAAATTTTTTGTTTTCATTTTTAATTTAAAAAAAAATGTTTGCGGTTAACCTTTTTTTCTTCTTAATTTTTATTTTAGGGGAATATCTGTGTGCGTGAGCGTGTGTGTGTGTGTTTTAGCTCTACTTAACTTTTGATCCTTTTTTTCTTTCTCATTCTTTTCACTTTTTTCTTCTTTCGTTCCTTTTTGCGTGACTTAATTGCTGTTCTGCTCATCCTCAGATATACGAATAGTTGATTATTAGACCTTATCCCCCATTGTGTACACAAGCCAGAAATTTATTACTCAATTCAAATCCTCTTTGACTTAAGTTTCTTAATAGCAGTACTACCTCTTTATACCTATATAATATTTTCAACATTTTTTTTACTTTTATGCATCTCTTTTCTATCCCTCCCCTTCTCTCATCCTATCCCTGTTCTTCTGTGAATATTACGTTGTTAAATTTGCATAAATTTTACGTGTTTCAATTAATAATTTTTAATATTTGGTTTTCTATTCTTTCTTGTCTCTTTTTTCTTTTTCTTATTTTTTCTTCTTTTTTTCTCTCTCTACTATCATTCTATCCAAACTATTTCCCTTATTGAGATTAGGACTTAGTTAATTTAACTCTCCTTTTACCTTTCTACATCGCTCTATTCCTATTTTTACCCACATCTCTCCCTAAACCTTATAATTTCTGGTATGTCAAATTATTCTTTGCTGTTCATAGCCCATTAGTACATAGTTGTTTGATATTGAATAAATAGATCTGTTGAACTAGATTGTATCTGCAGACTTTTGACTGTGCAACTACAGACTTTGGATGATGCTTGCCTTAAGATAGTGTTCTAGCACAAAATTGGTGTTACTTTCATCCCAAATCGGCAGAACAAGCAGAAAAACACAAGAAAAATGGCAAGTCCTGGTATCTCAACTCCCACTCATGATAATCAGGGGACAGAACAGATAATGAATAATCCAGGGGAGAGCTCCCCAAAAGCTATACAAACACTACTAGTAAACATGTAAATGAGAAAATTGAAAACCTGCAAAGGACTCAGTGTGAGCATGATAGGGAGAGAGAGGAGGCAAACCAAAGATCAATACAGGAATATCATGAGCTTGAGACACTTACTCAAAGATTGACACAGGAATTGCATGAGCAGATTGAAAACACTCAAAGAGAAATACAGGGATGGCATGAGCAGACTGAGTCCAGTCAAAGAGATAGACATGAATTGCGTGAGCTGGCTGAGAATAGACAAAGAGAAAGTCAGGAATTGCATAAACGTGCGGAAGCTAATCAAAGAATAATACAGGAATTGAGAGAGCGGGATAAGATACATAAAGATCTTTCTTCCATCTTTATGGAATCCATAAAGAGAGAGCTGAAAGAAGTCAGGAAGACCACAAAGGGAATGCTGAATGGAACCCAACAGAAGAAATGGGAGTCCAAGGAAACCATAACCAATCAACTAAGTGATTTGAGAATAAACAATAAACACTGAACACCAAATTAAGGAAGCAAAGAAGTTCATAGAAGATCTATAACAAAGAATTTAAAGCAATCAAAACCGACCAATTAGAAAGAAAAGAAATAAAAGGCAAAGTAGAAAGTCTTGACAGTAGGTTAGACCATGCAGAAGATCGAATCTTGGGGATTGAAGACAGCCTAGATATTATAGAGAAAGAACGTACAAACATCAAGACAAATCCAAGAAATATGACAGATCTGTTCAACATTTAGAAGACACCATCAGAAGGCCTAATCTGAGGATAATGGGTGTAATATAGAGAGAAGTTAATGGTCTAGGAAATGTATTTAACAGGATCCTAGCAGAGAATTTCCCAAACATGCAAAAAGATTTGACTATTCAGATACAAGAAGCTTTTGGAACTCCAAATAGACCAGACCAGAACAGGACATCCCACCGTCACATTATAATCCACACAGGATCAATTTAGACCAAGAAAAAGATCCTTAAAGCTGTCAAGGAGAAAAGATCAATCACCTATAAAGGGAAAACAATAAGAATCACCTCAGATTTCTCAGCAGAGATAACCAAAGCAAGAAGAGCCCTGGATAAGTTATGCCATGCCCTAAAGACAAACAATTATAAACCAAGAATACTATACACAGCTAAACTTTCCTTCATAACTGAAGGTCAAATATAAACCTACCATAGCAAAGAAAAATTGAAACAATATATCTCTGCCAAACCAGGCCTACAAAAGATTCTTAAAGATATCCTACACAAAGAAAACCAACAAGACCACAATAAAGGCCAAGAAACTGCACCCAAACTGAGAATCCAAGAGCCATAGGAAGAACCCAGTTGGTACAGCTCCCAAGAAGGTGGATAAAATGGCAGGAACTCCCAAATACCTTTCAGTCCTATCTCTCAACATTAATGGACTTAACTCTCCAATTAAGCGACATAGACTGTCTAGTTGGATTAAAAAGCAAGATCCTTCTATCTGCTGCCTTCAGGAGTCACATTTTGCCCATAAAAACAAATACATTTTGAATGTGAAATACTGGAACAAAATCTACCAAGCAAACGGCCCCCATCAACAGGCAGGTGTTGTAGGCCTCATATCAGATAAAATAGACTTCAAATTAAAATCAATGAGAAGAGATAAGGAAGCTCACTATATACTAATTAAGGGATCCCTCCTTCAGGAGGATATTACATTTCTAAATATCTATTTTCCAAACAACGGAGCACCAAATTTTATCCAAGAAAAACTACTTTCCCTCAAATGCCACATAGTTACAATGACATTGATTGTTGGGAACTTGACACACCACTCTCCCCACTAGATAGATGAACTCAGCAAAAATTCAACTGAGAAACCGCAGATCTAAACAACTGCATAGATCAACAAGATTTCACAGACATCTACTGAATATTTCACTCAACAGCATCAGAATACACGTTCTTCTCATCAGCACATGGAACATTTTCCAAAATAGACCACTTTTTAGGTCACAAAAGAAACTTGTCCAAATTCAGAAACATCGAATTTATACCTTGCATTCTCTCAGACCACAAAGGAATGAAATTAGGACTCAAAACTTAAAGCCACCAAAGAAAGTCCGGTATCACATGGAGGCTGAACAACACACTGCTGACTGACGAGTGGGTGTTGGAAGAAATTAGAAAGGAAATTCAAATGTTCATGTTATTCAACAAAAGAGAACACACATATTACCAGGTCCTCTGGTACACAGCAAAGGCAGTACTCAGAGGCAAGTTTATAGCTCTGGGATGCTATATCAACAAATTGGAGAGATCTGAAACCAACAATTTAACGAGACATGTGAGCCTCCTTGAAAAAGACCAGCAAGATAAACCCCAATCCAGTATATGGAAAGAAATAACAAAATTAAATAAGAAATAAATGAATTAGAATCCAAAACAACATGGAAAGAATCAACAAAACAAAGAGTGGGTTATTCGAAAAAACTAAAAAAACTTGATAGACCCTTAGAAAATCTTATCAGAAAAAAGAGAATACATACAAATAAATAAACTCAGAGATGAGAATTGTAACATCACCACAGGAACAACCAAGATTCAGAACATTATAAGGAAATAATCCTCAAAACTTTATGCTAATAATTTTGAGAACTTGGCAGAGACAGAACTTTTCCTACCAAATATTGACATGTTGTAACTAAACCAAGATGAGTTAAACGATCTGAACAGGCCCATTTCAAGCATTGAAATAGAAAGAGCAATAAGAGACCTCCCATCTAAGAAAAGTCAAAGACCAGATGGTTTTACAGTGGAATTCTACAAGTCCTTCAAAGCAGAGCTAACACCAATTATCCTTTAGCTCTTCAATGAAATTTGTAAAGAAAGTTCACTACCGAGCTCATTCTATGAAGCCACCATAACCCTCATCCCAAAACCATGCAGGGACTCATCAAAGAAACAGTACTATAGACCCATTTCTTTGATGAACATTGATGCAAAACTTTTCAACAAAATTTTGGCCAATCGATTTCAAAAATTTATCCAAAAAATCATGCATCATGATCAAACAGGATTCATTTCAGGAATGCAAAGCTGGCTCAATATATACAAATCAATTGATATAATTCATAACATCAACTGAAGCAAGGATAAGAACCGCATGGTTATCTCAATAGATGCGGAAAAAGCATTTGAGAAGATCCAAAACCCCTTTATAATGAAGGTTCTAAAAAAATTAGGAATCCATGGAACATTCTTCAATACAATAAAGGCTGTATATGACAAACCTACAGCCAGCATTATACTTAATGGTCAAAAACTGAAGCCATTCCCTCTTAAATCAGGAATGAGACAAGGATGTTCACTCTCTCCACTTCTCTTCAATCTAGTATTAGAATGCCTATCTACAGCCATACGATATAAACATAAATGGGATCCAAATTGGGAATGAAAAAGTAAAACTCTCACTCTTTCCAGATGATATGTTATTGTACTTAAAGAATCTCACAGACTCCACTCCCAAATTTCTCAAGTTGATTCAAAACTTTGGCAAAGTAGCACGGTATAAAATTAACCCTCAAAAATCAATGGCTTTTCTGTTTACCAACAATGAGAAAAGTGTGGCTGAAATTAGGAAAGCAACTCCATTCATAATAGGCCTCCAAAAAAATAACTAGGAATTAAATTAACCAAAAAGTGAAGGACCTCTATGATGAAAAATTTATAAACCTGAAAAAGGAAATCAAAACAGAACTTAGAAAGGGATAAAAACTCCCATGGTCTTGGATTGGAAAGGTCAACATCGTGAAAATGGCAATACTTCCCAAGGCTATTTACAAATTCAATGTGATATTTATCAATATTCCAACCTCCTTCTTCAAGAAAATAGAATCGGCAATCGAAAATTTCATATGAAACAATAAAAGATGCCAAATAGCGAAAATGATCCCTAACAGAAAGCCCAGGGCTAGAGGAATGTCAATTCCAAATTTCAAACTCTACTCCAAAGCCATAATCAAAACAGCTTGGAACTGGCACAAGAACAGACCTCAGGACCAATGGAATAGAATTGAAAACCCAGAAATGAACCTACAGACCTATAGCCATCTAATTTTCGATAAGGGAGCTAAAATATAGAATGGACAAAAGACCGCATTTTCTGTAAATGGTGCTGGCAAAATTGGTTAACTACTTGAAAAGAACTAAGGGTAGATTGTTAGATATCACTCTGCACTCGAATCAACTCCAAATGGATGAAAGACCTTGGAGTCAAAGCAGACATTCTGAAAAAATTACAGTATGGAATAGGAGAAACCTTGGTCTCCTTGGCAGAGGCCTAAATTTTCTTAATAGAGAACCAGAAACACAACAAATCAAAGAAAGGTTGGATAAATGGGATTGCATGTAATTGTAGGGCTTGTGCATGGCAAAGGACATAGCTAGCAACATCAATCGGACGCCCACTGATTGGGAGAAGATCTTCATTAGCCATACAACAGACAAGGGTCTCATATCTAAAATATACCTGCAACTCAAAAAAATTAAATCCCCCAAGAACAAATCTTCAAAGAAACAACAGCCCAATAAGGAAGTGGGCTAAAGAAAAGGAGAAACTTCTCTGAAGAGGAAAGAAGCATGGCCAATAGACACATGAAGAAATGCTCAACCTCCCTAGCCATAAAAGAAATGCAAATCAAAACAACATTGAGATACCACCTCATCCCAGTTAGAATGGTGATAATCAAGAACTCTAATAGCAACAGATGTTGGAGAGGATGTGGACAGAAGGGAAGCTTACTGCATTGTTAGTGGGAGTGTAATTTTGTTCAACCACTTTCAAAAGCAGTATGGATATTCCTCCAAAGGCTCCACATAGAGCTCCCCTATGACCCAGCAATCCTACTTTTGGGCATTTAATCAAATGACCCCAAACAAGACCACACTAAACTACCAGCATGACTATGTTTATTGCAGCATTATTTACCTTAGCAAAGATATGGAACCAACCCAGATGCCCCTCAAGTGATGAATGGATCAATAAAATATGGTATATATACACAATGGAATTCTATGCCTCCATCAGAAGGAATGACATTGCCCCATTTGTTAAGAATTGGAAAGACTTGGAAAAAATTATTTTAAGCGAAGTAAGCCAGGCCCAAAGAAACTTAGGTCCCATGGTTTCCCTTATTAACAATAACTAGTATATGTCTGAGTCAAGGAGAAAAGGTCAGATCAGGTGATTCTAAGGAAATGAACCCTAAGATATGTATTCAAACTTTTTTTTGTTTCATGCAATTGTTCCTAAAGTATATATAAGATTTTTTTGTTGCTTTCTTTGTCCCTCCTCCACGGTATAACCCCTGCTTTCATTGTATTTGATGTTGGTATATTTTGTGAAGGGGAAGGAAGAAACAAATCCTTTAAATAGAAATACAGGTGGACCGATTGAAACAATGGGAGGTACAAGTTATTATGTTAAAAAACGAACTTTAAACTTTTATGAGGGGAGAAGAGGGGGAGGAAGATTGGCTGGGCGGTGCGGGGAGGATGGGAAGGGATGGGAATGGGAAACAAAGGAGGAGGCTACAATGCTTGATAAGGAATGTACTTATCTTTCGCTTGTAATTGTAACCCCTCTGTACAGTATTTTCACATTAAAAAACAGAAATGATTAAAATTGGACAAAAGTTCGGAATAGACCTCTTTTCCAAATAGCCATGAATATAGCCAGTGGGTTTACAAAGTCGTGTTTAATTCAACTTCTATGTTGGCTTAATGCTTTTGGAACATAAGTCATTAGAGAAATGCAATTCAAAATTACTATGATACTACTTCATAACTATTATAACACTTATCCAAAAAATCAAAGGAACCTTGTGTGGTGGTAAAGGCTTGTAATTCCAAGTATTTAGCAGGTTGGAGTAATAGGATTTTATTCTAAGGCCAGTCTGGGTTAGTGCACATAGTACAAACCTGCCCTTAAAAAAAACAAAGGTAATAATGTTGGTGAGAATGTGGATAAAAGAAATTTTCTAGGGCTGGGAAGGTGGCTTAGTGGTAGAGCGCTTGCCTTGCATGCCTGAGGCCCTGGATTTGGTTCCTAAGCACCACATAAGCAAAAAGAAGAAATTTTCTACACTCTTAGTCAAAATACAGCTTAATATTCTCGTTGTAGAAAGTAGTATGCAGTTTTCTAGAGAAATGTAAAGTTGAAATATCATCTGACCCACCGATCATGTGTTTATTTCTCTTTGGGTAACTGATAAATATATCTATAGTTCATTGCTATTCACATTATTCACAATATAGGCCAAGATATAAATCGAAGTTAAGGGTTGAACTACAGACTAATAAAGCACTGTGTTGCATGCACAATATATTTAGCAAGAGTCTTCTCCCAGTAGCCACAATTTACAATAACCTGAAAGATGAAGAAAAATGTCTTCTGATCTTTGTAAAACCACACACACACACACACACACACACACACACACACACACACACACACACACACCAACCTCAATGATTTAGAGAGAAATGATTTTTTTTTGTTCCCAAGAATATTTTTTATTGTGAAAATACTGTACAGAGGGGTTACAATTACATGGACAACATAATGAGTACCTTTCTTGTAGTGCCCCTGTTGCTGGACCCCCACCAAGAAGACCAACAAGAGTCAGACCTTCTGAAATGCAAAAACAAGGTTTTATTTAGATCGGCTGCAGCTTGGGCCTCGTCCTACACTCCCACACAGTGGAGCCTAGGTGGAGAGCCCTGAGCTAAATAAAGATTTGCAGGGCTTATAAAGGCAAACAACCAGGTGTTTGGATTACCACCACGTGTTGCTCTGCTAGCTGAGATAAACAACAACAAATGATCACCCTTCCTCCCCCCTTGTCTTATGGTCCTGAGACACAATATTGTGGCTCCAGCCCAAAACTTCACTCCAACAGCTATCGATCTTGACTAGTCCCTCTATGACCATAGCCATGTTGTCTTTTGCTATTCCTGAATGGTCAATGTGAAAACAACACTCTTCTCCTAGGATAGCGCAAAGTTCCCCTGGTTGTACTGAGTGCCTCCCAGGAGTTCTGCAAATGATAATTGAAACAATACCAATAACAATCAGTCCATTTTCCTTTTCTTGAGTTATATATGGAGTGGTTGGGTAGGATGCTTAGAGACTTCCCATGTTTCCCCATGGTCATCCAGGGCAATGGGGTCAGCCAGTCTTTCATGGGTGCAGTGGATCTAAGCAGCAATGCTGTCCACCTTAAGGGCAGTGGGTGTAGCCAGAGGTACCATGTAAGGTCCCTTCCACTGTGGTTCCAAAAATCTGAAGTTGTACCTTCGAACAAAAACACAGTCCCCTGGTTTAAACAAATGGGGGGTAGGAATAGAAGCAGAATCATATAATGCTCTAAGCTGGGGCCACCCACTTTTGTGGACAAGCTATAGATAGTCAAGTTTACATAGAAATTCAGTGTCACTCAAATGAGCAAGCAATCCAGTCTGAAAGCTAGGGAAAATAGGTGAATGATGTCCATACATTATTTCAAAAGGAGTACAGCTAAGGTGATAGGGTGAATTTCTTATTCTAAACAGGTCAAAAAGAAGGAGTGATACCCAGTCTGTGCCAGTCTCCAAAGCCAATTTAGTTAAGGTCTCTTTTAGAGTTTGATTCATTCTTTCTACCTGCCCTGAACTCTGGAGTCTATAAGCACGGTGCAATTTCCAATCCGTCCCCAGTGCCACAGCTATCCCCTGACTTACTTTTGAGACCAAGGCCGGTCCATTTTCCGACCTGATGGTGGATGGGAAGCCATAGATGGGTAGGATTTCTTCCAAGATCTTCTTAGCTGTGAAGTTCACGATCTCATGCTTTGTTGGGTAGGCTTCAACCCATCCTGAAAAAGTGTCTACAAAAACTAGCAAATATTTATTTCCAACTTTTCCACTTTAAATTTCTGTGAAGTCTAATTCCCAATACACATCTGGCCTATCTCCACGGAGGCGAGCTCCTTTTGTAACCGGTTGATTGGGGGCATTGGTGAGCTGACAGGCTTTACAATTATTAACAATGTCCTCAATGAGTTGATTTCCTTGCTTAATTTTTACTTCTGAGTGTTGGAGCAAGTCCTGCATTCTTCGGGTTCCCATGTGAGAGGCCTGATGGATTCTCTTAAGAATCCCCTTGCTCAATCTTCGTGACAAGATAAGTTTCCCCTCACCAGTTTTACACCAGTCTTTATTTTCTTCTCTGCCTGGGGGTTTATAGGCCATGGGAATTTTCTTTATCGACTCCAAGTCTTCTTGGGAGTACTGAGGCTCAGGAGGCAAATCTCGAGGCCCTGCGTCTACTAGAGTAAGTACTCCTCCTCTGGGATGGAGGGCCGCCTCCTTAGCTGCCTGATCATACAAGGTATTTCCTTTGGTTGTTGAATCAGTTCCCTTTTGATGGCCAAGGAAGTGCATAATGGCAATATTTGCTGGTTCCCATAAGGCCTGGAGAAGGCTTAAAATTTCTTTTTTGTTTTTCATAGCCTTTCCCTCAGCTGTCAGCAGCCCCCTCTCTTGGTAAATGGCTCCCTGGACATGCATGGTAGCAAAAGCAAACCGATTGTCCATGTAAATGTTTAATCCCCTCCCTTTTCCCATCCATAGGGCTTTTGTTACTACCACTAGTTCTGCTCTTTGTGCAGATGTTCCCTGGGGGAGTGCTTCAGCCTACACGATCTCAGTGTCCATGGTGACTGCTGTGCCCATGTACCTTTTTCCATCTTGAATGAAACTGCTGCCATCTGTGAACCAGGTATGCACGGCATGTGATAGTGACAAGTCAAACAAGTCTGGCCTCTTTTCCTTGGCCTGGTCTCTCTTTTCATGCTCAATTTCACGTTCTTTGCCCTTCCTTTCCTTTCTTTGCTCCTCTGTCTCTCTCTTACTGTAAACCTTTTCCACCACGGCTATTAGATCCCTAATAGACTTTTCACCAAGTCTTTCTAGAGCCTGCAACTTTGGCTTTATGTCTGATGCAGACTGATTTATATAGGAAAACAAAATCATCTGAGCTGACCCTGGGTCTCAAGATCACACGTGGTATATTGACTCTAAGCTTCCATGAGCTGCTCAAGATACCCTGCCGGACTTTCACTTCCTCCCTATCTAACATCATAGACTCTGGCCATATTAGTAGGTCGGTGAGCCACCACCTTGAGACCTACAAACAGAGCCTGGTGATAGATGAGGAGTCGCTCCCTACCTTCAACCATATTGTAGTCCCATGTTGGTCAGATCTCAGGAAAATAGGCAGCGATCATGGCAGGATCTGTGATGGGCGCTCCTGTGTGGCCAGGGATTTGTTTCCGGGCCGCCTCTCAGATACGGTCTCTCTCTTTGGTGGTAAAAAGGACCTGTAAAAGCTGACTGTAATCATCTCAAGTGGGTGATGAGTAAAAAGAATGGTTTCAAGCAAATGAATTAAATCCTGGGGTTTCTCAGAAAAGGGGGCATTTTGGGTGCGCCAATTGTATAGATCACTGGTAGAAAATGGCCAATATGAGAATTGCTGTTGACCATTTGCATCCACAAAACCTACTGTGCTTAAGGAAAAAACAGCTGCACTAGAAGGGGGAGAGGGGCTGATCCCATGGCTTCCTCTAGTGACTGGCCCCTCAGAAACTTTAAGGGCAGATGCCGAGGGTTTGGATGCTGGTTCTATAGCTACCTCCTCCTCTTGATCATTCTCAGGCTCTGCAAAAGGAACCTGGGAAGCTGAGTATGGGGTAGGAAATATTTTTTTCACGTTATCTCCCTGAAAAACCGGGGGTACAATATATTTTCCCCTTTCTTAGTTTTTTCTTTTTGTAAGTCGAGGGGGTTAGATGGAGTGTTGCCCATGATTTCCAGTCCCATTAGTCGTACAGTCCAAAAAACAATAGACAGTACAAACAAAACATACACAGCCCTGATAGTAAAAAAAAAATAAAAGGTAACGAAGTGGAGATCTCCTGAATTGGTCCGCTGACCCCTGTAATTGGGAAGCAGAAGGAGCAGACCCACAGTGAGTGAGTTCGGCCTCAGTTAGGAGGCCCTCTTGGTCAGTTCTGGCCCAACACCAAACCAACCTACGCATCACAATTTTCATGGCAGGGATCCAAGGACCATCCCCCTCGTGTTGTTATGCAAGCGCGTCCGCTATGACAACCCGTTACACAATACGAATTGGAGCGACCGTCCTCACAAACAAAAATGAAAGTAAAACAGATAAAGAGAGGAAAGACAGGACAAGACAAATTTGACAGCACTGTTTTACCTTCGGAGTCTGAGGTCTCGTGGGTCTCTTGAGGTATCCTGGACGAGCCCTCACTAACATGTAGTGACCATTTTGCAGGACCCCCACAAAGAAGACCAACTAGAGTGAGACCTTCCGAAATGCAAAAGCAAGGTTTTATTTAGACAGGCTGCAGCTCGGGCCTCATCCTACACTCCCACACAGTGGAGCCTAGGAGGAGAGCCCTGAGCTAAACTTTTGCAGGGCTTATAAAGGCAAACAACCAGGTGTTTGGATTACTAGCACGTGTTGCTCTGCTAGCTGAGATAAACAAGAAACAAATGGTCACTGCCTCAAAAATGGAGTTACTTTAACCCTTCATTCTTATCAAGCATTGTAGCCTCCATATTTGTTTCCCATTCCCATTCCTTCCCATCCTCCCCCTCACCCAATCCTCCTCCTCCCCCAAAGTTGTAAAGTTCATTTTCAACATAACGACTTATACATCTCATTGTTTCAATGGGTCCACCTGTAACCCTATTTAAACGATTTGTTTTGTCCCTTACCATCCACAAATTATACCAACATCAAATACCATGAAAGCAGGGGTTATACCTTGGGGAAGGGACATACAAAGCAACAAAAAAATCTTATAAATACTTTAGATACAATTGCATGAAAGAAATAAATATTTGAATACATATCTTAGGGTTCATTTCCCTAACATCAACTTATCTGAAATTTTCTGCTTGGCTCAGAGATATACTAGTTATTGCAAATAAAGGAAACCATGGGACCTATGTTTCTTTGGGCCTGGCTTACTTCACTTAATATATTTTTTTCCAAGTCTTTCCACTTCCTAACAAATGGGGCAATGTCATTCTTTCTGATGGAAGCATAGAATAATATTGTGTATATAAACCACATTTGCTTGATCCATTCATCACTTGCGGGGCATCTTAGCTATGGTAAATAATGCTGCAATAAACATAGTCGTGCTGGTAGCTTTAGTGTGGTCTTGTTTGTTGCTGGGTGATAGGGGAGCTCTTTGTTGTGTCTTTGGAGGAACCTCCATACTCCTTTCCAAAGTGGTTGAACAAGTTTACACTCCCAATGCAGTAAGGTTCTCTTCTGTCCACATCCCTTCCAGCATCTGTTGTTATTAGAGTTCTTCATTATAGCCATTCTAACTGGGATGAGGTGGTATGTCATTGTTGTTTTGATTTGCATTTCTTTTATGGCTAGGGAGGTCGAGCATTTCTTTCTGTGTCAATTGGCCATGCTTCTTTCCTCTTCAGAGAAGTTTCCCTTCAAGTCTTTAGCCCACTTACTTATTGGGCAGTTGTTTCTTTGAAGATTTGTTTTTGAGGGATTGAATTTTTTGAGTTCCAGGTATATTTTAGATATGAGACACTTCTCCGTTGTATATCTAGTCATCAATAAAGGAGCTAAAAAACATAGAATGGAAGAAAGACAGCCTCTTCAGAAAATGGTGCTGGCAAAATTGGTTAACTATTTGTAGAAAATTAAAGCTAGATCCTTAGATATCACTCTACACCAGAATGAACTCCAAATGCTTCAAAGACCTCTGAGTCAAAGCAGACACTCTAAAAACATTACAAGATGGAATAGGAGAAACCCTGGGTCTCCTTGGAATAGACCAGATTTTCTTAATAGAGACCTAGAAACATAACAAATCAAAGAAACGTTGGACAAATGGGATTGCATGAAATTGCAGAGCTTCTGCATGGCAATGGACATAGCTAGCAAGATCAATAGAAAGCCCTCAGATTGGGAGAACATCTTCACTAGAGAGAATTTTTTTAAAAAGTAAAGCGAAGTGGAATTCTTTGGGCATTTAGGTCACAATGTAGAAGACAGTAGATATACTTGATGATCAAGTATAAAGTAGTAATATACAACATGAGGATACACCGGGCAACACTGGCCTTACAAAGGAATGAAGATAAGTAAATAGGAGTTCTTCTTCCTAATGGGGATGCTCTGTTAGTTGTTCTTCCTTCAGTAATGGTTAAGCTGAACATAATTCTTTAAGTATATGTGCCTTTTGCCCCATTTGTCCAGAAATGGAAAGACTTGGAAAAATTATATTAAATTAAATAAGCCAGGTGCAAAGAAACATATGTCCCATGGCTTCCTTTATGTACAATAACTAGTATATGTCTGAGACAAGAAATAACGGTCAGATAAGTTGATGTTAGGTGAAATGAACCTCAAGATAAGGACTCTTTTTTTTCTTTCTTGCTATCGTTTCTAACATATTTATAAGTTATTTCTTTGTTGCTTTCTGTGTCCCTCCCCCACGGTATAACCCCTGTTTTCACTGTATTTGATGTAGGTATAATTTGTGGAAGTGAAGCAAAAAAAATTGTTTAAATAGGTGGACTCATTGCAACAATGAGTCTAGCTTAAATTGTGGAAATTTAATTTCTTCATGCATGTTCAATTCCTTTCTAGGTGACATCTACACAGTTATATGCAATTAGATACATGAGTAGCATTTCAGATTATTCTTTAAAGTCATATTCATTAATTAAATTTTTATTATTTTGTACCAAATATGTATTTATAGAGAGACTGAATTTCTGAGTAGATGATGGTGTATATGTGCCAGATTACACATCTTGAAGTTCATTTTATATTCCTGACGTTGTTTCTAATCTTGGATTTAATATTCCATAAGGGGTTAAGTGTATTATATTGGATATATGAAAGTAAACTAAATATTTATTCCATTAATCTTTTGCCACTTGTCTAATTGCAATATAAATTATCCATGTGTTTGAAGTAATGAAAATAACAATAGATATAAGTCAGATAAATCAGTCTGTAGTAGACAAGTATTTTCACCTTTATTTTGATAATTGGTCCTCTTTTACACTACAGAATATTCTTGGGAAAATGTGCTCCAGGATGGCTAAAACTGCAGAATATTATGTTTTTATCTATCGTAAAACAAGGAAGAAAGGCCAACCTTCCATAGAAAAGTCTGTTCCCAGTGATGTGATCTGTTTTATGGTGGTCACTTGGAAATGAACATTTTTCACATTCAACCTTGAAAAGCCAACTTGATAGACCATTTCTGTAAGTGGTTTCAGAGGCTCATTGATGGCTTTGCAAGGATCCAGAGTGCCTCATTTTGAGACATTTAAAACAAGAATTTAGTCAGTTGTTTTTGTATCTTTAGGAAAAAAGCCATTGACTCAAGGCCAGGGGATCACTGGGGCCCAGAGAATTTACTGCCTTGAATAGTAATCCTAGATCTCTAAAACACACACACACAAACAGAAAATTCCAGTAAGTACAGCCAGTCAGGGCTGCTATCACAACCTACATGAAGTCAGGCAAAAAACAAAAGCTGAGACTCATTTAGCTAATAACTAATATTTTTTATGAAGCAGACTGAAATGAGATTCCCGAGAGAGGGTCAGAAAGAGTGATCAGAGAGACTAAAATTGATCACACAAAGATTGGATAATAGAATTCCTTGTAGAGCAAATAAATCATAGAACACTACTGCATGTAAGAATAATACATAAGACCAATTCCAGAAATACACATTTTCTTAGAGATCAGCTTAATGAATTATCAATGGAAATCTTTGAATTCTTAAATATTTGACCACATGTGGGAGAAGGCCAATTGCTGAAAAGAAAGAAAATGTCATCACTTTGTTAGGAGGTCCAATATCACATTAGGAAGTAATCAAACACATATTTTTAATAAAAAGAGAAAACAATTATTCCAAATGAGGGTTTTATTTGTTTTGATGTAATAGTTCTTGATTTACATGCTAGCAATTAACATACAAGTGAACCAGTCCCACAGCTGAATTGATACTGACTGCAGTGTTCCCACATGAAGGAAAAGAGAAAATTTACAAATGTCTGATGAAATGAGTTGACGGTGCCATGTCCTAATTGTGATATCTGATATTTAGACAAAGGTGAAGAGGTGGATTTTCTTTTATAAACCCCCCCATTTTTAGCCTGCTACCAGAGGCTCATAGTTGTAATCCTAGCTACTCAGGAAGCTGAGATCTGAGGACTGCCGTTCAATGCCAGCCTGGGCAGGAAAGCCCCTGAGCCTCCTATCTCCAATTAACCACCAGAAAACCAGAACAGACCCTGTGGCTCAAGATATAGAGCCCTTACCTTGAGTTGAAGAGCTCAGGGCCAGTGCCCAAGCCCAGACATCAAGCCCCTCAACTAACAACAACAACAAAATAATCTCCCATTTCTTGGACTGCTTACAGCTTTTCCTAACATTTTAGCACCGACTACATTTAAGTCCTATCGTAGCTGTTGCAAATAGAATGATTTGGAATCTTATGTAAAAGATTCATATTTGTGGAAACAAATACCAGCAATGTAACTTTTTTCCAGTCTTGAACTCTGGGTCTGGGCCTTGAACATGGTTGTGCTGGTAGTTTTAATGTGAACTTCTTTGTTATTTTTTTGAATACTGCCCCTGAGTGATATTACTGGGTAACAGGAAGATCTATGTTTAGTCTTTTGAGGAAAGTTCATACTGCATTCCAGACTGGTTGAACAAGTTCAATTTCCTACTAACACTGTAATAGAGTTTCCATTTGGCTACATCCACCTCAGCATTTGCTATTGTCAATTTTCTTGATAATGGCCCTCCTAACTGGGACGAGGTAGAATCTGTCTTGTTATTGTAGATTTCTAGGCACCTTTTAGCTACCATAAATGAATAAATCCATGAAACCTATATTGCTCTGAGTGTGCATTCCTTTGTCTTAGTACAATTGCCCCCAAGCCTTTCATTTTCCTTAAGACTAGTGAAAAGTCATCCCTTCTGATGGGTGAATAGAATTCCATTGTGTGTGTGTGTTTGTCTGTCTGTCTGTGTGTGTGTAAAATGACTATAGGCCTATGAGTTCATTTCTAAGCCTTCTGTTTCATCTGCAATTTTGTAATTTCATATAAAATTTGGATTGCTTTCCCTACTGCATTGTAGAATATTGTTGGGATTTTGCTGGGCATTGCATTGTCAATTGTTTGGGGGTAATATTGCAGTTTTCACAATGTTAATTCTTCCAACCAGGAGCATTGAAAGACTTTCTATTTCCTTGAATCTCCTTCAATTACCCATTTTAGAGTTTTAACGTTTTTACAGTAGAGGTCCTTCACATTTTTAGCTAAATTAATTAATTACTAGTTTCGTTGTTGTTTTGTTCTGTTTAGTTTTGATTTGATTTTGAGCTAATATATATGAGGTTGTTTTTTTGATTCCAGCCTGGATCTTCCCATTGTTGGTAACACAGCACAACTATTGATTTTTGTGGGTTTTATACCCTGCTACATTGCTGAAGGTTAGCATCACCTTTACTAACTTGAGGGAGGAAGCTCTAGGGTCCTTTAAATACAGGATCATTTCATCTGTAAAAAGGGATACTTTTCCTTCTTCCCTATTTGGATCCCCATTATGTTTTTCTCTTGCCTATTGCTCTTGCTAGGAACTCCACTACTATATTGAACATTAGTAGAGAGAGTGGACATCCTTTTATCATTCCTGATTTTAATGTCTTCATGCATCCACCATAGGTACATGTTTATTATCACTTTGTCATATACATACTCTGTATTATATTGAGGAATGTTCCATGCATTCCTAGCTTTTCAGACCTTTAATCATAAAGGGGTACTGGTGTTTGTTAAAAGCTATTTTTACATCTATGTATATATGATAATGTGGTTCTTGTCCCTGCTTCTGCTGATGGTTTATGTTTATTGAAAAGTATATTGGATCCAATTGGATCCTAGAATGAATACTGTTTGATTATAGTATACTAATTTTGTTAGTTGCTGAAATTGGTTGGTGAGAATTTTATTGAGAACTTCTGTATCAATGCATACCAAGAGTTCAGTTAATAGTTCTCTTTCTTTGATGAGTCCCTATCTGATTTGGGGAAGAGTCTAATTCTAGCTTCATAGAATGTGTTTGATAATTTCATTTCCTTTTCTATTCCATTGAAGAGTTAGATCTGAGTATTGCAAGCTCTTTGCAGGCCTTAATTTCATGGTAAATCCATTGAGTCCTAGATTTTTCTGGTATGGGAAAATGTTTATTGACATTTCATTTTCATTACTTCTTATGTATTACTTCCTGGTTCAGTTTGAGTATAGGAAAGCATAAATTTCTCTAGAATTCTCCAAGTGACTGGCATACGGTTTCCAAAGTACTTTCTTATAGCATTCTCAATTTTGCTTATTTATGTTGTGATGTCTAATTTTTTCTCTAATTTCTCTATTTGGGTGAGTTCTCTTATTGTATTTTCAGGGTTTTTTATTATGAAGGTGTTATACGGGGGGGTTCATTAAAATAAGTAATGAGTACATTAACCCAACCTTGATATCCCATCCCCACAAAGTTATAAAGTTCTTTTCTAACATAGCGTCTAGTGTATATCACTGTTGCTTTGGTTAATCTTTGTCCCACCATTTCTGTGATTTCCCTTCATTCCCCAAATCAGATTAACTTAGGTATAAGACAAAGGGTATGGAAATCAAAAACAATGACTACAGGGAATAAACCAAAGTGGAAAAAGTAAATAGAAATAACAAAAACACTTCACTATACAATTATCTTGTATCCATTTCTTGGAGCTCATTTCAATAAGCATCATTTTCATTGGTGATATGCATATAGTTATTGAGGTATTGTGCTCTTTTCTAAGAATATCCTAGGTATATTCTACTTTTTCCAAATGAGTGAAAACATGTAACCCATGATTTTTTGGGTCTGGCTCTTTTGACTTATTATGTTTTCCAAGTCTTTCCTTTTCCTTACAAATGGGGCAATGTCATTCTTTCTAACGGAACCATAGAATTTTGTTGTGAATGTATATGACATTTTTTGACCGATTCATCTACTGAGGGGCATCAGTTTTGGTTTCATATCTTAGCCATTGTAAATAATGCTACATTGGACATAGTATTGATAGTAGCATTAGTGTGTCTTTGTTTGTGGTCATTTGGGTAAATGCCCAGGAGTGGGATTGTTGGGTCATAGGGGAGCTCTTCTGAGAAACCTGTACACTTCTTTATGGAAAATTTGAGCAAGTTTACATTTCCACCAATAGTGTAGTAATGTTCCTTTTTGTCCATATCCCCACCAGCCCAGCATCTGTTATTATTAATTTTCTTCATAATGGTCATTCTAACTGGGGTGAGGTGGAATCTCAATGTTGCTTTGATTTGCATTTCTATGGCCAGAAATGTTGCATATTTCTTCATGTGTCTATTGGCCATTCATATTTCTTCTTCAGAGAGGTCTCTCTTTCAATCTTTAGCCCACTTATTAAGAAGGTTGTTGGTTTTTGATTATTTGTTTTTTGGGGGGGGTTAACTTTTGGACTCTAAATATATTTGAGATATGAGGCCATTGTCTGTTGCAGAGCAAGTATTGATCTTCTCCCAATCTGTGGGCTTTCTATTTATCTTTCTATCTATATAAATTCTCTTCTTAGTTGTATTTGGTAAGGGTAGGTCAATTCTGTTAATTTATTGAAAGAACCAACTCAGTTTTGTTGATCTTTTTATGTTTTATTTTGTTTTTATTTAGGTATTTCTGATTTATTTTTTTAGTAGGTCTTAGGGCTTGAACTCTGGTCTTGGGCACTGTCCTTGTGCTCTTCACCTCAAGGCGAGAGCGTTACCATTTGAGCGACAGTGCCACTTCCAGGTTTCTATTGGTTTATTGGAGATAAGAGTCTCACGGACTTTCCTGCCAGGGCTGGATTTGACCCTCGATCCTCAGATCTCAGCCTCCTGAGTAGCTAGGATTACAGGTGTGAGCCACCACCTGTGTGCATCTCTGATTTACTTCTTTTTTTGTTTCTGTCTACTGCTTTGGGTTTGGGCTTGTTCCTGTTTTCAAGAAGTTTGAGGGATATAATTAAAATACAAACTTGAGATTTCCCCAATTGCTTGATGTAGGCACTCAGAGGTATACATTTTCCTCTGTGTACTGCATTTACTGTGTTCCAGAGGAATTGGTATTTTGTGTGTTCAATTTATTAAATTTCAGAAACTTTCAGATTTTCATTATAATGTATTCAGTATCTCACTGGTCATTCAGTAATGTGTTGTTCAGTTTTCATGTGTTTGTGAATTTTTTTTGCTTTAGCTGTTTAATTCTAAGTTTATTCTGTTGTAGTCTGACATGATTTGGCAAGTCAATTTATTTTTCTTTCATTTTGGATAGAATTTCTATGTGACATAGGATATGTTCTATTTTGAAGACTCTTCCAAGAGCTGCTGAGAAAAATGTTTCTATAGATGCTGAATGTATATTCTGTAGATGTCTGTTAAGGCTAGGCGGTCAATGTAGTTACTTAGGCCTGCAGTTTCTTGGTTGAGTTTTTCCTGGATGACCTATCCAAGGATAACAATGATGTGTTGAGATGTGTTTTTAGGTTAAGTAGTATTTGGTTGATGAAGTGGGGGTGCTCCAGGATTCAGGGCATTGATGTTTAGACTTTTTATATCCTCCTAATGGAGAGTTGCTTTTATCAATATATAATCTCTCTTCTGCCTATTTTTAATTTGAATTCTATTTTATCTTATGTTAGTAATTCTACTGTGGCCTGTTTATGGTGTCCATTTGCTTGAAATTTTTCCTTCCAGCCTTTCAGTTTGAGTATGTGTTTGTTTTTGTCAATAAAATGTGTCTCTTGTAGGTACTAGATGGATGCATCTTGTTTTTTGATACTAGTATCAAATCTATGTCTTCATTTTTGGAAATTTAAATCCAATGATATTGAGAGTTAAGACTTTGAAATATTTGATAAGTCCTGCTGTGTTATGCACCTGTTGTTAGGAGCTGTGCCTCATCTACTCTTAATATATTTACCTTGTTCTCTAGTAGGGATCATTCTATGTAACCAGTTCTTGTTCTTCTTGATCTTCTCTATGTAGGATATATTTGAATAACTTCTATCCTGCTGATTTGGTGGAGATACATTGATTCAAGTTTTCTTTGTCATGAAATATTTTTATATATCCTTTTAATATAAAGGATAGTTTGGCTTGGGACAGTATTCACGGTTGGTAGTTGTTTGCCTTTAATGTTTGTCATACATCATGCCAGGCTCTCCTTTTTACCATATCAGCTAAGAAATCTGTATTTATTCTGACTCTATATCTTTTATAAATAATCCGTCTTTTGCCAGGTGTGGATTTGATCTTCTGTTGTGATTTCTTTTTCTGGATTTAGGTTTTTGTCTAGACCATTAAGTGTAGGAGAAGAGATCAGTTGTGGTGAGATGTTGTCATGTTAATACTTGTGGTTACAATGACAGTTCGGACTGTCCAGTGGTAAGGTGAATTCAGTCTGTGTTTAGATGTGACTGTCTCTGTTCATGATTTATTTCCCATGTGGCCCTTTGTTTCCACACTGTAGTTGTGCTTTTGAATATGTTGGCCAACACAGTCACAGCAGTCACCTGCCTGGCTGGGTAACTTTTCATAGATTTCTGTTTTCTTGTGAAGACAGTATAAAATCTTCCTCTGAATTCTATATCTGTATATAATTATAGTTGACTTGGTGTGAACCTCTAGAATTGGAGTATCTTCTAGGACTCTCAATATCTGTTTAATTAGAGAGAGCTAGGGTAATTTTCTGTTGTTATTCTGCCATTGTTTTTCTTCTTCCTCAGGTTTATTTATTTATATTGTACATTTTTCACATAACTTATGATTTGTGATGGTTGTATCAGATTATTTTTGTTTTTATATTTGTGTTACTTTGAAATAGTGATTCCAGGCTTGTATGAAGAGACAGTAATAATATAAAATGTGAAGAGCCTAAGGATTAAAGAGGTACAATGAAGGCCTAAGTAACTCCATTACAGGCTAACAACCATCTTGTGAGGTATGAATTATTAAATTAACCATGGGTTTGACCAAGAAATGACAGAAAAAGAAAACCAATTCCTGGACAACTGAGACATAAATGATCTTTGGGAAAGCCATAGGAATTTTCTCCAGATGCATTGACCCAACACTGGGTGGCCATGCGGGACATGGTAACCCAGTGGCCAGACAATTCCCATCAATATCACATCCATAATAATATTAGCCAATCACATATGTATAGTGTAGTATGCTTAAAATGTTAACCAATCATGTGATTTCTCATGTAAAACTTCCTTAAAGTTGTTTGTTCAATACTATAAAAAAAACTGTGCTTATTCTATGCTCGGGGCTTCTTAGCATCACCGGTTACTGAGTGCGTGGAGGATCAACCTCGAGCTTGCAAATAAACGACTCCTTTGTTATTTGTATTGGTCGTTGTCTCTGGTGGTCTTCAGGGGGTCTTGAGTCCAGGTACAACAAATAGGGGCTCATCTGGTATCTTCCTCATAAGCTCACCCAGACACCTGATCAGGGAATAGCAAAGAACAGCCGGTAAGTTTTGTAACTGTGATATTTGTGTAGTTTTCAGGTTGGGTCTTGGAGTTGGCAAGAAAACCTTGTGGA
Organism: Dipodomys ordii; assembly: GCF_000151885.1. Taxonomy (NCBI): domain Eukaryota; kingdom Metazoa; phylum Chordata; class Mammalia; order Rodentia; family Heteromyidae; genus Dipodomys; species Dipodomys ordii. The sequence continues at coordinate 275,548 of NW_012285322.1, read as the reverse complement.
TGTGCTATAAGGCAGCCAATGGGACCAGTGGCAGATGTCCCCCAGATGCCCGGGGAAGGTAAACTATTCACTAGTGTGGACATTTGGGCCCATCTGTAGTCCTGAACTGTCTGCTTGATAGTTTACAGGGTAGACTGTCCACTAGTGTGGACATTTGGAATGTTTCCTGTCTTTAGTCCGGCACTTTCTGTCTGACACTCTATCACCCAGTCTATCACCCGCATGCTGTTAATGTGTCTTCTCTTAAAATCTTTGTGTCTGTCTGTATTGTGGCTTTCGTGGAACATTTCCTCTTTCATAATCATCCTGACACAGATGCCTGGAAACCCTGTTTGCCTCCATGTAAAATTGTTATTCTTTGTTCAGTTTCTTGTCCAACAATAATTACTTTCTCTTTCAGATTCTCTTGTCTTCTGCCTCAAAGGGTGAAATTTGGGTTAGAAAGTTGGCCCACTTGAAGCAAAGCTAGAGTAGAGTAGTCTTTTACCCGATGACACTGCTGAAACATCACCAAGTGTCTCCGTCTACCTCTTTGGGATCTTAAACAGGCCAGTGAATCCACACTTTTCTCCTTGAGACACTCTGAGTTGTGATTTTATGCTCAATTCCCGAAAGCACCAGTTGTTTAATTTTGTGATATTTGTAATTGTCTTCCCCCTTTTTTCTTGTCTTGTGTGTGGATTGATATATGCTGAAATGAGTCAGAACGAAAGTACCCCTCTTACCTTTCTGACAGATACTTTTAAAGATGTTAAGGAAAGAGCTAACAATTTAGGTGTTGAAGTTAAAAAAGAAAAATTACTTACTTTGTGCAAGTAAGAGTGGCCTACTTTTGAGGTTGGATGCCCACCCCTAAAGAACTTTTAATCTAAACACCATTTGGGAGGTTAAATGTAGGGCTTTTCTCCCAGGAAGTGCAGAGCACCCCACTCAGATTCCCTATATTTTAGTATGGCAGAATTTGGTGCAGGAACCTCCAAAGTGTCTGTTGCCCTTTCCACCCCTTTCTGTTGATAAAAACAAGATTTTAGCATTAGAAAAGGTTGTGTCAACTACCCCCTCAGCCTCCTTTTTATTTATTTATTTATTTTTAATTTGTGAACATACTGTACAGAGGGGTTACAATTACATGGGCAGGATAATGTGTACATTTCTTAACAAGCATTGCAGACTCCTCCTTTGGTTTACCCTTCACATCCCTTCCCAGCCTCCCCCATCCCCCCCAATCCCAACCCTTCTCCTCCCCCCCTTTACCCCCCCGGACCGACGTGGTAAAGCTCGTTTTGGACATGACAACTTATACTTCTCATTGTTGCATCAGGTCCACATGTATCCTTAAACAACTGTTTTTCCCCCCTCTCCTCCACAAGTTATACTGACATCAAATATAGTGAAAGCAGGGGTTATACTGTGGGGGAGTCACATCTTGTCCATAAAAACAAACACATTTTCAATGTTAAAGGCTGGAACAAAATCTACCAAGCAAATGGCCCCACTAAACAGGTGGGAGTTGCAATCCTAATATCAGATAAAATAGACTTCAAATTAAAATTGGTGAGAAGAGATAAAGAAGGTCACTACATACTAATTAAAGGATCTCTCCTTCAGGAGGATATTACAATTCTAATTATCTATTCGCCAAACAATGGAGCACCCAAATTTATCCAAGAAACAGTACTTTCCCTCAAATACCATATAGATCCAAAGACATTAATTGTTGGGGATTTTAACACACCACTCTCCCCACTAGATAGATCAACTCGGCAAAAACTCAACAGAGAAACCGCAGATCTAAACAGCTGCATAGATCAACTAGACTTAACAGACATCTACCGAACATTTCACCCAGCAGCATCAGAATACACGTTTTTCTCAGCAGCCCATGGAACGTTCTCTAAAATAGGCCACATTTTAGGCCACAAAGCAAACTTTTCTAAATTCAGAAACATCGAAATTATACCTTGCATCCTCTCTGACCACAAGGGAATAAAATTAGAACTCAACACCAAAAGCCACCAAAGAAAGTCCGGCATCACATGGAGGCTGAACACACACTGTTGAATCAAGAGTGGGTCATGGAAGAGATTAGAAATTAAAATGTTCATGCTATTCAACAAAAATGAACACACAAATTACCAGCTCCTCTGGGACACAGCAAAGGCAGTACTCAGAGGCAAGTTTATAGCTCTGAGCTCCTACATCAACAAATTGGAGAGATCTGAAACGAACATTTAATGACACATCTAAACCTCCTTGAAAAAGAGAAGCAAGATATACCCCAATCCAGTCGACAGAAAGAAATTATCAAAATTAAATCAGAATTAAATGAACTAGAATCCAAAAAAATATAGAAAGAATCAACAAAACAAAGAGTTGGTTCTTCGAAAAACTTAACAAAATTGACAGAACCTTAGCAAATCTTATCAAAAAAGAAGAGAACACACCCAAATTAATAAACTCAGAGATGAGAATGGAAACATCACCACAGAAACAACCAAGATTCAGAACATCATAAGGGAATACTTCTCAAAACTTTATGCTAATAAGTTTGAGAACTTGACAGAAATGGACCTTTTTCTAGCAAATATTGACATGCCAAAACTAAACCAAGATAAGTTAAACTATCTTAACAGGCCCATATCAAGCACTGAAATAGAAACAGCAATAAGAGACCTCCCAGCTAAGAAAAGTCCAGGACCAGATGGTATTACAGCGGAATTTTACAAGGCCTTCAAAGCAGAGCTCACACCAATACTCCTCCAACTCTTCAATGAAATTGAAAGAGAAAGCTCACTACCGAACACATTCTATGAAGCCATCATAACCCTCATCCCAAAACCAGGCAGGGACGCATTAAAGAAAGAGAATTATAGACCCATTTCTTTGATGAATATTGATGCAAAACTTCTCAACAAAATTTTGGCCAATCGACTTCAACAATTCACCCAAAAAATCATACACCACGATCAAACGGGATTCATCTCAGGGATGCAAAGCTGGTTCAATATACGCAAATCAATTAATATTATTAATCACATCAAGAGGAGCATGAATAATAACCACATGGTTATCTCAATAGATGCAGAAAAAGCATTCGACAAGATCCAACACCCCTTCATGATGATGGTTTTGGAAAAATTAGGAATCCATGGAACATTCCTCAATACAATAAAGGCTGTATATGACAAACCTACAGCCAGCATTATCCTCAACGGTGAAAAACTAAAGCCATTTCCTCTTAACTCAGGAACAAGACAAGGATGCCTACTCTTTCCACTTCTCTTCAATCTAGTATTAGAATGCCTAGCTACAGCAATAAGACAAGATGCAGACATAAAGGTGATACAAATAGGGAAAGAAGAAATAAAACTCTCCCTCTTTGCAGATGACAAAATCTTATATTTAAAGAATCCCATTGACTCCACTCCCAAATTACCAAAGCTGATTCAAAACATTGGCAAAGGAGCAGGTTATAAAATTAACCCCCCAATATCAATGGCTTTTCTTGAGAAAAGTGTGGCTGAAATTAGGAAAGCAACTCCATTTGTAATAGCCCCACAAAAAATAAAATATCTAAGAATCAACTTAACTAAAGAAGTGAAGGGCCTCTATGATGAAAACTTTAAAATCTTGAAAAAGGAAATGAACACAGAACTAAAAAAATGGCAAAGCCTCCCATGCTCCTGGATTGGAAAGATTAACATCGTGAAAATGGCAATACTTCCCAAGGCTATCTACAAATTCAACGCAATACCTATCAAAATTCCAACCTCATTCTTCAAGGAAATAGAAGAGGCAATCCAAAAATTCATATGGAACAATAAAAGACCCCGAATAGCAAAAACGCTCCTCAATGGAAAGAACACTGCTGGAGGAATATCAATACAAATTTCAATATACTATAAAGCCATAGTAATCAAAACAGCTTGGTATTGGCATAAGAACAGATCTCAGGACAAATGGAATAGAATTGAAAACCCAGAAATGAACCTACAGACCTATAGCCATCTAATCTTCGATAAGGGAGCTAAAACAATAGAATGGAAGAAAGATAGCCTCTTCAGTAAATGGTGCTGGCAAAATTGGTTAACTACATGTAGAAAACTAAAGCTAGATCCTTATATATCACTCTGCACCAGAATCAACTCCAAATGGATCAAAGACCTTGAACTCAAAACAGACACTCTGAAAACATTACAGGATGGAATAGGAGAAACCCTAGGTCTCCTTGGTTCAGCCCGAATATTTTGAATAGAGACCCGGAAACACAACAAATCAAAGAAAGGTTGGACAAATGGGACTGCATAAAGTTGCAGAGCTTCTGCAGGGCAAATGACATAGCTAGCAAGATCAATAGAAAGCCCATGGATTGGGAGAAGATCTTCACTAGCCATACAACGGACAAGGATCTCATATCTAAAATATACTTGGAACTCAAAAATTAAACCCCCCAACAACAAATCCTCAAAGAAACAACTGCCCAAGAAATAAGTGGGTGAAAGACTTAAAGAGAAACTTCTCTGAAGAAGAAAGAAGGATGGCCAATATACACATGAAGAAATGTTCAACATCCCTAGCTATAAAAGAAATGCAAATCAAAACAGCATTGAGATACCACCTCTCTCCATTTAGAACGGCAAAAATCAAGAACTCAACCAACTACAGATGCTGGAGGGGATGTGGACAGAAAGGAACCTTACTTCATTGTTGGTGGGAATGTGAACTTGTTCAACCACTTTGGAAAGCATTATGGAGGTTCCTCAAAAGACTTCACACAGAACTCCCCTATGACCCAGCAATCCCACTTTTGGGCATTTACCCAAATGTTTACAAACAAGACCACACTAAAGCTACCAGCACAACTATGTTTATTGCAGCATTATTTACCATAGCTATGATATGGAACCAACCCAGATGCCCCTCAGTAGATGAATGGATCAAGAAAATGTGGTATATATACACAATGGAATTCTATGCCTCCATCAGAAAGAATGACATTGCCCCATTTGTTAGGAAATGGAAAAACTTGGAAAGAATTATATTAAGTGAAGTAAGCCAGGCCCAAAGAAACATAGGTCCCATGGTTTCCCTTATTTGCAATATCTAGTATATGTATGAGTCAAGCGGAAAAGGTCAGATAATGTGATGTCAGGAATATGAAGCCTTAGATATGTATTTTACTGTTTTTTCTTTCATGCATGTGTTTCTAACGCATTTATAAGACTATCTCTTTGTTGCTTTGCATGTCCCTCCCCCACAGTATAACCCCTGCTTTCACTATATTTGGTGTCAGTATAACTTGTGGAGGAGAGGGGAAAAAAACAGTTGTTTAAGGATACAGGTGGACCTGATGCAACAACGAGAAGTACAAGTTGTCATGTCCAAAACGAGCTTTACAACGTCGGCTCCAGGGGGGGGAAGTGGGGGAAGGAGAAGGGTTGGGATTGGGGGGAAGGGGGGAGGCTGGGAAAGGATGTGAAAGGCAAACCAAAGGAGGAGGCTGCAATGCTTGTTAAGTATTGTACGCATTATCCTGCCCATGTAATTGTAACCCCTCTGTACAGTATGTTCACAAATAAAATTTAAAAAAAAGAAAAAAAGAAAAAAAACCATGAAAAATTCTCTTTGCAAAAAATTATTTGGAGAATTTGTGTAAGCAATAATTGACTATATATGTCCATTATGGACAGTTTATATAGATTATGTCTTCTATGGCTAAATTTATAGGTAACTATTGTAAAATATATATATGATTGAATATGTCCACAAAAATATTAAAATTAGGAATAAAAACACAAATGCTACAGAATTTCAATTTATTATTCATTACTGAAGGCTATTCATTTACATCACTATCCTCTTATTATACCTTTGAATTAAGAGAATAAAACAGAAACTTGAACATAAATTGTCAGTTAGGTTGGTAAATGATATTTCAATATCCATGTTATAAAAGGTTTCAGGCTCTCTGAGAGGACATATAAGTTATGAGAGGAGAGGAGAGGAAATGTCTTGTAACTAAGACTAGTCTTAATAGGCTGTGTGGGTATGGGTAATAGTGGTAGGAGTTTGGTTTTTAATAAGTAGGGTGAAAGCAATGAATATGGTCCAAATATATTGTTTGCACATAAGAAAATAGAACAATGAAACTTGTTGAAATTGTTTGATGTATAAGGGAGAGGAGGAGAGTGGCAGATGGGATAAAATTATTTAGAATTAAGTGTAAAAGTGTATGGAAATGTAACGATGAAATCTCACACTATAAAATAATATAAGCTAATATAAAGGAAAAGAACAAAAACAAGAATGATCAGTATCCCATGTACTTCATACCTTAGTTACAAAGACCTACCTGTAATTCTTTTTTTGTTTCTTGTGAGTGGTGGGGCTTGAACTCTGGGCTTGGGTGCTGTCCCTCAGCAATTCAGCTCAAGGCGAGCACTCTACCACTTGACTTACAGTGCCACTTCCGGTTTTCTAGTGGTTCATTGGAGATAAGAGTCTCACGGACTTTTTTGCCCGGGCTGGCTTTGAACCGCCATCCTCAGATCTCAGCCTCCTGAGTAGCTAGTATTACAGGCGTGAGGCAACAGCGCCCAGCTACTTCCTGTAATTCTTAAATCAATTTATGTTTTTCACCGTTCTATGCCCATTTGTTTAGTTTCATATATTGTTCACATTTCATGTACTATGTAAATGATTCCTTCTACATTATCTTTCTTGATTTTGTGTGTATGTGTGTGTGTTTGTGCATTTGTGTGGTGGGAGGGTGGGGGATGGGTGCTGGTGATGAGACTTGAACTCAAGGCTTGAGTATTGTTCCTCAGCTTTGATCCTGTGATTTGCAGTACAATCAAGTGAATGTTAAGTACATTCAAGCATTGTTGGGAGTGTTTCACTTGCACTTTGTTACTGTGAACTGTCACATTGGCCCAGTGAGAGAGACCCAGTCATGACACTCCTTCCATCTCTATGGAAACTGAGGAACTGCCAGAAACTTGCCCCAGTCCCTCATATTCTTTTACTTTTTCTTGTAAAGGTTTTGTTCAGAAGGGGTGACAATTACATAAATAAGAAAATGAATACTAGTCCCTCATTTTCTAAGTAAACAAAAGAATCCAGAGAGTCTAGTTGGAAAGCTCCTGCTTCTAGTTATCATGATGTCCTATTTCTGTATGAATTCAAGAAATTTTGTTTAATAAAACAAGAAATCATCTGCCCATATGTTAGCACCATTCTAAGGGTATTAAAGCTGAGATTGTCGAGTCATTTTTGTTAGACATATCATTTATTTAAAATATTTGTCCACACACAAGAATCAGACATAGATGAATTAATTTACAAATAGAAGCATTTTAAATTCAGTGGAGCATGCCCAGCTTCTAGTAAAATAATAATTCTGCAAATAGCAACCTCTAAACTCTCTTTTCTTTCTTGTTCTCTCTCCCCATCTGACATCTATGCCTTTCAAAATAAAATCTACATTCTTTGATGTTATTCCTGAAAGTATGAAAGTCCCATTTGTTTTCCTAATGATTTTCTCAACTCTACATGTCCAACATTGATTTCTTCCCCTTTTCTACTTGTAATGGTGCACGAGCCGATAGTCTTTCCTGCCTTTCCTTCCTTAAACAGTGCACTTGCACTGTTGATCTTGCCACGATGACCCAGTGCGAACTTGGAATGAAAACCAATAATGTGCTATGAAAATAAAGACAAGACAGCTTAGAAAACTGATTCTAAATTATAGAGCTGCTTAGCAATCTGTAACCACCCAAATTCCTGCAGCTTGACAGCTGGCTAGTAAAAACAGGACAGACCACCAGCTTGCATTTATGACCTTGATGAGGGCAGATCACACAGTCTGTGGTAGAGTTACCATATACATATATATATATATATATATATATATATATATATATCAAACTGGACTTATTCTGTTTTCCAAGTTTTTCCTCCTTAAAATGAGAATTAGGACAATGTTAGAATTATTCTAAAAGAGAACAGACAAATTATCATTTTTAGAAATTTTATTCATAGTTAATTACAAATGCAAAAGGTTTCCTTAAGATGATTATTATTGCCCTTGGAATAATGTTTCAATTTCACTTCTGTGCAAACCTTCCACCTTATAATTTTCCATTTATTTTTATTTATTTATTTTTGTCTGTCATGGGGCTTGAACCTCTGGGCTTGGGCATCAAGGCGAGTGCTCTACCATTTGAGGCACAGTACCACTTCTGGTTTTCTGGTGGTTATTTGGAGATGAGTCTCATGGGTATTCCTGCCTGGGCTGGCTTTGAACCGTGATCCTCAGACCTCAGCCTCCTTAGTAGCTAGGATCACAGGTGTGAACCACGGACACCTGGCCTTTTATAATTTTTATATTATAATTTGAAATTTATATTTGCAAAACTGATACAAAATTATTTCCCTTTTATTTAGATTCAGCAATTGTTTATTTGTTTGTTTGTTTGTTTTTTGTTCTAGTTTTTCTTGAGATAGGATCTCTTCATATAGTACAGGTTGGCCTCAAACTGGTAATTCTTCTGCCTCACTTTCCAAGTGCTGGGATTATATATGTGTACTACCATGCCCAGCTTGAATTGATCAATTATTAACATATAGTGTTTATAATTTAATAACTTTATGATAATGTTCCTTCAGGCACATATTCCTTCTGAATTCTGAGAAAATTACCTTAACAGTCTCACAACAAATTGCAGATGTTAACATTTTCTTCTAAATTATTTAATGTATATTTCATAAATTTAAGGTCATTGCTTTATTTTACCATAATTCAAAGATGAAAATCTAGAAATCTAATTGCATGTTTGCAATCCACCTACTCAGGAGGGAGATCAAGAATAGAGGTTTAGAACCAGCTTTTGCTGTAAATTAGACCTCATCTCAACCAATCATGTGGACATGATGATACCAACTGCCATCCAGACTATGTGAGGGAATTAGAAGCAAGGTCATAGTATAGGCTAGCCAGGGCAAAAAACTGAAGATTCTATCCAAAAAATAATCAAATCAAAAAGGTCTATGGGTATTGTTCAAGTGGGAGGGTGCTTGCCTTGCAAGTTACAAGGCCCAGAGTTCAAGCCATAAAATAAACCACAAAAATTAAAAACATGAAATTCAATATTGACATTACAATGTTGTCTTCACTACTGTACATACTAGAATTTTGAAAAAAACATTCCTTTTAACAAGCTTTCTAACCTAACTATTCATTTCATTCTTTTTGAAATGAAGTCTCAGTCATTTGAAAATGTTTTTACATTCACCCCAATGACATTTTAAATCCAAGCTAATTTTCACATAGAATTTCCAGAAATCTCCTACATGTGTGTATTGAGATGTAACTTCTAAAGCAACTTTTGAAGCCGTCTAAGAATCAGTAATATTAATTTGGAAGTTCACAGGCCTTTGGATTTTTATCCAATCAATGTGACTTTCTTTCTCTTTGCATGTTATTAAGATTCTCACAGAAATAATAACAAACAAACAAATTCCTAGTTGTCTTGCATACCATCTTGAGATCCCAAGAGTCTTTATGAGTGGCCCTCGTAGTAGAGTGCTTGCCTAGCAAAAACAAAACGGTGTCTTTGGTCAGATCTCTAGTACTCTCAAGAATTATTTCAAAAAAAAAGAATAGGTGAACAGGATAATAAAGGGAGGAAAAAAAAGATCAGAAGTTCGGTAGAGCTAGACAAAAAAACAAAAAGATAGTTAAGAAAGAAAGAAAAAGAGAGAGAAGACAAGAAAAGAAAGGAAACCGCACATTCACGTATTCCTAAAATAAAAATTATAAGAGGAAAAAAAAAGTTACTGGAAAACCATTATTTTTCAAAAAAGGCAAAAATTAAAGATTAATAAAATTTTTAGAAAAGGAAAAAAATTATATATATAAAGTACCAACAAAAAAAGAAATAAAAGAAAAAAAGAGTTATTTGATTTTTTTTGGGGGGGAGGGGTGGGAAGAATCCTGTATCTCCCTTTAGTCTGTAGCCAGCCTCTTGTTGGAGTCTCTGGTCAGCTTGAGGTCCTGTGGCTTGATTGGTTTCTTAAGTCAGTTTGTTCGAACAGGCAGAAAAATGCTCTGCTTTACCCAAGATTTTGGGATCCCCCTCCCAGATTAGTTTAATGGGAGGCAGATCTGCTTTGAGAATCACAAAAGAGGGGGATGCAGTGGTGAGGCTAGGTTCTGGGTAGAGTTGAGGGCTTTCACCAATCAGTAGCTTTTCCCTGGGGCTGATTTGTGAAGAGAAGAAAAAAAAACTCACAGAGCCCAGCCTGGAGCCATTCTCAGGGTTTCTGTTTTTCCTTTGATTGTTGAGGCTGCTAGAGGGAGGGGCAGTCTCTGGCTCTGGTTACCCAGTGGGGAAAGCCACTCCAATGGCTGGTGCCTGAGCTGGGTTACTTTTCCCTGGATGGAGCTGAGTCTGGCAGGTCACTTCGCCATTAAGTTCTTGTGACCTGCTAAATGACTCGTTTTCTTCCAAGGCCTGGGTTGGAGCTGGCAGCTCCACCGAGCTTTGTCGGTATCCAAGATGGAGATCACCGGTGCTGGGGGGGGAGGGGTGGCCTTCCCTCCTCTGCTCCCTGAGAAGGAGTGAGGATGTCGGGCTTCTACTCACGCCGAGTATTGGATCCTGGGTCGTCTGTGGTCTGCAAACTGCAGGATGAAGCTGTCTGCTCCTTGTCGGTTCTTGCTGGTGTTGAGTAGAATCCGCTCGCCCACTGCGTCTGGCTCCTTCGTCCCGGACTCTCTGTGTGAGCGCTCAGGTATAGCCCGGCTGCTATAAAAAAGTCAAGTATTAAAGGAAATTTTGTTCATTGCTACAACCTGACACAATGTAGACAGTGTAAGTACAGACATTTCTCAGTAGTTATGCATTAGAAAATTGAAGTAAGCAAATGGAGCAACAAATTGTGGATGTGTTTCTTTAGGCATTCCAAGATCCCAACTGCAATCCAGTGTCCCTAAGAAACCGAACCATCTACTAAGGATTAAATTTACAAGATGGGTGATTTTTTATTTCATTTTTGATTTCATCAAAAATCAGGAAACTTTAATCACCACTTCTAATTAATTGCATGAAATATAAATTGCTGATTTCTTTATAATTTTTTCATGCATTAGAAAATAGTACCATCTGATACAATCTGCAAAGACAAGTCACTAACTTCAAATTGGTTGCTAAAATAATATTTTTCAGTCTCAAGTTGAACTTTTCATTCTGGTACTCTATTTCATAGACAATGACATGGTATTATAAAACAAGATTTGACCTCTAATTCCTAAGAAATTTATGAAATACTTCTGTTTTGTTTTTGTGACTTTGCATATCACTAAGCAGTAAAACAAAGCAAGATGAATTTTAATTTTCACCTGCCAAAGTGGCTAAAATCAATCTTGTTGTATTCAATAAACAACTCTCTGTGCATACATGGGTAAATTTATTTGTTAATGGATAACATTGGATCTTTCAGATAAGTCATAAAACAAAAAAATATACATGACAAATATCTTTTATTTCATGACCATCTTCCAGAGGAATCACCCATGTATGAAATATGAATTTTTTATGACCTTATGCATGTAGGGTAAAACACTACTTCATACCAAGTAGTCCAGATTTTCAATATAATGTTTGTAAATTCTCCCAAGATTAGGCAACCCTTCAATGCAGATTGCATCCATTCATTAATCAAGTTCTACCTCTGATTATTTATTCAATTAACACACCTTAATCTAATACCTATACTGAGAAAGATGAGAATGGAGGCTCTTGGAAGATAAAGATGAATTAGGACAGATTACTGATCAAGGGGGTGGTGAATCATAACCACAAATCTTGCTATTTGGGAAGCTCTGATGTGGAGATTGCACTTTGAAGCCTACCTGGGTAGAAGAGTCCTCAAAACTACATCTTTAAATAACTAGCAAAATCTTGAACAAAATTGTGGTTCAAGTGTTGAGCAGGTAGTAAGTAAGAAAACTGGGCAAGAGCAGGAGTACTGGTAATCCCCACTAGTGACATATACTCACAAGAAACCTAATTACTGCTTTCAAGAGGTTCACAGTTTAATTAAGGAAGAAGTCAACTGAGCAGGTGATTGGAGCAGTGTAGCGAAGGCAGACTCTATTAGGAAAGTGCTAGCTAAGAAGTAAAACCTAAGCCAGACTTAGGAAGATTTTCTTTTGAAGATGATCTTTCTCAGTTATGTTCTCTTTATTTGTCCACCCTCGGTGTATTTGTACATTGCTGCATTAAAGCACGCGAATCTCTGGAGTGCTCTGATTACATAGGGTTGTAACCACCTACAGGGCAAGTTTTTTCCTTTTAGAAGTAAAAATGATTTATTCATTTAAGGTTAATTGATTTTAAAAAATCTCTTTACAACAAATTATTAAGTGTGACAATAGATCATCAGCTACTTTATTTACAGTGTTAAATATGGATATTAAATGAGATAAATCATATAAATGATTTCACCTAGTATTTATCATAAACTATCAGTGTATATTAACAACATAACTACTATTATATTTCATACTATAGGTTTTAACTTTTCTATTTCATGATAAGCATGTTATATATGCTTCCCAATCTTTCTAAATTGTCCTGGCCCTCTCTCTATCATGAAAATTTTAATATTTAGAAGAAATTTATCAAAAACTCAAGCAGAGCCGTTTATTCATTTTTAGAATTTAAATGTATCCAACTATTTGATCATTGACTGCACACTTTTGACCATATTCCAGCTCATTTCTTACTACAGAATAGTCCTATACATATCTGTATACTGTTTTGTAATTGAATTTTGTGAATTTCATCCAGTTAATTCTTTATCTCAAAGTGTATGTCTTCAATTTAGAATACAGCTTTCATTGAATCATTGGTTCCCTAGCAATCTATGATTTTTTCTCTCTTTAAAGCTTGATATAAAGAACTCACAGTTTTGCTCCACCCAAATAGAGACTTAGGGCAGATAATCATACTAGAAATTAGCTTTCTGGGGTCCTATTGATCACCAAGTAAACAACATGTGAGCTACTCATGATAGATTTTTGTTGTTGAAATTATTGAAATTATTGGGTACTGGTAGCTCACACCTGTAATCCTAGCTACACAGGAGGGCTGAGAACTGAGAATTGGGGTTCAATGCCAACTTCGGCAGAAAAGTCTGTGAGACTCCTATCTCCAACAGGCTACTCAGAAAAAGAAATGGTAGTGGCACTGTGGCTCACAGTGGCACTAGCTCCGAGCACAGACATGCTCAGGGACAGCGCCCAAGTCCTGAGTTCAAACTCTAGGATCAGAAAAAAGAATACTGACTTGATACAATTGATTTTTTTTGTTGGGCATAGGGCTTGAACTCTGGGCCTGGGCACTGTCCCTCAGCTCTTCAGCTCAAGGCTAGTTCTCTCCCACTTGAGCTACAGCACCACTTCTCGTTTGCTGAGTGGTTTATTGGAGATAAGAGTCTCATGGACTTTCCTGCCCCGGGTGGCTTTGAACTGCAGTATTCAGATCTCAGCTTCAAGTAGCTAGGATTACAAGCATAAGCCACCAGCGCCCAGCTGGATAAAATTGATTTTTATATACCAAAAGAGACATCATGATATCATTAGCAGACTGATTTCAGTGTTTAATTTCCTTTTTTGCTTCTCATTCTTTTCTTTTCCTTGAACCCAGAACTTTATCCTCACTCAGTTTGTTGGCTCAGAGCTGCTGTTTTACACTTCATCTCTACTTGTAGCTCAGCGATTAACGGGTTAATTGGATATGTATTTATCTGTTTAATCTGGCTTTTGAGTAGCTGGAAATGCAGGTGTGGCCACTGCTGCCTGTCTTCAATGTCTAATTTATTTCTCTCATAATAAATTCATGAATCTTAAATATTATGATCTTATTATAAACTGCCAAGATTTCAACATGAGCAATATTGGATAAGCAATGTTCAGTGCCTAAGAATCACATATGCACCCTTGCTGGTAAATTTGATATATATTTCTTGTTGTTGTGAGATACATCACTAAACTTTTAATACCGTCTTTGCTTCTGGATAATCATTTCCCAGTGTGAATTTCTACTGGGACCCACAGGTACTAGAATGAGTAGATTGAAGTACACCTCACCAAATGGATTTTTTTCCTTTACTAAATCCCAAAGCAACTATTGTCATGCACTAGCGGAGGCAAGAAATCCAGACCCGTGATTGCATTTATTGACTGCATTTGAGACCTGTCAATACATTAAAAACAAAAAACAAAAAAAAAACCCACAGTATATTGTTTTTCTACCCAATGGCGTTTCACATTACAGCACCATTAACAGAGATTGGCTCTTCATGAAAGCGAAACTCCAAGTATTTATTTAGAAAACTTGAGTGCTTTTATTAGAGCTACTACTGACTAGCAAATTTTGCTCTGCTTCTCTTTTTTTCTTATCATTGGTCTTGGGCCTTGAACTCTGGCCCTCAACTCTTCAGCTCAAGGCGAGCACTCTGCCACTTGAGCCACAGTTCCATTTCCAGTTTTCTGGTGGTTTATTGGAGATAATCTCACAGTTTTTCCTGCCCGGGCTGGCTTTGAACTCAGCCTCCTGAGTAGCTAGGATTACAGGTATGAGCCACCAGTGCCTGAAATCTACTGATCTCTTTTTTTTAGCTTTGTACACATAGTTTCATGAATTACAGTAAGGAAAATGAATGCAAGGGACTTCCTAGGCAGGAAATAAACTAGTGAATCACTCATAATTCAGAGAAGGCTCTCTAGTGAGATCTGGACTTCCTGTGAATTAACTGAATGGTTTTGCCAAAAATATTGAATCAACTTGCTTTTAAATACAAAGGGACTAGGTCTGTCTTGTACATACTGGGAAGTATGTTTGGAGACACCAAAAAACAAGGTCTTGGTTAAACAACTAATATGTATTACTTGACCTTTATTTGATGCAGCATTATGTTGTATTTATTCAACATCCTATTGATGAGATACTTTTCTCTTTCCTCTTCTTGATCACATCCAAACTGTTCTACGTTCTCTATGTGTTGGAAGGGCTACAAGATAGACACAATTGTAACAGTGATGGTGGGGTAGCTTTAACCCATGGCCACACTGAAGAGCAGAGTAAGGTCACAGCTTCCTGGGGTGAGTGCACATTTCTGATCTGATTGATTTTTTTCTAAGCATCCAAAGGCTCAGCTAGAGTAATATTCAGTCATAATGCTGTCACCACAGTGCATGCAGGTTCAGTGAACAGAAAGAACTATTCTTTACTTTCCCACAAAATTAATACACGAAGCAAGTGTGACCTGAGAAAGAGAGATGATCATGATAATTCTTTGAGCATCCTATATTTTATTTGTGGCTATATGTGCACATGAACTTTCTGTGGTAGGGCACTTACATCTTCATTTGACTTACCTATGTATAATTGGCCAACAGTTCACAGCATGCTGTTCTTGTTTCCCACCTCATAAGACAGAGACAATTCATTCATGTTTGGGAAAAATGAGGATGCTTTTTTCTCCACAAGAGCACTGGAGTAAGTGTTTCCTTATCCACCCAAGTTCTAATGCCTGTGTGGAACTGTGGTCAAGCCACTTTATCTTTAGACTATTTCCTTACTTGCAAGGGCCAAGTATTGCTCCTGAAAGTTCCATTGTCCTGAAAGCAACCAAACAACCTAATCCACAAAGCTGATTTTCTGTCTTGTGAAAGACTTAATGAAAATAGTTGCTCACTTGGAAAGCTGGGATTCCTGTCAACCATGATATTAGCTTAGCACTGACTCTTGCCAGAAGAAGTCTTCTCTGTATTGTAAATGTATGCAAATTACACTTCTTGGTGCTAGGACAAGGAGGAAACACTAATTAACAAGGGACACAGAAGAAAGGACAAAGATAACCCTGTACCGAGCCATTAGCAGAACTTGAAACATATCTAAGAAACTAATTCTTAATTCTTAAGGTATTTATTTTTATTTATGGTTTCTATATTTTCAAAGCATTCATTGGCTCTATCTTCACAATTTCTCTCCTCAGCAAATCAGGAAAGAACGTTGTAAGCTCACTATGTATTGCTTTAAGCTCTATTACCTGTGGTGGAGTTTATATATGAGTCTTCAAAGGAAATAATAAGGAAGTTTTTTGCAAGTCTACTAAGGTTGACTTTTCTAAGAGGAACTGCTTGGTGAGGTGCAGTGGCTTCCACCCCTAATCTCAGCTTCTCTGGGGCAGGGATTAGAAAATCATGTTTGAGAGCAGCTCAAGCAAACAGCAATCAATAATGACCGATCAACAGTTACCATGTCAATCAAATAAACTGGGCCTGAGGATACATGCCTGTACAGGAGTGAAGGCCAGCTTCAGACATAAGCAGAAGACCCTAATTGAAAAAGTACAAAAACAAAAGAAGCTAGGATATGTGGCTCAAGTTTTAGAGTATCTTCCTAGCATGCAAAAAGCCCTGCGTTCAAATCTCAGGGCCATCACCAAAAAGGAAAAAAAATAGGATAAGGAATTGCTAGGTCAAAACAGATAACACTTAAAACTGATCTCTAAATTTATTGGCCATTTATATTTTTTCTTCTGTGAATAGATTTTATTCATTATTCTGTTGGTATATCTTTTAGTTCTTTAGAGTAATGCCCAGCAGACATTGAAAGCATTGAACATTAAGAGTGATGAATATCTGAAATAAAATTATTAGTGACATGCTGCAGAAGATACCAAACATGTGGGAACAAAATCCACTTTTATTGTGGTTGGGACATTCAGTGTGTGGTACCACACTTTGACCTTCAAGTGTTTTGAAAGGATATATTTGAATTTATTTTCAGAATGATACCATGGTAAAGGAACATGCAAAGTTACAAAGTCAGTGTAATGATTCAGAGACAAGATGCCATGAGCCCCTACCTCATGCCTGACAGTAAATGTTATACCCATGACCCACAGCAACTGCCTGGGACACTAGGTTTCTTCTGTCTCATGACTAGGATGCCTGCATTGTGCATAGACTCTAGATTTCAGAACAACTTAAAGAATGCATTTTTAATAATGATAACTATAAAAAACTTGTTTTTACAGTTTAATAAAAAATGAATAATAGGAAGCCAGAGCATGTGTTGGGGGGGCAGAGTTATGGGAAGAGGAATAGACAAATGGAGAGAAGGGTGGGTGAGTCATAATATTCAATATACATATGTGAACAAGGATGAAGTAACTTGGAGGGATGGATGAGGTTGGAGGAGATAGGAGAGAATGAAAGAATGGGAGATATTTGATTAGGATACATTCAACTCATACACTGGCATGTAGAATTAAAACAGTTTGTACCACTACTTAAAGATAACAATTAATCATAAGAGGTTTCTCTTTGTTGCTGTTGTTTTAAATGTACTATTTGATTTTTTGTTTCTTTTGTATGTTCCTCACCCAAGGTATAACTTCTGTTGTCACTGTATTTGATTTTGGTGAATGCATCTTGTATATACATTTTTCTAATTTGGGGAGGGGAAGGGAAATAATAAAATGCTGAAGCAAGGATATAGGATGACCCACTGTAACGATGAGATGTACAAGACACTATGTTGAAAATGAACTTTACAACTTGGCGGAGGGGAGTAGGATTTGGGGAGGTGGGGAGAGAGGGATAGTAGGGAAAAAACAAAGGAGGGGGTAACAATGCTCGATAGGAAATGTACACATTACCTTACTCATGTAAGTGTAACTCCTCTATACAGTGACCGTATAATATAAAAATATTAAAAAGATAATAAAATAGTAAGCCTTTCATAGTATTTAATGTTTTAATTAATTTTTGCAAAGTAAAATATTTGTTTTTATAAGCTAGACAATCTACTTAGGCAAAAGACAAAGTGTGAACCAATGCAACAGTGATAATCACAAGACACTATATTGGAAATGAACTTTACTACTTGGGGAATAAATGGTGTCAAGGGGAGGGAACGTGGTAGAAAATTAGGGAGGAGGTAACACTGTTGGATAAGAAATGTACTCATTATGTAGCTGTAAACCCTCTGTACATCACCTTTACAATAAAATAAAAAAGAAATACCTAGCTAAGCCTGAATGGCTCACAGTTGTTATTCCAGTCACTCAAGAAACTAAGATCAGAGGAATTCTGTTCAAAGCCAGCCTGGGAAGACTTATTTCCTATTTTTTCCTATTATTTCCTATTAGCCATCAAAAAGCCCAAAGTGGAACTGTGACTCAAATTGTAGAATGCTAACATTTAGTGTAAAAGGATAAGGGACAGTGCCCAAGACCTGACTTCAAGGCCCAGAGCTGGTACACACACACACACACACACACACACACACACATAGAGGCACAAACTTAAGTTTCCATTCTCTATGGCTGCTTCTCTGCATATATAACTTAATGAAGGATTTCTTTCTATAGGCTCTTTCAAAAATATTTATTTATCATTTATGTTTTTGGTTGTATTAGGATTTTCATTTACCAGGTAGTTGGGCTACTAATTTTATCATGCTTATAGGCTTTTTTGCTTTGCTGCCTTTTTTCAAATAGAGTCTTACATTTTTACTCAGACTACCCTAAACTGAGATCCTACTCATTCTTCCTGCATAATTATGACAATAGAACAGAAGTCAGATTTATTGGTTTAGATGGAGTCTTCAAAATGTTATGCCTGGACTGTGCTTAAACTATGATTTTCTAGATAGCTCTGAGTAGCTGAGATGATAGGCATGAATTTCCTTGCTTGGTCTATAGTTTGGGGAAAAATATTTTAAGAATAGAGTTACATGCTACTTTTCTATCCTTTAATAGAAAAACTTCTATGTATAACATTTATGAGTCAAAATTCCTTTTATAAAAAAATCAAGTTAAACTTGTTCTAGTCAAAATACACGTACAATAAAATACTTCAAAAACTAAATCAGAAACCATGACTGGCCAAAGCCTGTCACAATTTGGTGATATCAGGACCCCAGAAGAGGGTTTTGATAGTCCTGCCTCCAACTCCAAACATGCCCACCACACACAACACTGAGCACTTGCATGTTTCCTTAGTCATAAATTTCATTTATTATTATTAGCATCAATTGAATATGCAAGGGGGATTCATTTTTAATATGAGCCTTTATATATGTGCATATGTATGCATATATATGTATATAAACACACAACTTGATTAGAGTCACCCCCTTATTTAACCCTACTCTCCCCTCTCCCAAACCAGTTTCAGCCAGCTTCACAGTGGCATTTCCACACATGTATAGGAAGTATTGTGACCATATTCCTCTCCTTTCTTCTCTCTTGTCACCTACTCCACCTGTTAGCTCCTACACACCACACAGCTGTCCACTCCCTCACAGTCATTCTTGTTCCACTACAAGTTGTCTCAAGGGTTTCTTACCTACATAGTCTGTACTCAGAACGATATGTGATGTTCATATACATGCATGTCCATAGGTTTATATATGCTCATATGTCACGCTTAGGTGTGAACGTGCGCATATTTCTGCTTTAGGTTTAGTGTTTCTAAAGGAGAAAACACCTACAATATTTTCTTTCTGCCGAGCACTGGTGGCTCATGCCTGTAATCCTAGCTACTCAGAAGGCTGAGATCGGAGGATCGTAGTTCAAAGACAGCCCAGGCAAGAAACTCCGTGAGACTCTTATCTCCAATAAACCACTAGAAAACCAGAAGTGGCGCTGTAGCTCAAGCAGTAATCACTCGCCGTGAGCTGAAGAGCATAGGGACAGCGCCCAAACCCAGATTTTAAGCCCCAGGACCAACCAAAGACAAAAAAAATTCTTTCTGAATCTGGCTTACTTTGCTTACTATAATGGATTCCATATATTCCAAATAATATAATGGATGGCAGACCCATCTGTTTTATATTTTATTCTTTCTTGGTTAATAATATTCTTTTTGTGTGTGTGCATGTTATGTAGTAATATATGTATCATATATTATATATATATATAAATTTATATATGTGTATATGTCCCATTCTTGATACATCACTCAGTTGTGGCTCATCCGGGCTCTTTGTACAGCTTGGACACTATAAAAAGTATGGTACATTGTTTCTATCATTTTCTGGCTTACTCTCCTGTGGATAAATGCCTGAGTGTGATTATAGGGTAGATCTGAATGTATGTTTTAAGTATTACACTCCTGTGCTACACTAATGCTCTGAACCATGGACCATATTGAACAGCAATGACTTAGAGATTGCCTACAAAACATAATACCCATTAAACATTTAATTTTTTTTTCAGAAAATTAAGTTCAACTGTACCAGAAGAGCACATTGCTGGGAGAACAATGTCAATTCTGTACAGATCCAAGGTGATGCCCAGTACTTCATCAACGATCTTGGAATTCCCATTGTGCAGTTCGTGTATGAGGACAAGAAGGCCTTGGAGGTGATTGTTTCTAAGCAATGTAACACAGTCATAGGCAGTGAAGCTGTTGAGATGAATTCAATTTCATTATGGCTTCTGGTCTGTCATACCAAACAGGTCACTCTAGAAAGTGGCTTCAATGAGAGAGTTATTCTTGTTCAGAAACTTTTAACAGTATTTGAAAACATCAGCTCTTTCCAATTGTGTTGAATTCAATTTGGAAAAGATTTATGCTGTCACTCACATTTTCACATTATGCTTTGCAACCAGAAATTTGTAGTTGTTGAATTAACATCAAAACATAATTGTAATCTTTGGTATTCACAGAAACAGATGACATAAGCCATAGATCTTCCATTCTTGGCCTGAGGGAAAATGCATTTCATCAGCTTTATGTTATGGGAGCCTTGTGAATGAGCCATCCAAGATCTGTCAATAGTTTGCCTGCTTGGAAAAGAGATGACATTTTCTGAAGAAGGAAACCACCCTCTTAATCCCACGAAATATTTCAAAATTATGGTTTATCTTAATTAGCTTGTGTTCATCCATGGGATAGAGGTCATTATTTTTCATCTCAGAATTATATCATTGTAAAGTATAAATATAAATCTTTTGGGATATTTTATCTTTCTTTACAAATTGGTCACACATCATTGAAAACTATTTGAAGGTTTAGAGAATAGTCAAACTATTTGAAGGTTTAGAGAATAGTCAGTTTGAAATAATTTTTACATTAAAATAATTATGACTATTTAACAGAGTGAAGCCTACATTGCTCTTGAAATAGTGATGGGCCGAATGTCTTTCCATGATCTGTGATAAACTTTATTCTAGTTACATAGTAGCTTTTTAGCAACTTTTAGTTCACATTTCTCTGTAGCGATCCTCTCAGCCCTCCCCTTTTAAATGCCATGGAAATAGTCAATCCTCACTAACTCTAATACATAATACATAATAATGACAACCCAAACTCATGAAAGGGAGAAACTGTGGATGAAACCTGTTGTGCTAAGATGAATTATAAGAAAGGGGAAAGAACATTTTTCTGGACTTGTCTGGTTTTGTATGTTAGGATTTTAACATGTCATTGGTTAAAAATAAGCACAGTTGGAGAAGTATTTCTTCTCCTGTGAAATCTCCAGTGAATTCAGAAATCAAGTCATTTTCAATTTTTCTGCCTGATATATCTCTAATACTTCATATCATTTCCTCCATCCCAATGTTTCAGCTCCTATCTCATTAGCAATTGAACACCAGCAGTTTTTCCATGTTTCTAATTCATTTTGCTATACTTTTCTGCCAAGAATTTAGAACTAATCTAGTATAGTCTTGGGAATTGGACAAAATTCTGACTCTGATATTTTGTAGGCAAAGTATTGAACTTTGCTCAGCATAATTTTACAAATGAGATTCTTGGGTGTACTTAGGAATCTAATTCATAGAACTATGGTGGGGTTTAAATGAAACTGAGCATTAGATAATGTTGAGCTCAGATTGTGGCTCCGTCAGCTATAACCATCACAGTAATTATTTGACTGCAGGACAACATATTGGTGGAAAATTTCCAACTTTTAAGATTAGGACACTTCCTGGCAAGGGAGGAGCTTATTAACAATTGACAGCTAAAAATTTTCCTAGGATGTCATCTGATGAACAAGAGTGGGTGGATCTCAGGTTTGAATAGGAGAAGATTTGGAAACAAGGCCTGGTGATGTGGTGAGAACTCACAACACTGTGCCGATCTGGCTTAATCTGAAGGAGCTAATCAAATATTCCAGTGACACCCAAACATCTAACTCTCAACATCAAAAATATTTTTATTACCATTCTGTAAAAGTAGCTAAAAAGAGACCCAATCATTTATGAAAATTAACTTTGCTCATACTGATTTTGTAGAGAGAATTGTGTGTGTGTGTGTGTGTGTGTGTGTGTGTTTTTACTGGGTACTGGGTACTGGGGCTTAACTCAGAACCTTGGTGCTGTCCTATAGGTTTTTTGGCTCATGGCTGGTATTTCACCACTTTAGTCAGATCCCATGCAGGTTAATTGGGAAGAGTTTCACAGGTTTATCTGCCTGTGCTGGCTTCAAATTTGGTCCTCAGATTTTAGCCTAATGAGTAGCAAAGATTGAAAGAATTATTTAATGGACTTTTCCCTTACAAAATGTGAATGCCTAGGATGAGAGGATTTTGTGTGAAATACCCAAAAAACAAATACTAACCTTTATTTCTGGGTTAGCCTATAGCAAAACACTTGGATACAGCTTTTATGAGGAATTGTAACTATAGAAGAGTTTTATTTGTGGTAATAATATTTATATTATGTCAATTAGTAAAGAAGTTAAGGAAATTAGGGTCCCATCATTAATTTGCTTGAATGTTAAAATATAATTTTTCAATTCTTTTATAATGCATATTGTTACAGGTAATTTTTCCAATATGTCACAATAATACAGGAGCAATAACAATAAAAGCAATAACAATATTTCTTCTTGTAAGACACTTAATGAAACTTTCATATTTTTTCTAAGTATTATTTATTTTTAATTTTCACTACTCCTGTGATTTAAGTATTTTCTTACCCCAACTTTCTAGTGAGAAAATTAAAACTTTTAGAATTTAACTTATTTTCCAAGTTTACACAAGTAAATCTAGGTTTCTGGACACAAGGTCTGTGGGAGTCATTTTTTTAATCCATTTCCTTAGTTTTACAAAATATGTCCTGAAACATTCTGTGGAAATGCCATTGAAGAAAACATCATTGTTCTTGCAGCTACTTTTTCAAAGTTTCTTATCAAACAACATACATATGTAACAAATCATTTAAACTCAGCTTTTCAATAGTACATACTTGCAATTTCTCCTTTTAATGGATTACTCTTCTCAGTTTACATTTGTGTTGGCAATTCAGAGCTAATTCATTAACATTTCGGTCTCAATTTTTATACCCCTACAAATCTCTGAAGTTATTGATGCATGGCTGTGAGAAGAATGTATGCTATAACACAAAGATAGCCACAAAAATGCTAATTCAATAAATACAAGCAACAAAACATCTACAATACTTACTGGTTGTGGTAAATTGTCCCCAGATACTAAATAAATATCTTCCAGGACACAAAGGTCACTAGCTACTAACTTACTGGTTCCAAGTTTGAGGCATAGGTGTGTTTTGAGGAATGTACAGTAAGAGAGTAAAAGGATTTCTGTAAGGATCATGATAACTAATTTCAATATCATAATACATTTCAAATTTGTGAAGTTTGTGCCCTCCCAAACCACTAACAGTACCTATAGTCTACTTAAGAGACTTTGGGGAAATACAGTTTCTTGACTTTCAATTTTGAAATAATTTTAGATATATAGAATAATTACAAAAATATTTCAAAGAGCTACCTGTCATTTACCAGCGTCTCCTAAGGCTGAAAACCCACAGAACCTTAGTGTAACTACCAAAAGGTGTAATGCTTTAAACTGAACTGCTTTAGTTCATTGGCTTTATTAATACTCAACAGCATTTTCACTAATACTCTATTTCCATCACAAAATCTAATCTAGGCTGCTTAGTTATCCTGTCTACTTAGCTTACATAATCTGCGACAATTTCTCTATCTTTCCTCATCTTTCATTAATTATTGCCTTGAGGCTTTCAAATATTAACTATTCAAGTGAAAGTCTGGAACAAAGTCTTCCAAAAAAGTGGCCCTCATAACGAGGCTGGGGTAGTTGTACTAATTTAAGATAAAGCTTATTTCAAATTTCGATTAGAATTACAATTAAAATATAATTTTAATGGTCAATATTTAGGAAGATAGCTGGGTACACTAGGAATTAGGAACCCCGAGTTTTCATGTATCTGTATATCATTTGTCAAGCTACAGAGATCCTTTTTCAAATTACATGCCTCTATTTCTCTAACTTGAAAACTTTCAATCTGTCTGTCTGTCAGTCTGTCTTTCTGTGTGTCTATGTATTTAGTGATGGTACTGGTGCTTGAACCGAGACACTGGGAATTATCCCTGAGCTTTTAGTGTTCAAGGCTATCACTCTACCACTTGAGCCACAGCTCCATTCTGGCTTTTTTGTTGATCAATTGGAGATGTGTCTTTTTTTACTGCTCCATCTGACTTTGAGTATTATATCTCGGTCTCTTGCATAGCTAGGATTACAGGCATGAGCTACCAGCTCCCAACTGTTTCTCTATCTTCATCTACGAAATGTCTACCATTTATTGATAGCTTGCTATTATAACAAGGTATACCTCTTTTATAATTTAATCTTTTATAAGTTATAATCCAGCTACTACCATTAACTCCTTTTTCACTGAAAATGAAATGGAATTTAATATCAAAGGTCACAAAGACATTAAACAGTCAGTACAGAAGCTCCCTTCAGATCTGTTTGGCATTCAGCCCACATTTTAAACTATTGCATAAAAGGTTCCAAATTAGAAGCCCAACGGCAAGATTCAGTCCACCAATTTAATTTCCTTATTAAAAATAAAGTTTTGGAAATATTTGGGTTCTCCTTTTCCATGGAAATAATCAGCTGACTGAACATTGCTCTCTCAAGTTTGCCATGATCTCTCCCAAAGAATCTGCCATGGTATTTGTCTAAGACTGCAGTTAATAGACTGGAGGAGAGGCTCAGGTGGTAGGGCACCAGCTGTGAACAGATAGTCACTAGTTGTGAGGGAGACTATAAGGCCCCCAATTCCATCCCCAATACTGATATACCTCCCCCAAAAAATAGAAAATTAAACTTTAGTTAAGAAGAGTAATTGTTCAATTCCTCTTTCTGTAAAATAAATAAATAACTAAGAGAGAATAGAGTACAGAGAGGCCATGGTTTTACAGATTTATATCACATTCAATATTCACTTGGCTTCTCTTTATTATCTATGACATTTTTTGGGGGGTGCCGGTACCAGGATTTGAACTCAGTGTTATTATGCTATTTGCTGGATGATTCCTGCTGATGTTCTGCCACACCTCTGGTGTGGCTTTTTGCTATTTATTTTAGAATGGGATCTCATAGATTCTGCAGACCAAGTTTGTTTTGCACTGTGATCCTCTAGATGTCAGCCACCTGGTAACTAGTATTACAGGCATGAACCACTGAAACTCAGGTTATGTGTACTCATTTTAAACAAATATCTACAATGAACAGTTCTCTTGCTTTCACACACAAAAGTTTATGTATTCTAAAGTAACCAAATTTTATCCACATTTTGAAGGAATAACCTATAATTTATACCATGTTGCTACGTTGTATATATTAGAATTTCTGAAAACATATGCTCTTTACCATGTAAGGACAAATATGAGACTATTACCCTTCTACTGAGGACACTTTCCAGAACCCTAATGCATGCTTGAAATGGCAGAGACCCCTGAGCTCTGTAAGACTGGTTTCTCCATACATGACTGTGGTAAAACAAACTGGTGCCAGGTAGTGAATAACAATGGTGACAAATGATAATATAATTGTTTTCATAATATACTGTAATACAGCTCTCAATTACACTATTGTACATATAGGACCCAACGTTAAATCAAAGAAAGGCTACTTGAGCTCTTTTGCAGTGAGAGTATCAGTCAGCCTGATGACTGAAGAATTAGGTAATCAATAGGAAAGTAGTGTAGGCTGTATAGATACACTGCAGAAAAGTGAGCTATACTCTGTGCCAGGATGAGGAAACCTGGCTCCCAATCTCACTATGCTATCAGTAATAAAAGGATGCAACTTGAAACTAATGAATTGTTTATTTCTGGAATTTTTCACTGAATATTTACAGATTATGATCAATTATATGTAACTGAAGCTGAACCGCAAAGCCGTGGATAACAGAATAAACCCCTTTTTAATTATTAAATCTTGATAAGAGGAAAACTATACTGTAGGGAAAAAGTGAATGGTATAAAAATAATTTTTTACAGGTTGGCAGGACATTATTTGTTCTATTTTTAATGGACCTTGACATTTTTAACATCTTTTTCCAATATTTTATG
Organism: Dipodomys ordii; assembly: GCF_000151885.1. NCBI lineage: Eukaryota > Metazoa > Chordata > Mammalia > Rodentia > Heteromyidae > Dipodomys > Dipodomys ordii. Next base: position 249,111 of record NW_012285322.1, on the reverse strand, counting down.
TGAGTCCCATTCAGATATATTGTTTCTCTAAAATTAGTTAAACTCCAGTCTTCTTTAGCTCCTTGTGGCATCTGTACTCTTAATTTTCTATTAACAAAATTTCACCAGTGCAAAACGAGCTTTGGATTTGCCCAAATGTTAATCTGATTCCTTTTTCTAAGGCATTGTGCTGTTAATTGAAACATCTCTGATTGTAAGCTTCATTTAAATAAGGGTTTAAATTTGTAAACACTAGTGCACCTGTTAAGAGAAGCATTCTGCATCGATTAAACATGAGGCAGAGATGGCTGGGAAGGAAATAAAATGACAGATGCTTTCTGATTAAGAGGGCAATATTTATGACAGGCTGGTAGTCCAAGGCACAGTTCTTCTGTCACTTACCAGCTGTTTCACACAATCCTTGCTCCAGATTGCTGTAGTTATTCCCTGTAGGCCATGTCAGAGGGCCTCCCTGTCTTAGTATATCAAGAGATCAATTCATAACCTATCAAGCTTCATGCCACAGACAGAAGCTTTGGTTCCTCACTCTGCTTAACCTCATATTTCTTGCTCTTTTGTTTGAAACGTTCTACTTTAAACCAAATTTATCTCTATAATAGAGCTTTGACAATTAAATAATAATAGGCTGAATGGGTATTATAGCTTTTATATATTCAAAATCATGATATCATTATTTCTATATCATTTATTAAATCATAGGTATAAATCTAAGTAGCGTTAGTGTATTGAAAGTTTTTTATTAGTTTTTCCTTACGTGCTAGATGGCCTGAGTAACAATTGAGATCCTTTTTTTTATTGTGAAAATACCGTACAGAGGGGTTACAATTACATGGGCAAGGTAATGAGTACATTTCTTATCAAGCATTGTTGCCTCCTCCTTTGTTTCCTCTTCCCATCCCACCAACCCCCAATTGAGATTCTTGAATCAATATTCAACAGAATGTAGGAAAGTATTTGTGTGCATGCATACATGTGTGTGCATGCATACATGTGTGTGCATGCATATATATGTGTGTGACTTTGACACGGAAAATTTTATGGAGTAAAACCAATAATTTATATTTGCAGATATAGTAAAATACAGCTCAGTAACAAATATATACATATTTTGGATCAAAGTAATAAATAGTTTACATGCTGATGCATCATGCTTTATTCCAAATAGAAGAAGAATTTGTACTTTATTTGGAGATCACTATTTTCTGTTTGGAATTTGCTCCTGTCCCTGCTTAGTTAATAGATTTTGTTAGTATAAATGTCAATTATAATAACCAGAAGAGTTCTGTTTCACTCTGTGTTCCACAAGTGATTTGCAGTATATGATAGAACGTGCTCCATACTAAGTGCTAAACATACTTAATCAATGCCACTCACTCTGAGATGAGATTTTCTTGTTTCATTTTTTATTAATTTGCAGGTAGTGCATTCTCACTCCAGTTTGTTTGATTTGCTGGCACTCTAATAGCTGAACCATGCCACCAGTCCAGCATTTTGCTGCTTACTTGTGATCCTATGTACCTCAGATTCCTGGGCAGCTAAGATAATAAGGTTGAGCTACTCAATACTCAGGTCTTTTCTACTTCAAATTATGCCAACCAGAAAGAAAGGTTCTTTAGGCATGTCTCTGGCCTAGTCTTTGTACTTTATTTTAGCAAAACCACTGGAAAAATTGTACCGAGATACATGGCATTATTATCTTCTGATCAAATTTGCTTCATTTGAGGAAGTTCTTGCCCATTTTTGATCTGACCCTCTAAAATTCTGAAGATTGCTTCCCCAAGATAGATTTTGTTTTCTGAATAATATATACAAATATTTATCATATTAGGAATTAATTTTTATTTAACTTTCATTTATCCACTTTTATTTAACTTTCATTTATCCACTTAAATGACAATAATCCCTAATTTATTAATGATCTATTGTTAAATTTATGAATCTTAATTAACAATGATAGTAAAATTTAATATGAAATATGGAAAGAACTTATTTTACAAAATATAACCATATTTATAAAGACAAAAACAAATAAATTAGAAGAGTGGTTTTGTTTCCCATCTTTGCAAATTTCTTACAAAAGACTTTTAGCAAGATGCAGCTGGATTTTCCTGTTTCTGCGTCTGCTTTCTGTAATGTCTTGTTTTGGTGAATAAGCAGTTGTGATATGTTTCTCTGTCTGAATACAGAAATCAATAAAACATAAATATGGAAAATAGAACTTTGCCTCTCAGTAGCCAACAGCCTAGATTAGGAATTACAGATATAAACCATCAAGTGAGTTACAAGGTAAGAGCATGTTGTTGACTCACAGGCTGAGCAAACAGTTCTCACTCATAATGATCAATACTCAAGGATCTCTTCATCTTCCCCTTCAAAGAGTCCTTTCTAAACTTTGTCCACTTCTATTCTTTCAGATTCAGGGGTATGATTGCCTGGAGTCTCTGAGATCCTTGCATCTACATATGACCCATGAATTTAAAATCGATAATAACATAATTTAATTATTACATAAATTTGTGTCAATTCAGAATGTATAACCCATAATTAATTTAATTATTACATAAATTAGTGCATATTAAATAAGAAAACATAATATTACTTTAAAAAGAAGCATCTAATTCCAAGAGCTATGGACTCATTCCTGCAATCCTAGCTACCCAGCAATCTGAGATCTGGATGCTAACAGTTCAAGACCAGCTTTAATGATGAAAAGTCTGAGGTAGTGTGCATCTCATCTAAAATAAAACCAGGCTAGAAGCATGGCTCAAATGGTAGAAAGATACCCAAGCAAATACAATCAGCAAATATTAGACCCAGTACCAAATAACACAAACAAAAATAAGCTTCTAGTCAAAAAAATATGTAGAGAAGAGGCAATGTTCAGAGACTGGAGAATGTTAGTATTAGTGTAGATGCATTTTGCATCTAATGTGAAGTAAAATGCCTTTTATAGTATGTTTATCTTTGAAAGTTCTACTTTAAGTAAAAGGGTTTTTTTTGGACAGTCCTGGGGGCTGAACTCTGTGCCTGGGCTCTATCCTTCAGCTCTTCAGCTCAAGGGGAGTGCTCTACCACTTGAGCCACAGCACCACTTCAAGCTTTTTCTGCTTATGTGGTGCTGAGGAATCAAACCCAAACTTTGCATTTCAGATATTCAAGTGACTGAATTAATATATGCAAAAACAAGCTAAAATTAAGCTATTCCAAATATGACCATTTAATTACATAAATGTAAAAAAATGAAGATATATGCTGAGTGCCGGTGGCTCACGCCTGTAATCCTAGTTACTCAGGAGGCTAACATCTGAGGATCGTGGTTCAAAGCCAGCCCGGGCAGGAAAGTCCATGAAACTCTTATCTGTGATAAACCACCAGAAAACCAGAAGTGGCACTGTAGCTCAAGTGGTAGAACTCTCGCCTTGAGCTGAAGAGCCGAGGGACAGCATTCAGACCCAGAGTTCAAGCCCCATGACTGACCAAAAAATAAAATAAAATGCAGATTTGACGCTGGGGCACCTGTAGTTCATGCCTATAATCCAAGCCAATGAGGAGGCTCAGTGCTGAGGATCATGGTACAAATCCACTTTAGGCTGACAAATCCAAGAGAATCATACTTTTAATTAAATCAATTGGACTTAATTTAATTAATTAAATAATTAAAACACAGATATGATGATTATTTGGCTTATTTATTCTTTCTTCAAGAATTGTCCACATTATGTAACAGCTACCAGCTGTGGATTGTGTGTGTATGTGTGTACATTCCATCCTCTGTTTCCTAATTTCATTTCCAAGTTAATTTTGGAAGCTAGAAAACAGACAAGTTATTTTCTTCTAATTCAGTGTTCATGCCACATTTCTTTGAATATTTTTAGATCTACAAACATTTGGAAGAACTAATTTAGAAAACTTCTTTTTTTCAAAACATCGAACTAAAATGTTAAGAACTTTGGTACCAACTTCCTTTAGTAATGAAGTCTAGAAGTCTAGAAGTTGGGACTTACCTAGTGCTCACAGTTTGAATGAGGGCTGTGGCCAGCAATGAAATATCTTGTCCTTTCTTTGCCTTGATACCTTTGTTATTTCTCTTCATTTGTGTCTGGAGTCACAGATTTTCTGGGTTATTTTTCACCATTTACATACCAAAGTTTCTAACTTCTGAGGCTTCTTACCCCCCTCCTCCAACCCCCAACTTGGGCTTCTTTTTTAGTAAAGCAAATGTTTCTATATGAACTACAAAGAAGGACATGTTTCTTTTTTTTTAATTTTATTTTATTTGTGAACATGCTGTACAGAGGAGTTACAATTACATGGGCAGGATAATGCGTACATTTCTTACCAAGCATTGCAGCCTCCTCCTTCACATCCCTTCCCAGCCTACCCCCTCCTCCCCAATCCCAACCCTTCTCCTTCCCCCCCTTTACCCCGCCCCCCTTCCCGCACCGACATTGTAAAGCTCGTTTTGGACATGACAACTTGTACTTTTCATTGTTGCAACAGGTCCACCTGTATCCTTAAACAACTGGTTTTTCCCCATCTCCTCCACAAGTTATACTGACATCAAATATAGTGAAAGCAGGGGTTATACTGTGGGGGAGGGACATAAAAGCAACAAAGAGATAATCTTATAAATGCGTTAGAAACACATACATGAAAGAAAAAAACATTAAAATACACATCTAACGGTTCATTTTCCTGACATCATATTATCTGACCTTTTCCGCTTGACTCATACATATACTAGATATTACAAATAAGGGAAACCATGGAACCTATGTTTCTTTGGGCCTGGCTTACTTCACTTAATATAATTTTTTCCAAGTTTTTCCATTTCCTAACAAATGGGGCAATGTCATTCTTTCTGATGGAGGCATAGAATTCCATTGTGTATATATACCACTTTTTCTTCATCCATTCATCTACTGAGGGGCATCTGGGTTGGTTCCATATCATAGCTATGGTAAATAATGCTGCAATACACATAGTTGTGCTGGTAGCTTTAGTGTGGGCTTGTTTGTAAACATTTGAGTAAATGCCCAAAAGTGGGATTGCTGGGTCATAGGGGAGCTCTATGTGAAGTCTTTTGAGGAACCTCCATACTGGTTTCCAAAGTGATTGAACAAGTTTACATTCCCTCCAACAATGAAGTAAGGTTCCTTTCTGTCCACATCCCCTCCAGCATCTGTTGTTGTTAGAGTTCTTGATTTTTGCCGTTCTAACTGGAGTGAGGTGATATCTCAATGTTGTTTTGATTTTCATTTCTTTTATGGCTAGGGATGTTGAACATTTCTTCATGTGTCTATTGGCCATCAAAGAAGGACATGTTTCTTAAGTCCCATAAATGTTAAGACATTTAAAAAAAATTCCTCAGATGAAAACCAAGGACACTGCCATATAATGATCCTTATTACTTCCTAATGAAAGTTCTGTCTTTAAGTCTCAAGAAAAAGATCATTGTCTTTGGTCTCCTTTTTTATTTTTTTCTTTAAAGGAAGAGAGGATTCTACAGGAAGAGAAGAAAGTGTTTATCAGACTTTTGATTTCTTTTTTAAAATTTATTGTGAAAACACTGTACAGAGGGTTACAATTACATGGGCAAGTTAATGAGTGCATTTCTTATCAAGCATTCTTGCCTCCTTCTTTGTTTCCCCTTCCCTCCCTTCCCATCTCCCCAGCCTCCCCACCAAAGTTGGAAGGTTCGTTTTTGACATGATGTCATGTACATCTCATTGTTGCAATGGGTCCACCTGTATCCCTATTTAAAAAATTTGTTTTTTCCGGTCTCCTCCACAAATTATACCAACATCAAATACAGTGAAAACAGGGATTTTACCGTGTGGAAGGGACATACAAAGCAACAAAGAAATTATCTTATAACTATGTTAGAAACAATCTCAAGAAAGAAAAAAACATTTGAATCCTTATCTTGGGGTTCATTTCGCCTAACATCAATTATCTGACCTTTTCTACTTGTCTAAGATATATTCTAGTAATTGCAAATAAGGGAAACCATGGGACCTATGTTTCTTTGGGCCTGGCTTACTTCACTTAATAATATTTTTCCAAGTTTTTCCATTTCCTAACAAATGGGGCAATGCCATTCTTTGTGATGGAGGCATAGAATTCCATTGAGTATATATACCACATTTTCTTGATACATTCATCGACTGGGGGGCATCTGCGTTGGTTCCATATCTTAGCTATGGTAAATAATGCTGCAATAAACATAGTTGCCCTGATAGCTTTAGTAGGGTCTTGTTTGTGATCATTTGTGTAAATATCCAAAAGTGGGATTGCTGGGTCATAGGGGAGCTCTATGTGGAGTGTTTTCAGGAATCTCCATACTACTTCCCAAAGTGATTGAAGAAGATTACTACAAAGTGTTATCAATAGCTTTCATCTTGAAATTATTCTGGCCCTATTTTCTCTTATCAGAGAGAGCATTTTAAGCCTAAATAGTACAGTGTTTATGTAGTACTGAGAAGAGGGCAAAAGTGGGAAAGAAATGGTATCTTTATGCACAAAATGACCTGGGACAAGGGGTGCCTAATCAGCATCTCTGAGATTTTAGAAATAAGGATAATGAGAAGTGGGTATCGAAAAGGAGAGTTTTGGCTATCTGAAATATATCTTTTTGAGTAGGCTAAATAACTACAGACCAAAAAAAGTACAAAACAATTATTAAGCTCTAGAACTTGATGTCCAGTATCCCAAATGATAGGTGGTCCCTTTGAAGAAAAGTTAACTTCTTATAGACAGCTGCTCAGAGGCATTAGACTTGTGAAATGTTTGTCATTAAAAAACCTAGAGACCTGAACCAATTATAAAAATGTCATTGGCAATTTCATTTGTAAATTGTGAAAAACTGGGTTTACAAAGTATGACTTTGTAGTTGAAGCTTAAGAGGTACTGTAATACAAGATGAATTTGAAAATTTGTTCAAAGATATCAGGCTTAACGGGAACATTAGAAAAAAACCAAAAACCTAACAAGTTGTTCTATCATGAAGAGTCTTCAATGGTGTACACACATTCGGTTTAGGTAGTATATTTTTAAGGGAAAATTCATTGCAGAAGACTTTCTAAAAATAGAATACGTGGGCTGTGAAGATGGCTCAGTGGTAGAGTGTTTGCCTTGCATTCAAGAGGCCCTAGGTTTGATTTCTTAGCACCACATAAGCAGAAAAAGCTGGAAGTGTTGTTGCAGCTCAAGTGGTAAAGGGCTAGCCTTGAGCTGAAGAGCTGAGGGACAGCACCCAGGCCCAGAGTTCAAGCCCCACCACTGACACCAAAAAAAAATGAATGCATTACTGAATGTGGATAACTGAACTAGTTTCTGCTTCCAGTGCTGTCTGCCACCAGCTGCATTTCAGAGCAGATGAACACATACATGGTAGTTTGTGTGTTTAGAGCAACAGAGAGTATGGGTATGAGTTGTAAAATGTTTCAAGCAATGCAACATCTTGCATGTTTTTGACAGAGAGCTATTACCCTTTACATGTTTGAATCCTAATGGGAAAATGTAAAATCTAGATTTAAACACTAAAAGGAAAATAGAAAATGTTAAGTATTCAGGTCAAATAACTGAGGTTCCTTATATTCTATCATTAGCCATGATATTTAGGTTCTATCTTGCCAAAAGAAACAATATGTAGACTAATAAATCTAAAATATTAAGCCGGGCGCTGGTGGCTCACGCCTGTAATCCTAGCTACTCAGGAGGCTGAGATCTGAGGATCGAGGTTCAAAGCCAGCCCGTGCAGTAAAGACGGTGAGACTCCTATCTCCAATAAACCACCAGAAAACCGGAAGTGGCACTGTAGCTCAAGTGGTAGAGCGCTTGCCTTGAGCTGAAGAGCTGAGGGACAGCGCCCAGGCCAAGGGTTCAAGCCCCACGACCAACAAAAAAAAAAAGTAAAACTAAAATATTAGACCAGAAAATAAAATAATTATGCTGATATTATATTTGTTAAATGAAAGGGTGAGTAAATTCATACAGCAATGTTATTAGTATTTTAATTAGTTTCAAGTTACTTCGAAACCTTACCTTTTCCTTTCCTCTCCTTTCTCTTCTCTGCCATTCTCTTCCTTTTCTTCTCTTTCCTCTTTCTTCCTTCATTTATTGCTTCCTTCCCTCCTTCTCTCCTTTCCTCCTTCCTTCCTTCCTTCCTTCTTTCCTTCCTTTTCCTTCCTCTTTTTTATTTTTATTTTTTTGTGTTGTCCATATATTTATATTTATTTATTTTAAGGAATGTTACTGGTATTTTATTTTATTTTAAAACATGATAATAGTGTAGAGTATTGTCATGCCTATTATAATTATTTACTCATAATTAGAAGTTACCATAAAACCATAAAATATTTTATTGACTATTTTTAGACTTGGTCATTGTACTTGTCTCTAGTTTGTCTGGATAAATTCTTATCCATAAAGTTTAGATCAAAGTATAAATACTTAAAGCCCTGAAATATACTGAAAAGAAACCGGCCTCACTGGTGATACATTTCAGAAACTTTATATAGAGATCAAAGTATTCTTTAAAGTCACTCTTACGGTCTGTTAGTATATATTATTTTTAAAGTCTACAGATCTGTGTTCCAATCAATTTTATCTTATTTAACTTGCTCAGCTGTAGTTTACTGATGTGGATTATTTTTTAAAAGATATTCAATATAAAGTCAGTTTTAGGAAATGAATACATTAGCATTGAACAAGAAATTGAACTTTCCTTTCAGAAATAAAAATTGGAAATATGGCATCAAATTTAACCTGAGGACAAACCATAAGAGAATATGAATTTGTAATTAATTTACTAGTTAGTGCCACGATGGCATTCATAAATAATTCTGTTTAAGTTTAGCACTGCTGGAGTGTTTCTGCATACTCACATATTCTTGAGATGTAAGAAGCACTGAAGTGTTTGAAATGTTGAGACTGGAACATAGAAAATGTGTGACAACCAGCTTGACAGGTGTCAGAGATTTCCTTATGAAAATCTCACTACTTTTACCCCAAAACTACTGCAAGGAAATAGCATATAGAACTCCTTCAGCAAGGTTAGAACAGATCCTAAGAAAGGGAAGAAAGGGGGATGATGAAAAGAATCTGAACTAAAAGTGTGCAAAAATCAATGTTAATCATTCCAAAGACATAATTTTAACATTACAGATATTTGCTTTTAGTGCTGAACAAAGGTATATGTGTGTGCTTAAGGATGGGTGGTGTGCAGGTTTTTAAGAGACTCAAGACATGATTAATGTCTCTGTCTAGTGAGCATGCCACCCTTCAAAATAGCTTGTGCTATTACTACACAATGATTAACCTGTAAGGCAACAGAAAAATAGACTCACACCACATTGCTTTCTATCATTCTCTGAAATCATTTTTTAGAAAGTTCCATAAGAAAAAATTACACTTCAGCTTTGGTAGGTGGGTGGATAGTTCAGTGCATAGGGTGCAGGTATAGATTATTCGATCTAAATTCTATTCAATACATCTGTTTTATTAGTAGATTATATCTGCTTTTCATATATGATGCAATGTAAAACAATTTTTTCAAAATAACAAATGGAATTTAATTTATGTTAAACATAAAACAATGTTGGGTATAACAATGTTTGACAAGAAATGTCCTTATTACCTTATTTATGTAACTGTAACCCCTCTGACATCACCCTTATAATAACATAATATTAAATTTTTAAAAAGTCTCTAACTCTGATGCTAAAAAGAAACATCAGACCTGAGCACTTAGAGATTTCTTACAATCATTTATTAGGCAAGCATATATTTGTAAAAAAAAAAAACAGATTGGGGAAGGTGGAAATAAACAGGTATCTTATGGTAACAGGAAAGTAATTTCATCTTTTCTTCCTTAAGAATATTAATCATAACTCTTCAGGATACTATACCATTTGCATAGAACAGATAAAGCAATGATATAATACATAGTCCTCAAGGGATTTATAATCTCATTAGAGCATCCAAGCATAAGCATAAACAAATATATGGCAATAAAAAGAAGCCAAGACTCAATGCCAAGAGATTTCTGTAGACAGTAAGGTTATCTGTGGCATATCAAACAGAGTGGTCCATTTAAATATAAGTGAATATTTAAAGGTACCTACAGTTATATCTATTTTAAAGTTCCTTGGATAGTACAGATACATATACTGTAGATAAAATTATCTTGAGTAACAAGAAAAAAATGAAGCTATGTCTATCCAGTGATGACTTAGCGATAGTGGTTTCAGATAAAAGCAGGTATTTAAGTGTTCAAACCACTCTCCAAAAATGATGTAGATTACATTTTTATAGTAATCAGAGTCAGTTTCTATTATCACCCAAGAAACAGATAGAATCCATTTTTAAAGACTTTTGTTGGAAGTGGCACTGTGGCTCAAATGGTAGAGTGCTTGCCTTGAGTTGAAGAGCTGAGGGACACCCAGGTCCAGAGTGCAAGCTCAATGACTGACAAAAAAACTTTCATATATAATAACATATTTATTTCAAAACTTAGATTTGTATTAATACCATTCAGCAGGAACATCGTTTTAAACACCTCAATCTAAGTGTTGATTTGGACTTATTTTCTGATGCTGGTACTGGGCTTTATAAGCATGTTTGCTGAGCTTTTTCTGTTGAGGCTGGTGCTGTAAAAATTGAGCCATACTTCTACTTCCCAAGCTTTTAATGCTTCATATTATTGTTTGCTATTTTCATTTCTAACTCAAGTCAGTTTTTAGAAGTACTGCTTTTGACAGTACTATGTAGTTGAGTTCACTTTTCCCCTTAAAGACTTTGTATCATGGCCACCAATTAAGTGCTAATAATTACTACTCATTCATGCCATTCAGCATTCTTTCACATCTAGTCCTTGTTGCTTTTCACCAAACATATCATCTTCTACATTATCTGAAAATGGTTGTCTGAACAACTTTCCATATTTGCTGTGATACTACTATCTTTTTCTTCTTTTTTTTAATGCTAGTACTGGGGCTGAACTCAAGGCCTAGGTACTGTCCCATAGCAGCCATGTTTTCCCCCAAAACTGGCCTTCTACCTACCATTTGAGTTACAGCTACACTTTAGGGTTTTGGTGGTTAATTGGAAATAAAGAGTTTCATGGACCTGCTCAGGCTGGCTTTAAGCTCGAATCTTCAGATCTCAGCCTCCCAAGTAGCTAGGATTACCGTGAAGATCCATTTGTGTCTGGCTATAGTCTCTCCTCTTTCTTGTTGTCTTCAGCATTCTCATGACATTTAAGAAGACAGTAATATGAAGTTAATTGAGTTCTTTTTTTCCTAATAGTTCACTGAGGGTTGATGATATTTTTCCTAGTCCTTTTATATACTGCATTTGTGCCCAGAGTCTAGAAAGACAAATAGTTCAAATAGTTTATTGAGATAGATTTAGTGCATAATTTTTAGTCTGTTAAGGTTTTGGGTATCTATAACAGAGAACCAGAAATCAGATGTTTTAACAACAAAAAAAATTACCATCTCTGTCCAGAGACGACAAGTTCAAGGTCAAGAGGTCACCGAGTAAGGCTGGTTGCTTCTGAGGACTTGGAAGACAGTGGGCTTTAGAGTATTCCTTGCTTTTATAAAGCTTTTTTGGTCTGTTGCAAGATAATTTCCATCAACACTTTTTTTTACCTTAATCTAGCTGCCTAAATTTTCTCTATAAATACTACCTTAGACATTTTATTGCAAAATTCTCCTTTGATATCTCAGCTTGAAGACTCCTCAACAGAGTCAATTTTTGGATGAGGTGAGCCCAATTCACAATGATGATTTCGATGCAATAATATAGATTAATGGCTATTGAAGAATTTAGTTTGCAGGTTATTTCCTGTGTTGCTATTTTTTTCTCTTCCTGAAGTGCTCCTATGACCCTATAGCATGCCTATAAAATGTCTTACTTTCCTCTTTTAGCATAGACTTAAGAAACATTGATACAAAGTTTCAATCTTGTTTTAAAAAGAGCTTGAGTGATTTGAGTCAAGAGGATCTGACAAACTACTGAAACATTTCCAAGTTTCATACTGTGTATTTGTTTATGTTCCAGTTAGCCAGGTTCATGTCTCTGAATGATTATCTAATCACATTGCTACACAATATTGCAAAGTAGACGACTGCATAAGCTTTCCTTGATCGGTCATCATGGAAAATAGAATCTTGATTCGATGTGTTTCCAGATAGTAGATTGCTTATAATAGTTCAGATTTAATCATGCTCATTATAAAGGAAATGCAAATAAATTATACAACCTTTGTGAGAATTTTTATGTTATGTGCAAATACAGGCTTTCATTAAAGGCAGTCCTTTATGCATTGTAGAGACAAAAGTAGATTTTCTTTAGGATTTAAAAAATGTTTCTGTTATCTTCACCATATGATTAATTTAATTTTTAAAACCATTACCTCATAGTTTTGATTTTTATTTACTTGCTGTTCATTGCTTTGAGCATATCATGATGCAATATTTTTTTCAGTGTTCTTAAACCTGCTCTCCAGAAACATGACAAGTGGGTTAAGATTATTACTAGCATTATCAATTTTTTTTGAGAAAATATTTTAGTATATATTAGTATAAAATCTCTGTAGTTTAAAAAATTATTTATTGAAAGATATAAATTCAGTATGCAACATTTTATGCTAGCTGCCCAAAACCCTGATCTCTATGACTTACAGAACCTTTATTTTTAAAACTGAAGTCACAAAAGTTGTTTTCCATATCCTCCGTTAAACTTAACTACAGGCAAGAATTAGTAGAGAAATTACCTGTCAAGGGTATAAAATTAAACCCCCAAAATCAATGGCTTTTCTGTTTGCCAACAATGAGAAAAGTGTGACTGAAATTAGGAAAGTAACTCCATTTGTAATAGCCCCTCAAAAAATAAAATACCTAGGAATTAACCAATGAAGTAAAGGACCTCTATGATGAAAACTTTAAAATCTTGAAAAAGGAAATCAAAACAGAACTTAGAAAATGGCAAAACCTCCCATGCTCCTGGATTGGAAAGATTAACATCGTGAAAATGGCAATACTTCCCAAGGCTATCTACAAATTCAACGCGATACCTATCAAAATTCCAACCTCATTTTTCAAGGAAATAGAAGAGGCAATCCAAAAATTCATATAGAACAATAAAAGACCCGAATAGCAAAAACGCTCCTCAATGGAAAGAACACTGCTGGTGGAATATCAATACCGAATTTCAAATTCCACTATAAAGCCATAGTAATCAAAACAGCTTGGTACTGGCATAAGAATAGACCTCAGGACCAATGGAATAGAATTGAAAACCCAGAGATGAACCTACAGACCTATAGCCAACTAATCATCGATAAGGGAGCTAAAATAATAGAATGGAAGGAAGACAGCCTCTTCAGTAAATGGTGCTGGCAAAATTGGTCAACTACTTGTAGAAAACTAAAACTAGAACTTTATATATCACCCTCACCAGAATCAAATCCAAATGCATCAAAGACCTCGGAGTCAAAGCAGACACCCGGAAGACATTGGGGGATGGAATGGGAGAGACCCTAGGCCTCCTTGGCTCAGGCCAAATTTTCTTAATAGAGACCCGGGAGCACAACAAATCAAAGAAAGGTTGGACAAATGGGATTGCATGAAGGTGCAGAGCTTCTGCATGGCAAAGGATAGCTAGCAAGATCAATAGAAAGCTTACGGATTGGGAGAAGATATTCACTAGCCATTCAATGGACAAGGGTCTCATATCTAAAATATACCTGGAACTCAAAAAATTAAATCCCCCAACAACAAATCTTCAAAGAAACAACTGCCCAATAAATAAGTGGGCTAAAGACTTTCAGAGTCTCTGAAGAAGAAAGAAGGATGGCCAAAAGGCACATGAAGAAATACTCAACCTCCCTAGCCATAACAGAAATGCAAATCAAAACAACATTGAAATACCACCTCTCCCCAGTTAGAAGGGGTAAATTCAAGAACTCTAATAACAACAGATGCTGGAGGGGATGTGGACAGAATGGAACCTTACTGCATTGGTGGTGGGAGTATAAACTTGTTCAACCACTTTGGAGAGCATTATGGAGGTTCCTCAAAAGACTCCACATAGAGCTGCCCATGACCCAGCAATCCCACTTTTGGGCATTTACACAAATGTTTACAAACAAGACCACACTAAAGCTACCAGCACGACTATGTTTATTGCAGAATTATTTACTATAGCTAAGATCTGGAACCAACCCAGATGCCCCTCAATAGATGAATGGATCAAGAAAAAGTGGTATATATACACAATGGAATTCTATGCATCCATCAGAGAGAATGACATTGCCCCATTTGTTAGGAAATGGAAAGGCTTGGAAAAATTATATTAAGTGAAGTAAGCCAGGCCCAAAGAAACACAGGTCCCATGGTTTCCCTTATTTGCAATATCTAGTATATGTCTGAGTCAAGCAGAAAAGGTCAGATAAGGTGATGTTAGGGAAATGAACCCTAAGATATGTATTCAAATGTTTTTTTTATTTCATGGAATTGTTTCTAACACATTTATAAGATGATTTCTTTGTTGCTTTGTATGTCCCTCCCCCACAGTATAACCCCTGCTTTCACTGTATTTGATATTGGTATAATTTGTGGAGGTGAAGGGGAAAACAAATCGTTTAAATATCGATACAGGTGGACCCATTGCAACAATGAGATGTACAAGTCGTTATGTCGAAAACTAACTTGACAACTTTGGTGCCGGGGCGGGGGTAGGAGAGAGAGGATGAACAGGGGTGGAGGATAAGATGGGATGGGAAGGGGAAAGAAAGGCTCATTATCTTGCCCATGTAATTTTAACCCCTCTGTACAATATTTTCACAATAAAAAAAAAGACCTGTGAGATATCTGGCCAGTGCTGGCTCATGGCTTCAATCCTCTCTACTCAAGAGACTGAGATTTGAGGATAGCAATTGAAAGAATATCCAGACAGGAAAGTCCATTAGATTCTTATCTCCAATAAACCACCGAAAAACCAGAAGTGGGGTATAGTGCTAACCCATAGCTGAAGAACTGAGGGACAGTGCCCAGGTCCAGAGTTCAAGCTCCATGGCCTATATATATATATGTACACACACACACACACACACACACACACACACACACACACACATATATATATATATATATATATATACATACATATATATGAATAAATCAGGTCCATAAAATCGGAGTCTGCTTCTGAGATACTTATATTTCATATATGGTTTTTATTAGAACAGATATATTAAAATTTGACACAACTGTACTAAAGATATAAAAGCAAATTACTTTTCTGACCTGTGAGGGACAAATAAAGATTGAAAAAAAACGTGAAAAAAAGTTACAAAGAATCACAGGAAACCATACAAACTAGGAACAGAAATGAGAATGACAGATGTGGATAAAACTATCATTTAATCCTGGGTGTCTGGTCTCTTCTCATTTGGAAACTTATTGAGTCGTTACAAAGTCTCCAAATCTCAGGGTCGGTTGTAATTAGATATAGACCATGTTAAGTGAAAAGGGCGGTGTTTTAATTTCTGCCCAAGGATAGGCTCCACTGAGTGATGTCCCCACCGTGGCCATTCTAGGATGCCTAGTCTCCAAGAAGGACAAGGGCCATTGGCCAATGTCCTCGTGGTCCCCACGTGGTTGCCATGGTAGCAGTAGCAGCATCTGTGGATGGGCCCAGCATCCTTAGCAATGATTCTCCTGGCCCAAGTGCATAACTGCCAGTGGGTTTGCCCTGGGCTCTGATTGGCCCATTTTCTCACTGATGTCAATGGCCTGACTTCTGATTGGTCCATTTCCTCCTGATGTCACAGGCCATTGTGAGGTATGCCCAGCAGAATACATAAGAGGCAATTGCCCTCCAACTCTGTCAGTTACAGCACTGAGAGCTTTTCCTTGGTGACCGCTGGACTAACTCAGAGCTACTTGGTTGCTTCCTTTGGGTGTGGGTGTTATGTTTGTGTTGTTTGGGTTTGGGGATTTCGTTTACTAGTCTGGGGGTTGTATTTACTTGTTAGTTTACCTTTTTGTAAGATTTATTACTTGGCAACTTCATTTAGATCATCTTAGGTAATAGTTAAGCTTGATCATTTGTCATCTCAGCTGAAAGATGTTAATGTACAACAAAGTCTCCTTTAGCTCTTCCCCCAAGAAGGAGGAGATCACTGTACAATTTGACAGAGATCATCAACTATGGCCACTATGGCTATGTGAATCTGGCCCATCACTGCCTCACAGACACCACAGTGGCGGTCAAAGTTCTCTGAAAGAAAGAGCTGAAAAGCCATGAGATAGAAAATGAGGTGCCCTTTGTGAAAATTGTATGTCACCCACACATCATCTGATTATTACAGGTGATGGAGGATGAAGACTGTGTGTACCTTGTCACTGAGCTGGCCACTCAGGGCCATCTCTTGAGGTGGATCAAAAAATCCTCCTCCAGCCACCTTTTAGAGTTTGAAGCCAGGAGGCTATTCAAACAGATCACGAATACCGTTCACTACCTTCATGAGAATGGAATTGCACACCTAGACCTGAAGGCCAACAACGTCCTGTTGGATGCCAATCTCAATGCCAAGGTCAGTGAATTTGAGCTGAGTGACAGGGTGACCTACACAAATGTTCCTACACAAAATGTTCGATGGGTACGAGGTGGACATTTGGGACTTAGGGGTGCTATTGTATGTGATGACAATGGGAAAGTTCCCATTTGAGGGGAGTAATATGGCTGACATAGGGTTACAAGTCCTAGAGGCCAGTACACTGCTCCCCTTCACCTATCTGCAAAGAGACAATATCTCCTTTCTAAACCGCTGACTGTGGACTTCAATCTGAGGCCTGCTATTGAGGAGATAATGGAACACCCATGGCTGGCTCTAGGTGTGGGATTTGGCCTGCTTCCTGATGAGCCACTGCCTGGCAAGCTGGATCCCATTGTCAGAGTCATGTGTGACATGGGGTACAATGTAGCTGGCATTGAAAAGGCAATCCAGGACAGAGAATTCAATGAAGCCATGGGCACCTACCTGCTCATCCAAGAAAACTCGAAACTGATGCTTTTGGTTAGACTACCAGGCACAACTCCTGAGGAAAATCCCACCAGAACTCTCCCTCCACAAAGGAGAGCCAGCTTTTCTGCAGGACATAACGCCTTCAGCTTGTCCTCAGAATTTCAGTTACACGATGATAATGATGATCAGTTACCTCTCAATAAAACCTGAAATGTCAGTCTGCCTGTCTTTCCTCTCTACTCTCTGCAGAGCTACAGTTCCAGGTTAATGTTGGGCCAGGATTCTTTTAGCTGCTTGACAGAATGGAGCATTCGCACTCAGTGGAAAATGCCCTTCCCTCTGGGCAGACTTAGGGGGAGGCCACAGCACCCAGGTGGAACATTAGACAGGGCTGGAGGAGGGTGGCTAACAAGATAGTCACCATATTTTGCAGAATCTGATGCTGTGTGAAGGCCCCAAAGTAATTTCCACAGATTGAAAGTAAACCTGTCCCAGAGAAAGTGGTGCAGAACTCTGAAACAGCACAATTGAAAACCACCAAACTCAGACCTTCAGGGTGACTCTAACTGGGTTGTGGAAAATCTGAGAGGTGTGGATTTGAAGAGCTGCAGGATAAGGAGTCATGCAGAAAGTTCACACTGCAGAAGTCTCTGGCCAGCATGGCCAGGTTGTGTGACAAGTGCTAGGGGATTCTCCAGCTGGGATTCCTTCCCAAGAAAGGACACTGCACTGGCTTTCCAATGCTAAAAGATAAGCTGAAAGGTGATCTCATGCTGCCTGTACTTTCTGAGCTGGCTAATTCCACATCGATCCCTTACTTGAGTATTGTCACTTCATTGAACAACCTTTCACATTTATCCCTTGAACACTAAAGATGTTTTTGTCCCAAATGCTGCAGCAGGTCATCATCTCACCTTTTATGTATGTTGCTTGTCTGCCTATTTAATTTCTAGTTCATTTATTTATTTAGGTTTAAAGTGAGACCCTTCAGCTTGATGGTATAGGAGCCCATGGATCTGAGGGGCAAGAGTCATCCTGGACTCTGCTTCTCTTTCGGCAGTCTTCAGGTGAATGGGTACAACTCCTGAGCACACTAGCTACACTGGCTGGGTTGGAACATAAAAGCAAATCTTCACTGGGAATGGAGAGGGACCTGTCTCCATTCAGCCCATGCACTGTCAGTGGTTTCTGCCCCAACTTTCCTCTTTTCAATGCAGTTTTCTGTGGGTGTGATTTCTATCTAAACCTCATCATTATCCCAACATAATACCATCATCCAAGAATCCCTTATTTCAGACTTGTTTATTTGCTCACAGTCAAAGAGACCCTATTACCTAGACAGGTTGTTTGATTTGCAACTTCTCCCCCTCACCAGGAGCCTCCATTTTCTTTAAGGGGAACCAGAATTGTGGGTTAGCTGTGTTTTAAATAAGACAACAGTCTGAACAACCAGTGTCCCTGTTTAGACTGGCAAAATATATGAAGTACAATGATATCCCTTCCTTCAAGGTAGAAGTGAAGAAACCTGTGAAGGAGCAGGATTCCTGAGAAAGTATGGAGATACAGTGGTGCGTGTGGATGGATGCCTGGGTGGGCTTTGCTAGTGGGTGGACCTTGGCTGGGCTGACTGTTTCTGAGCATGAGCAGAAACTCGGTAAGATTGGATGTGGCCCTCGACTACTGTGTTATATGTGTTGGCTTAGCTACGGGGGGGGGTGACAAGTGAGTGATGGGGAGCAGTTGGGCACACATGGCCTTTGCTATTTGTGCTCTGAGTCAATAGGCTGAACCTGCAGAGCAGACTGATGACATTTGTGGAAGGAAGTGGGCTGGAGATCCTGGTAAATCAGATCCAGCTCAGGGCCATTTGGGAAGCAAATCTCCCTTCAAAGAATGAGATGGGATTCTGGTGGGCCAAAAGGAGGGCCCAAGGAGAGCCCAAGTAGGGCCACAAGAGGGTAAAGGATGGGCACCTTATTGAAAGACAGGACTGACACTGATGCTGTATTATAACACAGAGGAGGAAGGCCAGGAAAGGAACTGAGGAATCCTGAACTCCACATGGACCAGTGTTTATTGAAGAGGGTGGGTGGGGAGGGAAGTACTGTGAATTTCCTTGATTTCTCAATGCTTTTTCTTTTCTCTCCATGTTTGTTGTGTGTTTGTGTCTGTACATCTGTACTGGCACTGGGACTTGAGCTCAGTGCTTTTCTCTCTGTCTTCTTTACTCTCTCCTTATCCTCCCCTTCTCACCTCTCCACCCCATTCCATCTACCTTCCCTACTTTTCTTTCTCCCTCTTACATTCCTTGTATTCTTCCCCTTTCATTCTTCTCCCTCCTCTTCTCTTCCTATTTCCTCCTCCTGAAATCTTCCTGCTCCATTCTGTCTCCCTCTCTTCCTGTTCTTGAATTAGTCTCTGACAATGTGTGTTTCCCTGTCTCTCCTCTCTCTGTCTCTCTCTTTCTCTCTTTCAGTTTGTATGGTCATAGCTGGCTCTCTACCACTTGAATCATACCTCTAGGCTTTCATTTCTCTAGTTAATTGAAGATGGAATTTCCTAGAATTGCTGTATCTGTAATCTTACAGGTGAACTTGTGGGATAGGATTACAAGCAAAAGCCTCCAGCATCAGGCAAACACATTAGACTTTGTTAGTCTGGTGTAGCACAGGTTTTTTATCAGTTATTATGAAAGGGATTTGTGTACTTATGTAAGGGACAGCTGTGTGAGGGACACCTTACAAATAGTTGTGGAAGGAAGGGGGTGGTGGCGTAGTGTGCAAATGAACAGGGAGGGAGGGACATGTGCACTGCACAAAGAGTCAACACTAAATGTTCTATCTTGGTAGAGATTCTTGGAGTCTCCTGAGAGGCCCCCAGCTGACACCCGCTTCCCCAGAGCACCAGGTTGTGGGCATGATGCCTCCTTTCCCCTGGAAGTTCCAAAGTGAAGTGTCTAGGCCTCATGGAAGAGTAGACCCTAATTTTTCTACTGGGGGAAATGGCATGCTGGGGGAGCAGATGTTCAAATATTCAACTATTCTTATTTTGTGTGTGGGGGGGGTCCAGTCGTGGCGCCTGAACTCGGGCGTAGGCACTTTCTCTCAGCTCTTCAGCTCAAGGCTAGCGTTCCACCACTTGAGCCACAGCGCCACATCTGGCTTTTTACTTTTTCCTTATGTGGTGCTGAGGAATCGAACCCAGGGCCTCATGCATGCAAGGCAAACGCTCTACCACTGAGCCACCTTCCCAGCACAAATATTCAACTATTCTAAATGTCACATCTCCATTTCAGGAATCGCAAAGTGAATGAATTAAAATTATTCCCTTCTTTCAGCTAGAGGTGGTGAATTATGTGAAGGAACAGGAGACCTGAGAAAGCATGCTTATATAATGGTGCCTGTTGAAGGACCCTGTCTGAGCTGACTGCATTCCCACATGAACAGAAATCCGGTGAGAGTGGATGTGAGCCTTCATCACTGTGATGTTTGTTTTGGTTCAGCCAGGGCACTATATTTGCACAGAGAGTCAGTGCTGAGGGCCAATGCTGCCCTTGGGTGACAATGTGGGATGTGGAGGAGTTGGGCACAGCTGGCCATTGCTATGAGGGGACTGGACTCAGAGGGCTAACCCT
Organism: Dipodomys ordii; assembly: GCF_000151885.1. NCBI lineage: Eukaryota > Metazoa > Chordata > Mammalia > Rodentia > Heteromyidae > Dipodomys > Dipodomys ordii. The sequence continues at coordinate 228,436 of NW_012285322.1, read as the reverse complement.
GCACTGCATAATGATGAGATTTGCAGAAGGAAGGCTGTGGCTCCTTGTGGACCAGTGGTGCGGCTCAGGGGTATTTAGGGAGCAGAACTCTTCTCAAAGAATGAGATGGGTTTCTGGTGAGAGAAGCAGTGAGGGCCAAAGTGGTCATATAACTGGCATCTTGGTGATAGACAGGGTTGACTTTGATGCTGAAGGAGAGCTGAGAGGAGGAAGCTAAGGACTCTTGTACTCTGGATGGAACCATCTTCAGTGAAGAGGATGGTGGGCAGGGAAGTAATGTTGATTTCCATCTTGTCTCAGTCCTTTTGTTTTATTTACTTTCATTTTGTTTGTTGTATGCATGTGTTTGTGAGAGTGTGCTGGTACTGGCCCTTGAACTCAGTGATTTTGTCTTTCTCTCTCTCCTTTGCTGTCTCTTTTTTCTTTCCATTGCCTGTCTCTCTCTCCCTTTCCAGCTAAATTCCCTCCAGATCATTCATCTTCTCCTCTGCCCCTTTCCCTCTTCTCTTGTTCTGTTCCCTCTCTCTTCCTCTGCCTCTTAAATCTTTTTCTCTCCTACCCCTCTATATCTTTCTCTTTGAGTTTGCATGTTCATAGCTGGTGCTCTACCACTTGAGTCACCTCCAAGCCAACATTTTTCTTCTTAATTGAAAATGGAGTATGCCCAGGCTGGCTTTAACTGTGATCTTCTGTGCGTCAGCTTCTGGGAGAACTATGATTACAGGCATGATCCACCATCAGCAGCAATGCTTCTGACCTCGTTAATCTGGTGTTTCACAGGTTTGTTTCTCTGGTTGAGAAAAGGGATTTAGGTACTTATCTGAGGGCTGTCCGTCAAGGTGTAAGAGACAGCTTGAAAATGGTAGGTGAAGGAAAGGGTTGATGGATTTTGGGGCAGAATGGACAGGAAGAAAAAAACGTGCATGGTGCAAGTATGTCAGCACAGAGAGAAGTCAGAGGTTTTGTAGAGAACCTATGCATCCGCAGAGAGTCCTCCCACTGACACCCCCTTCTCCAGAACACCAGGCTTTGGTAAGTTCTGATTTGAGGTCTTTAACCCTCATGGAAGAATAACAGAGCCCACATTTTCTCCTTAGCAAATCAGCTTGCTAGGAGAACAGAGTTTCAAGTCTAAGAATATTCTGAACATCCAGAGCCCATTCTGAATGACAAAAATGTATGAATTAAATACTTTTCCTCCTTATCAGCAAGAGTTGGAGAAACCTGTGAATGAGCAAGAGACCTAAGGAAGCGTGAAGATATAGTGGTGCCTGTGGATGGACCCTGCCTGAGATGACTGCATCTGGAAATGAGGGAAAATTCGGTAAGAATGGATATGACCTTCCAGCACTGGGTTATTTGTATTGGTTTAGCCAGAGCCATGATATTTACACAGAGAAGGTTTCGTGTAAGCTGATGCTGTCTCCCCTTGGGTGACAAGTGTGTGATGGAGAGGATTTGGGCACACCTGGCTTTTGCTATGTGTGCACTGATGTCAGGAGGCTAAGCCTACAGAGAAAACTGATGAGGTTTTCAGCAGGAGGTGGACGGGAGCTCTTGTTGGATGAGTGGTCCAGCTCAGGGCTATTCGGGTGCATATCTCCCTTGAAAGAGCAAAATGGGATTCCGGTGAGAGACCCAATAAGGGCTCCATGAGGGAAAAGATGCGTACAGGGTAAATGACTGGGTGGACAATAAATGTAAAGGAGAAGTGACAGGAGGCAGGTTAAGAAGAGAGCTGAGGAATTCTGAATTCCACACGGGCCATTCTTCACTGAAGAAGGTGGGTGGGAAGGAATTATTGTTGATTTGTAAGATTTCTCAATGGCTTTAATTTTTTTTCCTTTTGTATGTTTGTTGTGTGATGTGTTTGTGAGTGTGTGCTGCTACATCTCAGTGCTTTTTTCTTATGCTGTTTCCTTTCCCTTCTCTGTCCTCTCTCCACTTTTCTCACCTTCCCCCTGCCTTGGCCCGCCATCTTCCTTCCCTTGTTTTCATTCCTCCCATACCTACTCCTATTCTATTTCTCCTGTTCCTCCACTTGTTGTTCTCCTACCCTCTACCATTTCCTCTCCCTCTCTTCCCACTCTTGAATCTGTCTCTCTCTCTTTCACTCCCCCTCCTTCACTCCTTCTCTCTCTCTACATCTCTCCCTCTCTCCCTCTTTCCCTTTCTCCTTCTCTGTCTTTCCCTTTCTTCTCTCAGTTTTCATGGATATGTCTGGTTCTCTTCTGTTTGAGTCACGCTTCAGGCTTGCATTTCTCTAGTTACTTGAAAATGGTATCTTCCCAGCCTTGCTGTAAATGCAGTCTTCAAGTTGTCAACTTGGGAGATAGGTAGGATTACAGACAAGAGCCTACAGCATCAGGGAATGCAATTGACTTTGTTAATCTGGTATGGCAAAGGTTGGTTTCTCTATTTTGAAAGGGTACTTGTGTATTTATGTGAGGGACAACTGTGTATGCTTCACCTTACAAATGGTTGTGGAAGGAAGGCAGTGATGGGTTGGTGTAAATGGACAGGGAAGGATGACTTTTTTGGAATCACAAAGTGATTAAAACATATTCCCCTCTTTTCAGCTAGAGGTGGTCAAGAAACAGGAGACCTGAGGAATTATAGAGATAAACTGGGGCATATGGAAGGACATAGCCTGGATGGACTTTGGTTGTGGATGGACCTCACCAGTAGATGGACCCTGCCTGGGATGACTGCCTTCCACAAGAAAAAAAATTGTTAAGATTGAATATGAGCCTTCACACTACAATAGTTGTATTGGTTCACCTAGGGCATTTAGAATTGCACACAGAGGCAGTGCTGAGGACTGATGTTGCCTTTGGGTAACAAGTGTTTGATGGGGAGGAGTTGGGAAAGTCTGGCTTTTTCTATGTGTACACTAGGTCAGGAGTCTGAACCTGCAGAGGAGACTAATGAGATTAGCAGCAAGAGGAGGGCTGGGGCTCCTGGTGGATCAGTGGTACTGCGCAGGGGTATTTGTGGAACGGAACTCTTCGAAAAGAATGAGATGGGTTTCTGCTGAGAGAAAAAATAAGAGCCAAAATAGGCCAAATAATGGGTACCTGGTGCAAGACAGGGTTGATACTGATGCTGCAGGAGAGCTGAGAGCAGGAATGTAAGGAATCCCGAACTCCTCATCAATCAGTGTCCAGTGAAGGGTGGGTGGGGAGGGAAGTACTGTTATGTCCATTATTTCTCCATACTTTTTATTGTCTTTCTTTTAGTTTATCGTGTGTATGCATTTGGGAGTGTGCTGGAAGTAAGGTTTGAAGTTTGTTCTTTTCTCTTCTGTCTCCTTTCCCTCTGTGTCCTTTCCTTGCAGACTCCTTCTACTGTCTGTCATCTCTCTTATGCCCACATTCCTTGACTTCCCCTACTCTCCTCCCTCTAATAATTTTTTCTCCATTTTCCATTCCTTCTCACAAGCTCCTTTCCCCTGAATCTGTCTCTCTGTCTTTATGTATGTATGTATTTTTCTCTGTTTTTCTCTCTGTTCCTCCATCCCTCTCCCTTCATCCCTCAGTTTCTCTCTCTTGGCCATGGGCATGTTTCTCTCTAGTATTCTCCCAGTGGAGTCACACCTCTAGGTCTGATATTGCTAGTTCGTTGGACATGGTGTCTGACCAAGCTGGCTTTATCTGCAATCTTCTCAGTGTCAGCATGTGAAATAATTAGGGTTACACACATGAGCCATCAGCCTTCAGTTGGTTTCTTTGTTGTTACAAAGAAATTTGTGTACTTGTGTGAGGGAAAACTTATAAATGTTTGGGGAAGGAAAAGGTGTTGGTTTGGGCTGCAAGTGGAGAATGGACAGGTAAAGAGTTATGTGGAGCACATGGGCAGCAAAGATGGCGCTAAGAAGGGGTTGAGTGGGCAGAGCCTAATTTACTGTAGAGCACATGGGCAGCTAAGATGGCGCTGGGAGAGAGTAGAGTGGGTAGAGCCCAATTGATCTGCCGATCAGTGCCTAACCAGCCTGTGAAGGCTCAGGTGAATGATATGGTGTGAACGTGACAGTGATTGGTTCCTCTTCCTCCCTTACCATGCCACCCACCCTTTATGTCTTTAAAAGGGGCTGCTCTCTGTTAATAAAGGAGTTTTCTACCTGATGGATTTGGCTCCCCACTGTTTATGATTGTCTCCTGGGCTGAGGGAGGCTGGGGAACGGGCGAGCACCGCACTTACCTTTCCTCTGACCCCGTCCATCTTTTGTGGGATGGACGAAGACCCAACATCTGGTGCCAAACGTGGGGCATGAAAGGAAAAGATACCGGCCGAGGCTAAACAGTCTCTCGGGTTAAGTGAAACCCTAAATATGGGTAATGCTATATCACAGAAGAAGGAGGAGGAGGCAACATTAGGCCTAGAAAGAGTACAGGAGGACTTGGGAAATGAGAAGGAAAAGGAAAGGGTCAAATATGATCGAGAATGCACTGAGATGTGCACAGTAGAAATCAAAACGAGGGTAAAAATTACCCCCTCTGACCCACCTGATACTGACGGTCCTAGGCCCCCTCCCTATTCCCCCGTTTGGAGGGAAGGTACGGCTCCCTATGAGACCTGCAAGAGGGACCTGCAAGTTCTGGACCCCTACCAACCATCCATGGAGGGACTGAGGACTGGGGAAGTAACCTACTCAGAGGTCTGCACTTTAAGGGAAGTGTCACCCGGAAGCCTGGACACTAGGCCACAGAATTTGCTTCCACAAGCATATCTTGTGAATCTGGCACCAGGAACTAACAGGCCCTTGGAATGGTATCCATGCAAAGCTAAGGATCTTAAAGAGCTCCGCAAGGCGGTGTCGGAGGATGGCCCAAACTCTCCCTGGGCCCAGACCCTATTACAAGACATTGCCTATCACCCGTGTGTCCCTAAGGACTGGATGGATGTGGCCAAAGCCAATCTTACTAGTTCTCAGTTTATTAAATGGTGTGCTTTCTTTAAGGAGGAATGCAGAGTGCGGGCAGAGAGTAACTGGCAGGCTCAACCAGCGATACCTATTACCTATGCCATGCTAGCAGGGATGGGGGAAGGGTACTCCACCGGTTTCCAACAGGCCACTATACCTGGCCCGTATGGTGACCAGGTGAGGCAGGCAGGACTTGCCGCGTGGTACAAACTAGATGATGGGCCTACTGAGTCCCCCATAGCAAGAGAGAGACAAAAACCGGGTGATTCTCTACCTGATTTCATAGACCAAGTCCAACAAAGTGTTCACCGCAAGCTGCCGACAGGGAACCTCCGAGATCAGTTTGTAAAGCTGCTGGTCTGGGAAGGGATGAATGCAGACCACCGCATGGCCTGTGCGGGATTGAGAGAGAGTTTCCTGAGCAGATGGGTGGTGGCCTCACAGGATGTGGGAATGCAACAGCATCAGTCCCAATCACTAGCTTTAGCTTTACAGGCTCAGACGACTGCAATGACTGAGGCTATTACTCAGGCGCTGGCAGCCCAGGGCCAAGGAACCCCAAGATTATCAGGGAGAGGGACTTGTTTTAAATGCAGGCTGGAGGGGCACTTTAAGAGGGACTGTTTACAACAATCCCCCCGCCAACCGGCCTGAGGGCAAACCACCCCCTACACCCTGCCCCAGGGGCATGGAGGGATACAAGTTTGATTTAAATGGGAAGTCTTTAAACTTGGGGAAGGGCATCCTCTAGCCCCTTTAACTCCAGGAGAAACCCCCTCTGCTGTGAGGCCCAGGCAGCGTTATGGCAGGGCGGCCCAGGCCCATTGGACCGTCCCCCTGGTGGATGGACTCTGCCCTAATATGAGTATTCGCATAGGCGGAAAGAGGTTTCACTGCTTAATTGACACTGGGGCAGACCAAACCATACTCAGGGAGGAGGAAGTGCCCTTGGACTGGAAGCTTGCACCTGGGACCCCGATATTGGGAGAAGGGGGCAACTCCCAGTCCAAAGAGACGGTTGCCCTTATGACATGGACTAGCCCAGATAGAAAACAGGGAAAGATACACCCTTTGGGGGCAAACAACCTCACTGCCAATTTACTAGGACAAGATATGCTAAGACAAATGGATGCCTTGGTCACTACAGACCATCGAGCACCATATGATGATATCCTGGATGGGGAAGAAGCACAAAGGCTTAAACAGGATCGAGAGGGAGTTATGGAAAGGGAGTTTTTAAACTTTCATAATTACAGAGAAAAACATAGGGGACCCGCTTGGGTTCACCCCCAATCCTAAAGGCCACTGTCCCCCGAGTACCACCCATTAGGTGGAAGCCAGGAAGCCCAATCTGGGTGGAGCAGTGGCCATTGACCAAACCTAAACTTGAAGCACTCCACCTTCTGGGGGAGGAACAGATAAGCCTTGGGCATATTCGCCCCTCTATAAGTCCTTGGAACACACCCGTATTTGTTATTCAAAAATCCTCTGGGGCTTGGCGTATGCTCCAAGACCTATGTAAGGTGAATGAAAGAATGCAGCTAGTAGGAACACCCCTAAAAGGCATGCCCTGGACTCCTGCTATACCTTCAGAATATACCTTGGTTGTGATTGATATTAAAGATTTTTTTTCTATCCCTCTGGATTCAGATGACTGCAAGAAGTTTGCTTTCTCTATACCTTCTATTAATTTTTCCCAGCCTGATCCGAGGTTTGAATGGACAGTGCTGCCACAGGGTATGGCCAATAGTCTGGCCTTCTACCAACAATACTTGGCCACAATTTTAGGGCCTGTGCTGGGTTCAGATACCTCCCTTGTCTATGCCTACATGGATGATATGATTCTGGGGCATCGAGACCCAAGCTGCCTGGAGGGCCTTCTGGCCCAGGTTCTCGCCATATTAAAAAAGGTGGGTTTTACCATAGCCCTTAATAAAATTCAAAAGGTAGCTCCTTTTAAGGTGCTCGGGACCCACCTTACCTTGACTCAGGCCAGTCCCCTTAAGCCTTTGCTGGATATTCCAGCCTCTCTAACCTTAACCCAACTTCAGAGTCTTTTATGGGAAATCAATTGTCTGTGGCCATGGGTTTCTGTCCCTAAAGATAGTCTTGTGCCCTTATTTGCCCTGCTAAAAGACAGGATGACACAAGAAGTTATTACAATTACAGACAGCCATAGGACAATATTTTTGCATTTCCAAAAAGCCCTGGATAAAGTTTCTCTAAAGAGGTATTCTATTAGTGAGCCAATTTCCCTTTGGTTGATTGAAGGGGTCACATAAATATCTGCAGTTTTAACTCAAAGTGGGGAGCCATTACAGTGGGTTCACATTCCCCTGGGGGGCACACCTCGGGTGTACTCTCAAGCAGACCAACTTGCAGATGCTATTGTGAAAGGAAGGACTCAAGCCCAAAGACATTATGGCCTCCACACTCACTCCATTGTTTTTCCTTTTCGGATGGCAGACGTTGAGTGGCTCACTCCAGGCAATGCTCGTCTTGCTCTCTCCTTGGAGGGGTTTCTAGGCCAAATTGACTGCCATTATGGGCCATCCAAATGGACTGTCATGTTATGGCGACTTCCCCTCAAAATACCATCTCTATTGTGTCTTATGCCTATTCTTGGTGCCCTCCATGTTTTTACTGACGGAGGTAAAGCAGGCTCTGCATATGCAGCCTCAACCTTGTCAAGGGTCAGCACAATATAAGGAAATGCTGGCCATAATTATGGCCCTTCAGGATATTCAAAAACCCTTAAATTTGTATTCTGATAGCCTATATATGATTAACTTGCTCCCTCATATTCCCCAGGCACATATTAAGCTGGATGAAAACCCTATTTCCCCCCTTATGGTTACCCTTGAGGGCCTAGTAGAAGGGCAGGGAGCCTCTATTCATATTCAACATTTTAGAGGGCATTCAAATCTTCCTGGGTTTTTTTCCCTAGGCAATAAGTGGGCAAACCAGTTAGCTACTGGCCCACAAGCATTAACATTACAAGAGGCTACCTGTTTGCATGATTTAACCCACATTAATTGGAGAGGTCTTCAGCATAGATTTCCTCAGATTCCTGTAAAACACCTCAAAAGGCTAGTACATACCTGTAAAACATGCCAGCCTTTCTTAAAAGTACCCCCGTTACAACCACCAGGGGTAAATCCCAGAGGCCTTAAACCCAACATCCTCTGGCAAACAGATGTTACTCATTTCCTGGCCTTTGGTAAGTTTAAATATATCTTTGTCTCTATAGATACCTACTCAGGAGCATGCTGGGCCACAGCACATACAGGAGAAAGAACTAAACATTCACAAGCACATTTTCTTCAATGCTTTGCCACCTTGGGTCTACCAGCACAAGTTAAAACAGATAATGGACACTGTTTTGTTAGCAAAGCAATGTCAGAGTTTTTTGACAAATGGCATATTAATCATACTACAGGAATTCCCTATAATCCCCAAGGCCAAGCAATTATAGATAGAAATAAATGTCTTAAAGAGCAATTTCTAAACCAAAAAATGGGAGTTAGCCCCCAAATACAGTTACAGATAGCTATGTTTACCGTTAACATTTAAAATTTTTCAAAACGGGCAGCTGAATCCAGATTTCAGAAGCACTGGGGACAACTAAACCCTAAGCCCCAAGTGAAAGTCAGGTGGAAGGACCCCCTGACACAACAATGGAGAGGACCTGACCCCCTAGTTACTATGGGCATGGGATTTGGATGCGTTTTCCCCATAGGGGAGTCCGCTCCCATTTGGATCCCTGCCAGGAACCTTAAGTTTTTACCCATTTCCTCTATACAGGAGGATGCCCAAGAATAAGCTAACCAAAAACAACAACAACAAAAAAAGGCCATGGCCGAGGCTTGTGTTTTAAAGACAAAAGCCAGAAAGACAATTATTAACGATCCCCAAGGGCAACCAGCCCTTGAAAAGCTCTTGTGTTCTCTAACAATTGCAGATGGCGATACTCCAGCTGTTGGCTGTCCTGACACTCCAGCTGTTGGCTGTCCTGACTCCCAATCCTGTGAATGGCCCTACGGAATTTGCATCAACCTCAACAGGTGACCTGGGCAGTGATCAAAGCTGGCAATGCAGAAATCGTCAGGAGCACCACAAGAGAAGCTGTCCCTTCGACCTGGTGGCCTGACCTTCATTTTGATCAGCACCCTATGCACTGTTTAATATTTTTGTAGGAGTTAATTATTTTAATGTCACCTGCTTTAATTGTTCTTTTACTAATTGCTTGTATAGCAGCATTGAATCCATACTTATTGTTAAACAACCACCTTTTGTTATGCTTCCAGTTTAGATCTTGTCCAACCCCACAGGCAAATAGCTGGATTAGAACAATCCCCATCTCCGGACTCTGAAGTGGCATAGACTGCTATCCCATCCTTCACTAAGGTTAAAGGACTAGTAGTGACATTTCTTGGCCTGGTAATGCTTTTGCTGATGGTTTTTTCTATACCTTCCTTGCATTATACGTGCACTGCAAAACTCTTATGAGCTTAGCCAGCCAGTTATAAGCTCCAAATGAATGAATTTCCCCCCAAGAGGAATAGCAGCCAGAGATGGGTAAGAGGGCGTGTCAGTCTGACCAACCTAAGACAGGGCCTTCAGCTTCACTCTGAAGAAGTTCCCGATGATGGGTAAGGCAGACAAGGCAATCCACCCAACCTAAGACAGGCGATGTTCTTCGCTTCTTTAAACAAAGACGGGGGGGGATGATGTTGGGAGCCATTGGGAGCTGACAGTAAAGGTCATCTTGACCCCTGTGCTAGCTTAAAGGCACATACAAGGAACTGGCTTACTTAAAAGACACCACGTGCCCAGGAATTAATTGAACTGCTTTGGACATTTCTAACTGTGGTGGGACTGATGTTTATTACTGTGCTAGGTGGGTCTGCCATTAAAACAAAAAAAAGGGGGAAATGTGTGGAGCACATGGGCAGCAAAGATGGCACTGAGAGGGGGTTGAGTGGGCAGAGCCAAATTTACTATAGAACACATGGGCAGCCAAGATGGCGCTGGGAGAGAGTAGAGTGGGCAGAGCCCAATTGATCTGCCGATCAGTGTCTAACCAGTCCTTGAAGGCTCAGGTGAATGATAGGGTGTGACCTTGATAGTGATTGGTTCCTCTTCCTCCCTTACCATGCCACCCACCATTTTTGTCTTTAAAAGGGGCTGCTCTCTGTTAATAAAGGATTTTTCTATCTGATGGATTTGGCTCCCCGCTGTTTCTGATTGTCTCCTGGGCTGAGGGAGGCTGGGGAACGGGCGAGCACTGCAATTACCTTTCCTCGGACCCCATCTGTCTTTTGTGGGAAAGATGAAGACCCAACAGAATTACATTTTCACAGTGGTAGGGGGTCAGCCCTGAGAGATCCTGTGAGTCCCCAGAGAGGCCCTCAGCTGACACCCCCTTCCCAGAGCACCAGGCTTTGGGCATGGTGCTTCCTTTCCCCTGGCAGTTCCCAGGGGAAGCCTATAGGTCTCATGGAAGACTAATAGGGCATGATTTTTGTCCTCAGGGAACCACAGTGTGGAGAAAACTGAGTTTCAAATATTAGAACACTCTAAACTTGCAAAGGTGATGTCTCGCATTACAAAGTATACAAAATAAAACATTTTTTTCTTCCATTCAACTAGAGGAGAGAAGCCTTGGAAGGAGGCAAGAAACTTGAGAAACCATGGAGATACAATGGTACCTGTGGATGGACCCTTCCTAGGACATAGAGAAATTTGGTAAGACTGAATATGACCCTTTGCCCCAGGATTATTTTGCTGATTCATTCACAGGCATCAGACTTTCCACACAGAGGTACTGCTGAGGGCTGATGCTACCCTTGGGAGACAAGGGTGTGATGGGGAGGAGTTGGCCACACCTGGTCTTTGCTATGTGTGCACTGGGGTCAGGAGGCTGAGCAAGCAAAGCCAACTGAGGAAGAATTCACGAGGAGATGGGCTACAGCTCTCGTGAAATCAATGGCCAAGCTCAGGGGTATTTGAGGAGAAGAGCTCAGATCAAAAAATGAGATGGGTTTCTGGTAAGCAGCTTGCTAATAGACAGAAATGGCAGTGATACAGAAGGAGAGCTTTGCGGAGGAAGCTAAGGAATCCCGAAGTCTTTAAGGAGCAGTGTTCAGTGAAGAGGCTGTGTGGGGATGGAAATATTGTTGATTTTCTTTATATATATATATATATATATATATATATATATATATATAATTTTATGTGTGAACATACTGTACAGAGGGGTTACAATTACATGGGCAGGATAATGCATAGATTTCTTACCAAGCATTGCAGCCTCCTCCTTTGTTTACCCTTCACATCCCTTCCCAGCTTCCCCCCTGCCCCCCAGTCCCCATCATCCCCCCCCCACCAACGTTGTAAAGCTCATTTTGGACATGACAACTTGTACTTCTCATTGTTGCAACAGGTCCACCTGTATCCTTAAATGACTTGTTTTTCCCCATCTCCTCCACAAGTTATATTGACATCAAATATAGTGAAAGCAGGGGTTATACTGTGGGGGAGGGGCATACAAAGCAACAAAGAAATAATCTTATAAATGCGTTAGAAACACATGCATGAAAGAAAGAAACATTAAAATACATATCTAAAGGTTCATTTTCCTGACATCACATTATCTGACCTTTTCCACTTGACTCATACATATACTAGATATTGTGTTTTTCCGGCTTACTCTGCCCATTTGAGATGAAAATAGCACCAGTTTTGTACTAGATCACTATCTTAAGGCATGCATCAACAAAAGTCTGAATTTGCACAGTCAATATTCTACAGATACAATCTAGTTCAACAGATACATCTATTCAACATCAAACAACTATACATTAATGGGCTACAAACCGCAAAGAAGAATTTGGAAGACCAGAAATTATTAGGGTTAGGGAGAGATGTGGGTAACAAAATAGGAATAGATTGATGTGTGGTGGCTCAGGGGGAGTTGACTATGTCTTAATCTCAAAGCAGGAAATAGGTTGGGTAGGATGAAAGTAGAGAGAGAGAAAAAAAAAGAAAGGGAACTGGAAAAGAAAAGAGACCAGAAAAAATAGAAAGGTAGAAGTTAATAAAATTATGTAGAATCGGTAACAATCCATTTAGATAAGAACGTGAATTTATTGAGAGAAGTGGAGAGATATAAAGGAGATGTGAAAAACTTAAAAATGCTTAAAATATTATATAGGTATAAAGAGGCAGTACTGCTACTAAGGAATTTAAGTCTTAGAGGTTTTGACTTGAGTAATAAATTTGTGGATTAAATGTGTACACAATGGGGGATAGGGTCTAATAGTCAACTACAGGTTTATCTGAGGGTGTATAGGACAAGAATTAAGTCATATAAACAAGAACGAAAGAGAGGAGAAGGTGGAAAGGATAAGAAAGGACGAAGAAAACGATGAGAAGTTCAATAGAGCTAAACAAAAAAACAAAAAGATAATTTAAAAAGAGAAGAAAAAATAAAGAGAAAGAAGACCAAAAAAGAAAGCAAAAACGCACACTCCCGTATCCCCAAAATAAAATTATAAGAGGAAAACAAAGTTTCTGGAAAACAATTTTTTTATCAAAAAAGGCACATATTAAACATTGAAAAAAGTTTTAGAAAGGAAAAAAAAATTATATAAGGTACCAAAAATAAAAACTAAAAAAAAAACAAGACAAAGAAAAGAAAAACAAACAAACAAAAAAAAACAAAAAACTTCTTTGATTTTTTTTGGGAGGAGTGGGAAAAATCCTGTATCTCCCTTGTGTCTGTAACCAGCCTCTTGTTGGAGTCTCTGGTCTGCTTGTGGTCCTGTGGCTTGGTTGGTTTCTTAAGTCGGTTTGTTCGAACAGGCAGTAAAATGCTCTGCTTTACCCAGGATGTGGCGATCCTCCTCCCAGGCTAGTTCACTGGGAGACAGATCTGCTTTGAGTATCACAAAAGAGGGGGATGCAGTGATGAGGCTAGGTTCTGGTAGCTTTTCCGGGGCTGGTTTGTGAAAACCTCACAGAGCCCAGCCTGGAGCAATTCTCACGGTTTCTGTTAATGATTTTCAATTGCTTGTCCAGGCTGCTAGAAGGAGGGGCAGCCTCTGGCTCTGATTACCCAGTGAAGAAACCCACTCCTCTGGCTGGTGCCTGAGCTGGGTAATTTTCCCTGGGTGGAGCTGAGTCTGGCAGGTCACGCCTCCGTTAAGTTCTTGTGACCTGCTAAATGACTCGTTTTATTCCAAGGCCTGAGCTGGAGCTAGAAGCTCCTCTGAGCTTTGTCGGTATCCAAGATGGAGATCACCGGTAGGGGGGGGGGAGGCCTTCCCTTCTCTGCTCCCTGAGAAGGAGTGAGGACTTCAGGCTTCTACTCATGCCAAGTCTTGGTTCCTGGGTCGTCTCTGGTCTGTGAACTACAGGATGAAGATGTCTGCTCCTTCTCAGTTCTTGATGGTGTTGAGTAGAATCTGCTCGCCTGCTGTGTCTGGCTCCTTTGTCCCGGACTCTCTGTTGCTCTGGTATGGCGGCTGCGCTTGCCCACCACCGCCACAGCTGCCGCCGCAGCGGCGACTGCTGGCAAGGGCTCAGAAGTGTTTCCTTGCCTGGGTTTCCTTCTCTGGCCTAAATTCCTGTCCTGTGATGGCACACTTGGTGTAATTCTCTGACTTAGGACTATTCACTGGAACTCTAAAACTGCTTTCTATGCGAGAGCTTACTTAGATTCCAGCTTCTCCTCTGCCATTTCCTGGGCTATTTTCAATATTGTGGATTTTCATAATGTCTCAGTGTTCTTTCTTTTCCTTTTTCCTTTTTGTGTGTTTTTCTGAGTATGTGCTGGTACTGGGCTGGCTATCAGTGCTTTTTTTTTCTCTTCCTATTCCTTCTCTTTCCTCTCTTCCCTTTTCCCATTGTTTCTTGCTTTACCATCTCTCTTCCATCTTCTTCTTCCACCCCATACCATCTCCTACTGCACTTCCCCTTCCCTTCTTCCCCTCACCTCCTGCTTCCATTTCCTCTCCCTCTCCATCTGGACTTGAGTCAGTCTCTAACCCTGTCATTTTTCTCTGTCTCTCCTCTTTGTCACTCTATTATTCTCTTTTTATGTGCTTTATTTATTTGATTATTTATTTGATTATTATTTATTTTCAGTCATGGGGCTTGAAGTCTGGGTCTGAGCACTGTCCCTGAGCTCTTCAGCTCAAGGTAAATGGGTCTACCACTTGAGCCATAACACCACTCTGGTTTTCTGGTGGTTAATTAGAGATAAGTATCTCATGGACTTTCCTGCCAGGGTTGGCTTTAAACCTTGATCCTCAGATCTCAGCCTCCTGAGTACGTAGGATTACAGGTGTTAGTCACCTGCACCTGGTGAGTCACCATGAACATGATGTACAGAGGGGTTATATAAAAGAGTGCATTTCTCTCTGGGTGCTGGTGCATCCTAGCTACTCAGCCTTAGGATCATAATTCCAAGCCATCCCAGGCATAAAAGTCCTTATAAGACTCTTATCTCCAATATCCACTCAAAAATTTAAAGGAATCATGGCTCAAGTAGTAGAGCAGTAGCCTTGAGCCATAGAGGATCAGGGACAGTGGCCACGCCCTGAGTTCAAGCCCCACAACTGAAATAAAAGAGTACATTTGTTTTTAAAGAATGTTATCCCTTCCCTCGCTCTGCCATTACCACTCAAAAGTTTTATAGTTCATTTTCACCATAGGGTCTAGTAAGTAGTGCTGATCTAATCCATTATTCTGATTTATACCCCTTCGTCTTCACCGTATCACTTTCCCTCTCCCTGTTCCACCCTCCCATGCTTCTTTTTACTTTCATGATCTTTTTAAACTGTCCTTTGTTTTCTTTTTTTCTAATTTATATAGTGAGAGAGAAAATGTGATATTTGCTTTTGTGAGACTAGATTATTTCATTTAACAAGATAACCTTCCATTCTATTTTCTAGCAAAGGAAGAGAATTCTATTCTGTTTATGGCTAAGTAATATTCTGTTGCCTATATAATATTTGATATAATGTCTATAAGTATGTTATACTAATGTATTTAGTATCTTTTTTGGGGGGAAGGATCCGGTCGAGGGGCCTGACTCTGGGCCTGGGCGCTGTCCCTCAGCTTTTCAGCTCAAAGCTAGCACTCTACCACTTGAGCCACAGCTCCACTTCTGGCTTTTTTCTTTTTGCTTATGGGGTACTGAAGAATCGAACCCAGGGCCTCATGCGTGCAAGGCAAGCGCTCTACCACTGAGCCACTATCCCAGCCCCTGTATTTAATATCTTTATGTTTATTTATCCTTGTGATGATGGTCATTGAGTCTATATTCATGATTTGATTGTTGTGTACAATGCTAATATAGTTGTGAGTACAAAAATAGCTCTGTGGTAAGTTCTTATTAGTATGTAGCCATAGTATGGCTGTATTGTATGGAAAATTTCATTTCATGAGGCATTTCCGTGCTGATTTCCATAGTCATGAATAAATACATTCCTACCAATATCCTGGCTACATTTGTTATCTCTTTTCTGGAGATAGAATGTCTATACTCATATATTCCTTCATGCAATATTTTTCTGTTGTTGTACAAAATTATGTGGTTTATGACACTTCTACACACACACACACACATTTTGATCCTATTGTCCCCTCATCACCTTCCCTTGTCTCCATTTCATACTTATCTGATTCTTCCTCCACAAAATGGTCTCTCAATTTGGTTCCTATCTCTTCTTTGTACTTATCAATCTAGATTCTACATAGGAGAAAAATGTATGATATTTTCTTTCTGGCTTACTTTAACATGATGATAGCCAGTTTAATTCATTTTCCTGCATATGTCATATAATTTCATACATCTTTATGGCTGAAGTAATACTCCATTTTGTTAGCATGCACCTTTTTTATTCATTCATCTGTTGATGGACACTTAGGCTGATATACAATAGCTATTGTGAGTTGAACCCAGATACATATTGGTATACAGGTATCTCTAGTATAGGTTGATTTTGATACATTTGGGTATATTATGTCTAACAGCCTTAATAATACACTTAATTGTTTTCACCTGAAAAACTAACATAAAATTAAGAAAGTAAAATATTATGACACAGCTAGGGTCCTACTGTTACCAAAGTCCAGAGTTGAGATTCAATGTGAATTCCCTTCAAATGCAGAGCTCTTCACAAAGGGACAAAGGCCAAGCACACCTTTTGGAGGGGAGATGCGAAATCCAGTCTTGAAGATAAGTGGGCTTTTGGGTTTTTTCCTTGTTGTTAGTATTGGGGTTTGAAGTCAGAGCACCTTGTGAGCACCTTGTGTGTTTTGTTGTTGTTGTTATTGTTAGTACTAGGGCTTGAACTCTTTCTTACCCTATACCAACTCAATACTGGTGCTCTATCACTGCAGCCACACCTCTACTTCTAGCATTCTACTGATTGATAAGAATTAATACATCCCTTTGATTTGTCTACATAGGCAGGCTTTGATCCTCAATCTTCAGATCTCAGTCTCCTGAGTACCTAGATTATAAGTGTGAGCAACCAGTATCAGGCTCACGAATATGTGTGTGTATGGGTTTATTTATTTTTATGTAGTTGTGTAAAGGAGTTTCAATTCCACAAGGTAGATTATGAGTGTAATGCATCATGATCAAAGTCACCTTTCCATCCTTCTATACTGTCTTTCCCCATGACGTGAGTTTTGTGATCAGATAATATCCTTTTACTTTTCAGCAAAAGGCTTTTAGGGAGGATGGCTTATGCCCTGTCTTCTGACAATGCTTATTCCTTGATTCCTTGTCTTTTTTACTGTCCTTTTAGGTTGTCTCTGGCTATCCTCTGAAATTTGTCACAAGTATTGAAATTCTCTGATTTACAGAGAATTCACCCACTTTGTCCCTTTACCCATTTTGTCTCTCAGTCTTGTAAGTTCATGGTACCCCAAATAGTCCATCCAGCTTCCCTGAACTTCAGACCTATAGAACTAAAGTTCTTTTTTAGGCCTGTGATCGAAATAATTTCTCACATTTTCTTAAAAGAAATGTACTCATTTGCTGCCTTATGAAATGACAATCCTCTGTACAACACTTTAAAATTCATTGTGTGACACACACACACACACACATTCCTGAGAGAAAAGAATATTTCTGGTGCCAACATAGGCCTGCAAGTATACCTGTTGGTAAAGGAGAAAATACTAGATTACTAGGACTGCCCTGGGTACAAGAATCCACTTCTGCACTAATTCTCCTCACTTGGTAATTCCTCACTTGGCCACTGCATAGGTAAAAGGATCTGGCCTTCACTATGATATGTACGGGACTATCTCTGGTTTCTGTTTTAACCTCACAAGAATTTGGCAGTAGTTGCAACTTGCAGAGTGCTGAATTTGAGGAACAGAAATGTGAAACCAAACTTTAAGCTTCTCTTTCCATCAGTAGAGCCATTTCCAGGAATCAAAATGTCTGGAAGGCACCTTGGCAAAGTTTTCCTGTGTGTTTGTGATTGGTGAGAAGAAGAGATGGCAACCCAGGTAGGGGTGCATCTTCTCAGTGACTAAAGAAGTCGCTTCAACTAGAGCATGGCTTTAGGCAGACCCTGTACTTTATACCCACGATTCATGTCTTGCCCACCTCTCAGCAGCTCCCTCCTACTGTTCATCCTGAGCTGTCCCACACATTGCCCCATACAGAGACTTAGTGTCTCCCCCTCCCACCCTTTCTAACCACAATCCTCAGATTTCTGGCCCCTGTGTAGTGTCTGGCCTCACATAAGATGTATTTCCTATTAAAAACCAAGAATAGAAAAAAAGCCAAAAGCTGAGTTGTGGAGCCTAGCCTTGAGCAAAATATCTCTGGGATATTAACTGGGCCCTGAATTCAAGCCCTATGACCAGCACCAAACAACAAAAAAAGCTCAAGTGGTTGAGCTGTGGCTCAACGTGTGAAGCCTGCTTGCCTGTTTAAAAACAAGAACCCTCAAGTAGAGACACTAAGCCTTTAAGAATGAGATATAAATCCTGCACTGAAAAAATGAAACAAACAAAAGACCCAGAATAAGTGAAAATGCAGACAAGAAAAAGAGCCAATTAAAGGTTTTGAAACATTTACACTCGCCTGAAATCCAAGCTGCTCACAATCACTGAAATCTGAGGATCATGGTTGGAAGCCAGCACCAGCATGAAAGTCCATGAGACTTGTTTGAATGTGTGCCATTCGTGCACTTTAACTGGAGTGTTTTGCTCCTGGCTAGTAGTCTACTACTCCTAGTACTTAATTGGAGATGAGTCTCATGGACTTGCCTGTCCAAGCTGGCCTCGAATAGCAATCCTCAGACTTCAAGCCTCTGTGTAGTGCCTTTGGCTTCCCATGGGACTCATCTCTTCTTAAGCACCAGAAAATAGACGAACAGAAAAAGTCATGAGGGGAACTGTCAAATTGTAGGAGCTGCAAACCTTGAGGTAGAAAAACAAATAAACAGTTAAGAAGTGAAGGAGAAAGGATGGAAATAGACCAGACTCAATCTTCCACAGGCAAGGACTGTTAATTGAGATAGAGCAGTAAGAAACAGTCTACCCACAGGCTTGGATACTGTGTGTCAGAGCTGGGACAGGAGCTAGGTTTTATGAAGTCTGAGCAAGGAGGCAGAGCTAATGAAAAAGCCACTAGGTCAAAGGGGGGGTGGGTAGGTCCACGGTGTTGGAATGCTCACAGCTGGGCTGAGAGTGATTGTCCTGCTGGAGTCAGGCAGTTGGCCCTTATCTTTGGTGGGTTGCTGGTATCTGTATGCACCTGGGAAAATAGGGTGGGAATCAATCCTTCATATTTCATCTTTGGATACATAAAAAGAATTGTGCTGAGAAGGGAGCAACATGTTATAGCAAGAACAAAGCAGAGTCTTATCACAAACAAAAATAGTGGGCAGGAAGTGAATTCAAGGCCTGGGACCAGCACCATAAAAATAAAAAAGCCAGAATTTCACCTGTGGCTAAAGCTGTAAATACAGTAACCTTGAGGGGTAAAAAAATTAGTACAAATTGCAGGCCATGATTCCAAACCCTAGCACTAGCTACCAAAAATTTAACATTTTTAAAAAGTCAAAATTTCTGCTTTGGCTTAAGTTGTAGATTCTGCTAGTCTTGAATTAAAAAAAACATTAAAAATGAATAGGATGGTCAGGCCCTCACTTCAAGCCCTGCAAGTGACAAAGTGGCAGAGCAGAAGTCAATCCATCTGAGCATGATGAATGAACTCCTTCTTTAAGACAAAGAATGTCTTACATAAGGTCTTAAACCCCTTTACAGTCTCAGTATGTCGGATTGTGGCAGGCAAGACCTGGTCCTCAGTGCAAACTTATGGTGATTCAGAAGTAGAAAGAAGTCCACTGGCCACCCAGGCTGGTTGTATTACTTTTTCAGTGCAGGTTTTATGTCTTATTCTAAAAGGCCTGGTGTCTCTCCTTGAGGGTTGTTGTTTTTCAACAGACAAGCAGACTTCACACGTTGAGCCACAGCTCAACTACTTGGGCTGGCCAGATGTCATGCTGTTGAAAACTATGGAGAAAGGGGGATATTGACATAGTGATGGGACCATAGATGGCCCCAAATACACTCAGCTGGGGGGAAGGGAGTAGAGAGACCCAGATGCACTTTACCCTACTTCCTGTGAGCTATGTCTCACTCTCTGATCTCACAGGTGCCATTTCTATACCCTACATGCTTATGAGCCTCAGGTCCATACCCTGTGTGACCCTCTGGCCCCTTACTGGTAACACACACACATTCGTAACAAACACACATATACACACAAACCTCTTGCTAAGAACAAGCCTGTCAAAGTAACAACCCTAGCAATCTACTGGCAGGAAACCCAATTGAGCAACTGTGAAAGGTCAGTTTCAACATGCCAGCTTGAGTTTATTGAATATATCTCCTTTTTTTGTGTGAGCAACTTTGTAGACAGTTGAAACAGGAAGCAGGTATTTTCGTGTGGATAGTGGTGTTAGCAGGACAGGGAGGAAATACTGTTTGTTTTCCTAAACTGTTGTGGAATGTGTGAGAATTGAAGTCTTCACTTATTAAAGTGTGAAGAATTTCTCTCATACAACCTGTTTATTTTTATTATCATTATTTTTATATTCCCTGCTTGTCCTGGGGATTAAACTCAGGGCCTCAACACTGTCCCTCAGCTTCTTTTTTATCATCAAGGCTAACAAATCTATCATGTGAGCCACAGCTGTTAAATGGCTTTTTCGCTGGTTAATTTACAAATCTTTCTTCCATCCAGGGCTGGCTTCAGGCAATCCTCAGATCTCAGAATCCTGAGTAGCCAGGATTACAGGCTTGCTATAATTATAAAAAAAAAAGGATTACAGGCTTGAGCAACTAGTCCCCAGCTTCAGAGCTTGATTTTTATAGAATCTTGGAGCTTGGAGATCACTGAAGGGTACTTGAAGGCAAGGGGGCAATATATGCCCTGGTAGGAGGAATAATGAGGATCAGTGTTGGTCCCTTAAAATATTTCATAATCCCTGGAACTCTACAGAGGTTCAGTAACATGGAAAAAAGAGATTTGGTGGACGTGAATATATTAAAAGAAAACTTTATCACATTATCTACAGTGGACCTCATGATGTGCTACTCAGGGTCTTTTTTTTTACGAGAGGAATGTCTGAGGGAATGAGATGTGACAGCAGAAACAGAGTTTGGAGAGGTGCTGCTATGAGCCACGGAATATGGGCAGCCTATGTAGACATTGGAAGAGGCTCTGCTTTATATCCTCCCAAAAGGAGACTGCTATTCCCACACCTTGATTTCCTATGAGAGCCCATAAGAACCCTGTGGGATCCATTTTGAATTTGTCACTTCCAGAACTTGGAAATGTTGTTGTTTGGTTGTTTTATGCCACTAAATCGGTAGTCATTTGTGACAATAGCAACAAGACACTGACACATCCATCCTTGGATCTTGCATGCCTACAATTTACTCCAGAATACCACTGAACCCATTCCTTAGTGGCATTTGTGGAGAACAGATTATCTTTAATGTAAAAACATTTTAGAGACCTACTATACATTGTACTTGAAGTAAGAATTACACTGTTCCTCCTCATAACAACTCCGTACTCCAGCACCACTACTACCTACACCATCAGTTCTCTACTCCTGTGTAACAAAAGCTTGCAAACACTAAGCATTTATTCTCACTCAGTTTCTGGGAGTCAGGAATCCAGGAGAAGCTTAGCGTGAGGGTTCTGAGTGAGGAGCTTATGAGACAAGTGTTAAAGTTTCCACTGGGTCTAGGGTCATCTCCAGGCATGACTGCTTCCTGCTCATGTACTCCAGTCATCAACTGGAAGTTGCAGCTCCCTGTCCTAGGGCCTTCTCCATAGACTGCTCACACATGCAATTGTTTCACCCAGAGCAAAGGGTGAAAGAGAGACAAAGAGATCTCACTGTGAGAGCAGGAGCCACTTATATGGCAATCTCAGAACTGATAGCTCTCATTTCTACCGTATTCTGCTCACTAGAACCACGAACTAGATCTGGCCACGTCTGAAAAATGAAAGTGAAGATTATTGTTACAGTTGGTGCAGTTTTGATCTGGGACTTACTTTAGAGTGTGCTCCCTAAAGGAGACCTGTTCAGCTAATGGCTCATGGGTCCTGAAATGAAGGGACAATCTACACCTCATCTATGCTCTGTCATAACCAGTGTCTGAATGAGTCTGTGCTCAAGATACCTGGTTTCAGAGAAGGTTGGGTGTGCCTCGCATAGTCTGGAACCGCCCCAAGGCTAAGGGTCACTGAGTGGGACAGGAAGAAAAAGAGCACAAGAGAAAGGTAAGGGCCCATTATTCTACCACATTGAGAATTTGGCAGTCATGACAGAACGCTGAGGCAGGAAGATCATAAATTCCAGTACAGCTTGGGCTACATTACCCAATTCTATCTCAAAAAGGAAGGGAGGGCGAGACAAAGGAAGGAAAAATGCAACGAAGGAAAAGAAAAGGAGGAACTAGTAAAGAAAAGGAAGGGATAAACAGAGGAAAGAAGGGGGGCAATTCAAAGAACAATAATAGGGGAAAAGCATATGTTAGCATGTTAAATAATCCTCAAGAATGAACCAACAATGATAAATGACAACAACTAATTATGGAGAGTTTTTAAAAGAGAAAGAAGTAGTAGGTGACAATAATTGAGAAAATGAAGTAGGGTTATGGAGGAATAGCTCCCTGAGATTCTTCTGTGAGTGAAATTACTGTTCTTGGGGGAGAAGGAGAGATGTTTTTTTTTAACTAAGTCTTGCTATGTAGCCCAGGTTACACTGGAACTCACTATACAGGCCAAGTTGGCATCACTCCCTAAACCTCCTGCCTCTGCATCTGTGTGAATATAGCTTTATTTGAGCATCTCATTTTAATGCTGTTGCTGTTGCCAGTCCTGGGATCAGGACACAGGATGTGGGCTCTATCTCTGAGCTTTTTTCTTTTCTTTTCTTTTTTTTTTTTTTTTTTGCTTAAGGCTAGCCCTTTCCCATTTTGAGGCTTGACACTACTTGTGGTTTTCTGGTGATTAATTGTCAAGAAGATTCTCATGGACTTGCCTGTCAAGGCTTCCTTGAAACCCAGATCCTCAGATCTCAGTCTCTGGAGTAGGTAAAATTATAGGTGTAAACCACCAGTGCCCAAACCATTATTTTCCTTACAAAGACCTGTCAAGTAGAATAAGCTGTAAGCCCTTAAACTTTGGGTTGTCCTCTGGGAAAGACTTAGTATTTTATGCTTGGCCAACAGAGCTATATAAAAACTGCCATCTATATATACCCACTTGCATGCTGTATTATATGATTTATCATTTATTTGATTTATCATTTATCAATGTCTACCCTGGAGCAAAATCTTCAGCTAGACATTTTTGTTGTGGTGTTACTGGCCATGAGGCTTGAACTCAGCCTGGGCGCTCTCCCTGAACTCTTTGACTCAAGGCTAGCATTCTACCACTTTGAGCCACAGTGCCACTTCTGCTTGTCTGGTTGTTAATTGGAGGTAAGAGTCTCATGGACTTCCCTACCTAGACTGGCTTTAAATCACAATCTGCAGCTCTCAGCCTCTTGAGTAAGTGGTATTGCAGGCAATTTCTAGCACCCCTGGCTAGAAAACATTTATACATATGCTGAAACTGGATTCTGATGGCTCACACCTGTAATCCAACTACTCAGGAGGCTACAATTGATCAGAGAATTGCAGTTCAAAGCCAGTCTGTGTAGGAAAGTTTGTGGGAATATTATCTCCAGTTTACAAGCAAAATGTCTTCAGCAAACATGGTCCAGGTGGTAAAATGGTAAGTGTCAGCTTTGAGCAAAAAGGCCAAGGGAGAGAATGAGGCTCTGAGTTCAAGCCCCAATACTGGCACAAAATTCAAAAACAAAGTAGACAAGTGCCAGTGTCTCATGCCTATAATCCTAGCTACTCAGGAGTCTGAGATCTGAGGATCAATGTTTAAAGACAGTCCAGGCAAAAAGTCCACATGACTCTAGTCTGCAATAAACTATTCAGAAAAAGATGGAAGTGGCGCTGTGGCTCAAGTGGTAGAGCCCTAGCCTTGGGAACAGAGTCTAGAGAAAGTGGCCAGGACCTGAGTTCAAGCCCAAGGACAATAAAGAAGAAAAAGGAAAAGGAAATTGAGCAAAATGAGTAATAAGGGGCTGGGAAGGTGGCTCAGTGATAGAGTGCCTGCATTGCATGCATAAGGCCCTGGGTTCGATTCCTCAGCACCACATAAGCAGAAAAAGCTGCAAGTGGCACTGTGACTTAAGTGGTAGAGTGCTAGCCTTGAGCTGAAGAGCTGAGGGACAGCGCTCAGGCCCAAAGTTCAGACCCCATGACTGCCCCCCCAAAAAAGAGTAATAATAGTAATTAATAGGTGTTAATATATACCACAGTAATCAGTTATAAATGATCAAAACTGAAAGAACAATATTCACTTGGTATGTATATTATTCTCTATATATGTGCGTACATTTATATACACATATATAAACTCATATATATGTAAGTTTACATCCTTGTATATAAGCAGTTAGGTTTTCCTATATGTACATGGATGTACTTAACTATAGACAATTGTTCTTGTGTAAACATATGCATATATTTAAACATATACACATATGTAAATATATACATATACACATATACAAGCATCTTACTAAGAAAGAAAGCAAACTGATTAAAGTTCCAGAATGTTTATTTATTAACAGGTTTTGAAAGAAAAGAACTGACATATCGCCTTAAAAATAACTTGACTTGGGCTTGGAAGTTAGCTCAGTGGTAGGCTGCTTGCCTTGCATGCATGAGCCTCTGGTTTCAATTGCTCAGCACCACACAAGCAGAAAAAAAATGAAAGTGGCACTGTGACTCAAGTGGTAGTGCACTAGACTTGAGCTGAAGAACTGAGGGACAGCACCCAGGCTCAGCGTTCAGCCCCCATGACTGATAAAAAAAGAAATAAAATAAAATAATTTGACTTTTTTAATCTGTCACATCTTGCTGTGGAATTGTTGTCTAAGAGGGTAGGCAGGCAGACTGCACACATGCTATGTTTGGTGGTGACCCCAGGACTTTTGCAGTTTGGATTGCTCAGGTTGGGGCTGGAGGCAGATAGCTCTGCTTCTCAGTTGTCATTTTTGTTGGCTTCATCAATTCAGAAGTGGTCAAGAACTTCAGTTCCTAATGTGTATTTCCTATTATTCTTGTTTTTTTTTATTGTGAAAATACTGTACCGAGGGTTTACAATTACATGGGCAAGGTAATGAGTACATTTCTTATCATTTCTTCATAGCATTGTTGCGTCCTCCTTTGTTTCCCCTTCCCATCCCTTCCATGTCCCACCCCCCTCCTTTCTGCCCCCGGGCAAAGTTGTATAGTTCGTTTTTTGACATAACGCCTTGTACATCTCATTGTTGCAATGGGTCCACCTGTATCCCTATTTAAACGATTTGTTTTTTCCATTCCCCTCCACAAATTATACCAACATCAAATACAGTGAAAACAGAGGTTATACCATGGGAGAGGGAATACAAAGCAACTAAGAAATCATCTTATAAATATGTTAGAAACAATGGTAAGAAAGAACAAACATTTGAATCCTTATCTTGGGGTCTGTTTAGCCTAATATCAACTTATCTGACCTTTTCTGCTTGTCTCAGACATATACTAGTTAGTGCATATAATGGAAACCATGGGACCTTTGGGCCTGGCTTACTTCACTTAATATAATTGTTTCCAAATCTTTCTATTTCCTAACAAATGGGGCAGTGTCATTCTTTCTGATGGAGGCATAGAATTGCATTGTGTATATATGCCACATTTTCTTGATCCATCTACTGAGGGACATCTTGCTTGGTTCCATATCTTTTTTTTGTTCCATATCTTATCTATGGTAAATAATGCTGCAATAAACATAGTTGTGCTGTTAGCTTTAGTATGGTCTTGTTTGGGATCATTTGGGTAAATACCCAAAAGTGCATTGCTGGGTCAAAAGTGGGGAGCTCTATGTGGAGTCTTTTGAGGAACGTCCATACTATTTTCCAAAGTTTTTGACCAAGTTTACATTCCCACCAACAGGCAGTAAGATTTCCTTCTGTCCACATACCCTCCAGCACCTGGTGTTATTAGAGTTCTTGGTTATAGCCATTCTAACTGGGGTGAGGTGGAATCTCAATGTTGTTTTGATTTGCATTTCTTTTATGGCTACAGAGGTTGAGCATTTCTTCATGTTTGTATTACCCATCTTTCTTTCCTCTTCAGAGAAGTTTCTCTGTAAGTCTTTACCACACTTATTTATTGGGCAGCTGTTTCTTTGAGGATTTGTTGTTGGGGGATTTAATTTTTGAGTTCCAGGTATATTTTAGGTATAAGAACATTGTTGGTTGTACTAATGTGAATTTTGTGTGTGTGTGTGTGTGTGTGTGTGTGTGTGTCTGTGTGTCTGTGTAGAATCCCAGCATGTTAGTTTGGGTTCAGATCTAAGAATGTCATGTTTAAATGAAGGAGAAAGAGGGTAAAATATCTTTGCTACCTTGTGGAGAAGGTTGTTGTGAAATGGCACTATGTGTGACAGAGGTGCTGGTTATTACTCTGTAATGACCAATGCTGATTGAAGGACTGCTTACCCTTTTCATCTTGACCACTTCAGCACCAGGCAGGCACATTTATTCTCTGTGAATGATGTATTTTTCTGGTCTCTACAAGAGACTGAATTGCTATCCCCAGAGTGTTTTGTGAGACCTTTGTAATGCAGACAGTTCTTTCAAGATTTCCACCGTCTGGCACCCAGCCTGGTACTTATGCTATTGTTTTTTTGAGACAGACTCTCACTACCTCTGCCTTGTCTGGTTCCGACCTGGAAGTACAGATACACGTATCTGTACCAGGTCCTGAAGTGGTCCTGAAGGTCGTAAATCGTATAACTGGGGTTAATTTGTAACTCTTCCCTACTAAGAATTAATGAGAGTTGGAAATAAAACAACAACAACAACAAATAACCCAAAAGCTCTTCCCTAGCATTCCTATGTACCATGTTTCTTTTTCTCTCTTCTCTCCCCACCCCCTTCAAGAATTCTTTTGTTCATCCATAGGAGGAACTAAATCAGGGCAGGAAACCATGACAGAATAAAGGGAAGTTATATTGTGTCTCCCCTCCTACCCCAACCAAAGCACTGCCAGAAACGCAGCCCAGCAGCATAGCAGCCCAGCTACCCAGGAAGACATCTGAGAATTACAGTTCAAAGCCAGCCTGGGACAGAGAAATCCATGCAACTCTTATCTCTAGTAAACCAACAAAAATCCAGAAGTAATGGTATGGCTTGAATGGTGGGGCTGTGTCCTTGAGCCAAAAGAAACTAAGTGAAAGCTCAAAGCCCTGAGCTCAAGCCCCACAACACAAGTGTGTATGTGTGCACAAGATTGAGTACCTACCAGTAGGTTTTACATCGAAGAATATAGTACTGGGCCTAGAAATTAGCCAGGTGCCCATGGCTCACACCTGTCATCCCAGATACTCAGGAGGCTTAGATCTGAGGATCGCAATTCAAAGCCAGCCTGGGCAAGAAAGTCCATGAGAGTCTCATCTCCAATGAACCACCAGAGAACTGGAAGTTGTGCTGTGGTTCAAGTGGTAGAGTGCCAGCCTTGAGCTGAAGAGCTCAGGGACAATGCCCAGGCCCTGAGTTCAATTCCCACGACTGACCAAAGAAACAACAACAACAAAAAACACTCGAGTCTCACTGGACACTCTGTGGGAAATGTTGGTGGGGACGGGAGGGAGAGAGCAAGGGAAGGGGGACCCGGTCCCCAGAGATGTCACTGTCACCCCTCTGGATGTCACATTTATGATAACTAAAAAAAAATCCAAAAAACAAAAAAACTAAAGTAACAGGAAAGAAAAGAACAACAACCACTGCCTCGAATAAATGTGACACTTCCTCCTGTTCCTGGAGGCTTCTCAAGAGGTGGAATATTGCTTTGAGAAGAACAAGACCAGCCCCGCATCAGCCCACTCTGTATCCTGATGGATAGAATGAGGACACCCCGTCCAGAGCTTTGTTAAACATGTTAGGCGGACTGGGACTTGGTGTTCACATTTGTCATCCCCACTACTCAGGAGGCTGAGATCTGAGGATCATGGTTCAAAGCCAACCTGGGGAAGCAAAGGCCATGAGACCCTTATCTCCAGTGAACCACCACCACACTGGATGTGAAGCTATGGATCAAGTGGAAGAGCGCCAGCCTTGAGTGAAAAAGCTCAGGGACAGCACCCAGGCCCTGAGTTCAAGCCACCGCAGGACTGACACCATAAAAAAAAAACAAAGGAGGAAGGACACAGTACTCTAATGAGACCCACCTTTGCCAAACTTCCACCCCTGGCCTCTACCCACCTCAGCTTCTGCTCTGGAATTTTGCTTCCTGGGATGTTGATCTCTGAACCTACTTTTTACTACCCAGGCTCCTGGCTTTAGCCCATCCTTAGACTCCAACTCTTCCTCCCCACCCCCAAACTCCAGGTGAGGCTCTTCTCTGTTTCCAGTGAATCTTCTGGGGGGGTGTTCTTTTTGGAGAGGAGGAACACCCATTTTGTCTTAGCTACTTCCCTTGAGTTGTGTTTTTTGGGGGAAGGGCAGAGCCTCTGGCCAGCTCTGCATAGATTCTTTATTCTCTTTTATAGCCAGGGGCCAGCTCATTCCGAGGAAGGACGTAGCAGCAGGGGATAACTTTGGAATCAGGATTTTCTGATGTATTACTTACTTACAAGGTTAAATAATATTAATAAAATAAGAAAATAATTAAAGAAGAAATTACATGGGTTAACCATCCACCAGCTAGGTGTGTCCTACAATGCAGTGTTCCCAACCAAGGCTCTGGGGGAGGAAAAGGATTTGGGAAAGCAAATTAACAAGTTATTCAGGCTTGGAAACTCCCTCCTTCCTTTCCTCCCTCCCTCCCTTCCTCCCTCTCTCCCTCCCTTACCTTCCTCACTCTCCTCTTTCTTTTTCCCTCCCTCCTTCCCTCCCTCCCTCATTCCCTTCCTTCCTTCCTTCCTCCCTCCCTTCCCTCCTTCCTTCCTTCCTTCCTTCCTTCCTTCCTTCCTTCCTTCCTTCCTTCCGTTCAACTTCCCTCCCTCCCTTCTATAACATTGAGACTTAAACTCAGGACCATGTGCTCTGACTTGGCTTTTTGACTCAAGGCTGGCACTCTACCTCTTGATGCACACCACCCCTGCCAGCTTTTTGGTGGTTCCTTGGAGACAAGAGTCTCATGGACTTTCCTGCCCTGCCTGGCTTTGAACCATGATCCACAGCTCTCAGCCGCCTGGGTAGCTGGGATGATGGGCATGAGCTGCCGCATGCCCGATTGCCCTGCTTGGTTTATAAAATACTTCCAGTGCCTTAGGTGTGGGCCAGCTTTAGTTTTTTAGAAGTAGTTAAGCAATTTTGCCAGCACCATTTACTGAATAGTCTATCTTTCTTTTTTTTTAGCTCCCTTATCGAAGATTAGATGGCTATAGGTCTTTAGGTTCATTTCTGGATTTTCAAGTCTATTCCATTGGTCCTGGGGTCTGTTCTTGTGCCAGTACCAAGCTGTTTTGATTACTAGGTCTTTGTAGTAGAGTTTGGCAAAGGACATAGCTCCCAGGATCAATAGAAAGCCCATGGATTGAGAGAAGACCTTCATACAACAGACAAGGGTCTCAAATCTAAAATATACCTGGAAATCAAAAAATTAAATCCCCCCAAAACAAATAGTCAAAGAAACAACTGCTCAATAAATAAGTAGGCTAAAGACTTAAAGAGAAACTTCTGTGAAGAAGAAAGAAGGAGGGCCAATAGACACATGAAGAAATGCTCAACCTCCCTAGCCATAAAAGAAACGCAAATCAAGACAACATTGAGATACCACCTCACCCCAGTTAGAAAGGCTAAAATCAAGAACTCTAATAACAACAGATACTGGAGGGGATGTGGACAGAAGGGAACCTTCCTTCATTGTTGGTGGGAGTGTAAACTTGTTCAACCACTTTGGAAAGTAGTATGGAGGTTCCTCAAAAGACTCCACATAGAGCTCCCCTATGACACAAGCAATCCCACTTTTGGGAATTTACCCAAATATTCACAAACAAGACCACACTAAAGCTACCAGCACGACTATGTTTATTGCAGCATTATTTACTATAGCTAAGATCTGGAACCAGCCCAGATGCCCCTCAGTAGATGAATGGATCAAGAAAATGTGGTATATATGCACAATGGAATTCTATGCCTCCATCAGAAAGAATGACATTTCCCCATTTGTTAGGAAATGGAAAGACTTGGAAAAAATTATATTAAGTGAAGTAAGCCAGGCCCAAAGAAACATAGGTCACATGGTTTCCCTTATTTGCAATTACTAGTATATATCTAAGACATGTAGAAATGTCAGATAAGTTGATACTAGGGAAATGAACCCTAAGATAAGTATTCGAATGTTTTTTTTCCTTTAATGCAATTGTTTCTATTGTATTTATAAGATGATTTCTATGTTGCTTTATCTCTCCCTCCCCCACAGTATAACCCACACTTTCATTGTATTTGATGTTTGTATAATTTGTGGAGGGGAAAGGAAAAAAAATTGTTTAACTAAAGATACAAGTGGATCCATTGCAACAATGAGAAGTACAAGTCGTTAAGTCCAAAAACGAACTTAACACTTTGGTGGGGGGTGGGGAAGGATGGGGTGGGGGGAGAGGAGGATTGTGGGAAGGGTTGAGAAGGGGAGAAAATGAGGAGGCAACAATGATTGATAAGAAATGTACTCGTTATCTTGCCCTGTAATTGTAACTCCTCTGCATGGTATTCTCACAATAAAAAATTAATTAATTAATTATAAAAATAAACACTTTTGGTCATTACACATTGTTGTAAAAAAGAATGAAATTTTATGGCTTTTGTTAAATATAGACAAGTGCCATTAAAAAGCAAACTTTTCTGTTTGTATGTGTTTGATTTTTTTAAGCTTATACTACTAGAATATACATTAACTATTTGTCAAAATTAATTTTAATATTTGAATAGTGCCCATCTTTAACTGTTTTGGTCAAGAAAATATCTTTGCAATGAGTGATTCTGGATGCTTTTTCTTTAAACATTTATGATTTTAAGAGGGTTATATAGTATTTACAGCTGTTCTTTAAAATTGTGCATATAAACAAAATTAGCTGGGACATAAAAAGTAGCACTTTAGTGAATGTGTATGCATAGCAGAAAAATATAAAATTTATATAAAATGGATACTGTTTGTGGATAAATTTTATCATCTTTAGAATACTATGTATAATACATAGGCTAATAAGGAACATATGACTTTTATCACTAGAAAAATACACATTTTTATTGGTGCATAAAATAAAATTAGTATATACATAATTATGTGTAATTGTTATAAATCATGGAATTTTGAAAGCTTTGTATTCCAGGAAACCATCATCACTATCAGAAAAAATATTTTGCACTAATATAAGAAATTATTTGCTCCCTTTGTGGTCATTCCCTGCTTCTCTCTGACTTAATATCCATTTATTTTATTGTATATAATCTTGCATCTTATTTATGTGCATAATTATATGTTATAAATTCATACATATGAATTCCTACAGTGGACTCAAATATGACAAATAAGTCTCCTTTAGACTTTCTTCTATGTAGAACTTGAAATCAAACTGTACTTGGAGTTCAAAAGTCACATTTTAATGAAGAAGAAAGAAAGTCTATTTGTACCACTAGATTAGTTCTTCTTCAGTAAATTAAATTCAGATCTATTTGTAGGTGAAAACATTTCCAGGACATGGCCAATTTCTATTTTGTGAATCATCACTAAGAAAACATATATGGACGCTGCATTGATTTCAACCATTTTTTATTGTGTATTTATATATTTGTGTCAGTATTCATCTAGATTAAGGCACACTTTACCTCTCAAGGGTTGTGTTTGGTTGCAGAGTCCACCTGTTTTGAGTTTATTAGAGGGTCATATAAATGAGCCTAAAGATGAGTCTACCAGTGGATCTTTTTTATTTTTCTATGGAGATTAGGTTACAGTATAAAAAATCAAAGTTCTTTCTCTGTTTTGAATGGCCCATTCAATAGTGTAACTCAAGGGCATTGGTGCAGGATGATTATTGGCAGTATCCACCTCCTGTCTAAGGAGGTCCAGAAGTGTTCAAGGCCTGAGATCATATGTACATTAGAAAATGAGAGGGAAAGGCATCAGGAATTACATTCAATATCTGAAAAATTATGAATTCATTTATTTGTTCCAAAAGCCATTTTCAAAAACTTGCTTAGTAAAATGTTTTGACAAGCAGTAGAAATTATAGATAGAGAATGAATAGGATTTCTGAATTTAGCCAGAACATAATGGCTCTATTTAATGTTTTATTAATATACTCCAGCATTTTGACATCAACACAGAGGAAAAAGGAAACATATTTTAATTGAATTAGGAAAGTTTTGTGTTAGTTTGATGTCAGAAGTATATGCAACTATCTACCATATGATATAAGGAAGAGGTTTTCATTAACCTATCGAACTGAAACTATCAATTTGAAGATTTCTAATGATAGAATTGCTATAAGTTTAATAAAAATGTAAAATAGGAGGGGAAGGAGGACCAGAATTAAAATGAAAAATATTAATGAACCGAAAATTTATTGAAATGGCCATAGAGAAGCATACCAACAATACACTATCCACTTAGTATTGTTCTGGTTTAGTTAGCAAAAAACGTATCTTCATAGTAATAATTGATCCTTTTAAAGGCGTCTGTATCTCAGTCACTCTTGATTTTAGTGTCAAATATCACCAATCTCCATTTGTCACTATTGCTTCTTTACAACACTCAAGTTTAGAGCACTTATTTAAAGTATTTTTAGAAAACACAGATATTGGCTGTCACTATTCAAGGAGTCTGTCCCTGTAATCTCAATGAAACTAATCCAGCTCATTCCAGTTCATTTCAGCAGGTATATACTAAGCACTTACAAAGTGACCAACAATTCGTTTTTGACATGACAACTTATACTTCTCATTGTTGCAATGGGTCCACCTGTATCCTTAAACGACTTGTTTTTCCCCATCTCCTCTACAAATTATACCGACATCAAATATAGTGAAAACAGGGATTATACTGTGGGGGAGAGACATACAAAGCAACAAAGAAATAATCTTATAAATGCGTTAGAAACAAATTCATGAAAGAAAAAAAAACATCTAAATACATATCTAAGTGTTCATTTTCCTAACATCACCTCATCTGACCTTTTCTGCTTGACTCATACATATACTAACTATTGCAAATGAGGGAAACCATGGGACATATGTTTCTTTGGGCCTGGCTTACTTCACTTAATATAATTTTTTCCAAGTCTTTTCATATCCTAACAAATGGGGCAATGTCATTCTTTCTGATGGAGGCATAGAATTCCATTGTGTATATATACCACATTTTCTTGATCCATTCATCTACTGAGGGGCATCTGGGTTGGTTCCATATCTTAGCTATGGTAAATAATGCTGCAATAAACATAGTTGTGGTGGTAGCTTTAGTGTGGTCTTGTTTGTAAGCATTTGGGTAAATGCCCAAAAGGAGGATTGCTGGGTCATAGGGGAGCTCTATGTGGAGTATTTTGAGGAAATTCCATACTACTTTCCAAAGTGGTTGAACAAGTTTATACTCCCACCAACAATGAAGTAAGGTTCCCTTCTGTCCACATCCCCTCCAGGATCTGTTGTTATTAGAGTTCTTGATTTTTGCCATTCTCACTTGGGTGAGGTGGTATCTTAATGTTGTTTTGATTTGCATTTCTTTTATGACTAGGGGGGTTGAGCATTTCCTCATGTGTCTATTGGCCATCCTTCTTTCTTCTTCAGAGAAGTTTCTCTTTAAGTCTTTAGCCCACTTATTAATTGGGCAGTTGTTTCTTTGAGGATTTGTTGTCAGGGGATTTAATTTTTTGAGTTCCAAGTATATTTTAGATATGAGACCCTTGTCTGTTGTATGGGTAGTGAAGGTCTTCTCCCAATCCGTGGGCTCTCTATTGATCTTGCTAGCAGAAGCTCTTTTGCCTTGCAGAAGCTCTGCAACTTCACGCAATCCCATTAAAGCTTATGTCATTTTCATATGGTAATATTTTGAAGTACAGATGAGTACTAACTCTAGAAGACATGAAATAATGTCTAGAAGTAAGAGTCATGTATTTCTTTTATTTTTCAGGAACTCTTCTTGGTGAAGATAAAAGATTAGGGTTTATTTACCATTTTTTCAAGTGAGAAAATTTATTTGAATATATGTTTAAGCATTTGAAACTTTATGGATATTCAATTCACTTATGAGAAGTAAAGTCTGTATCTTATAGACAAATGTTAAGAAAAATCAAACTTCAGAAAGATGGTAAAATTAATTTGTTTTTTTTTTCAAAGTGTACATATTGTATTATTATATACCAGTTTTTAAATATATGTGTTTTAATACATTTTGGCATATATTTCCCTAAATAACTAGTCTGTTTAGGTAGATTCTAAGAATTTAATAAAACACATTATCAATTTATGTAATTTACCTCATTTGTTTTTGCATAGTTTTAAATATTAGAAGGAAAACTATGCATACAGAAGTCATTTACAATTCTTTCCATGGAAATTTCAAAAATATTTTACTAGCGTTTTCAAATAGTATTTTTTCAACTGATAGTCACTTAACAATTTTCAAAATATAGCCAGAACATGATGTGTTTTATTATATCCAAAATTACCTCCTTGTGAAGCATTTTGCTTAGGTTTACTAAAACCACAATGAATATTTTCCCAATTTTATTTTAGTTTATTTTATTTTCCCAATTTTAATCCTCACTTGCTAGAAGTTTATGTCTCATATCATTCAGAGATCAATACAAACTTTAAAGTGAGTTAGAATTATGCATAACCTTGCCCTTCATTTCTAGCCTACCTAATTTCCAACTATTTGCTATCTCTGGCTCATCCTTAGTAATGCATAACAGGCCCTTGACTTAGCCCTATTTCTATTCTCGTTGCCTGGGGACCTTTCTTCATATAATTCATGCAAAGTGTGTTTCTACTGAAGATATCAGCTCAAACATTTTTTCCTTGGTAGTATAAATCCCCATTAAAATTGCATTTTCCCTCATCTAAAAAGTCTTTCTATTTTAACCTTGTTTTAATTATTTTTCTTTGCATCAATTGTCACTAGTATTACCATTTCCTAACTCCCCCTCCCACAACACACTTGCTTATTTTTACTTCTGCCCCCATAAGATGTTAATTTCCAAATGAGGAAGAAAAAAATTATTAATTCTGGACTCCAGAGAATTATGTTCATAATCTACTTTGAAAGCAGAGATCTTGAGGATTACTGTTTGGAACTGGCCTAGCCAAAGGCTCTTGGGAAATTGTACACTATGCCCAGCTAAAAAGCAGGCCTGAAGCTGTGGCTGAAGAAGAGTACCAGTGGAGATAACAAAAAGAATGAACACGAGGCCTTGAATTTAAACCCCAGTAACTACAATAAATTTATTGAAAAAAGATAAGAATATAGGAGTGTTATTATTTTGCAAACCAGACCAAATTACTGTACTTTTTGATCTTACATATGCTATGATTTGATTATGTATTGAACTTCCAAATTCATGGAAGAATTTACCCAAGTCTTATTTCAGTGGCATGAAGAGTAATGCTTACCAATGAAGCATTAAGTAATAATTAAATTAGATTATTTCACTATAATGTAACTGTGTCTTGAAGAACACATGGATACTAAAATATACAGAGTTCCCTATTGTATGTGGGAGCACAGGAGAGATTTCCCTTTGTACTTTGGACATTGTATTTCTAGAATTGTCAGCCTATAAATCCATCAATTTGTATATAATGATGCCTACCTCAGGTGTTTTATTACATGACAATATAATAATTTCATCCTGGAGGGAGTATTTGTAAATCTACCTGAGTGGATGACATTTAATTTTAATGCACAAGTATTTGTGTAAAGGAAGATTTCAATGACCAGTGAATGAGATATAAAATAGAAGTTGATAAAATGTTGGTTTACTAAATAACACACAAAATATGAAGTGGGGAAAGATGTTAATGAATAAAGATACAGAAACTACTGCCCTGCTTAAAAATTGTAGCATTCTGAAAAAATACAATTTAATCTGATTGCCTGTTATTTTTTATATAAAAATATAACTGTTAACAAAAAGCTGAAGTCATGTAATATAGTCATTTACAGCACTAGTCCATTGATTAAGTCCCAGCTAGTGATATTAAAATCGTTTAAATAACTTTATAATATGTATGTTAATGTGTTATACTCCTATAATTTCTAATTAACACGTATGTTTGAGAGTTACTGCTTACAAACAAAAGTAATATTTCCTAAAAGATCCAGCTGCTAGTGGCACACTCCTGTAATTCTAGCAACTCAGTGGGTGGAGACTTTAAGGTATACAATTTGAGACTGCTTGAGTAATCTCTGAGGGTCTCCCTCCAAAACACACAGCATAAAGCAGAGATAAATATGAATGCCAACACACGATATAACCCCTGTTTTCACTGTATTTGATGTTGACATAATTTGTGGAGGGGAAGGGAAAAAACAAATTGTTTGACTAGGGATACAAGTGGAGCCATTGCAACAATAAGATGTACAGAATGTTATGTCAAAAACAAACTTTACAACTTTGGCAGGTAGGGGGTTGTGGGGGGGATTGGAATTGTAGTCATCGAGGTGGGAGGGCAGGGATGGTACAGGAAAAACAAAGGAGGAGGCAACAATATTTGATAAGAAATGAATTCATTATCTTGCCCATGTAATTGTAAACCCTCTGTACAGTATTTTCACAATAAAAAACTTATTAATAAAATATCTTTCTCAATAAAATATGAGGGTCGAGTAGTACAGTGCCACAAACAAACTATCCAAGAGTTCATGAGGTCTTTAGTTCTAATCCCAGTACCACAAAAAGGAAATAAAAATACCAGAAGCCTAAGAACTCATACCCTTCTTGAATAACATGAAAATAATTGTATTCCTTCTTTCACAAATGTTCCCATCTGTCATCAAGATTTTGCAGACATTATATTCCAGAGTTATGCTGAAGATACCCCCAGGTCTTTTTTATTTTACATTAAGTAGAACGTGGCTAATTTCTATGGTAAAGTAACAAAATATTCATGTGATTATCCCCAAACAATGTGTTTTGTCTTTCAGGTTATAGATTTTTGTGTATATTTTTCCAAGTAGTGATTTGGAAACTTTTCTTCTTATTTTGTTGCAATAAGAGACACTGAGTCTTCAAGATCATGAAGGTTATTTAGCATAAATAAAAGATATATGTTATAAAAAATAATACCTCTTGCCTGGGAGATACTTTCTAAGAACACTACTGAATGTTTGATACTGAAGGACATTGGACTCTCTGTATGTTATGGTTTTCACTCTATACCTATACCCTGGATTAATAATCATGTTTTTATTTTTTTCCCCACAGGAAGAAAATCATGACTTTTCTTTGGTATATCTACTTTCTGAAAATTTCTAACTTACTCCATCACTATTATGGTATTTTTAAACTTCTACATCACTTCAGAAATATGAATAAGAAAACCCAAGCCTCATGATATCAACAAGTAATTGGTTAACTGAGATATGTCTTCAGTGACTGACAGGTAGGAAAACATATACTGTGGCTACACGGCAGGACCAGTGTGGTTGCATGAAACAGGTTAGTGTGAGATTTCATCATTTTAACTAGAACATCATGCAGTGTAATACTTATGAGAGGGGATGAATAGAATTGAGAGAGATGGAGGAAAATGACCGAGGCAGTGGCATTGATCAAGCAGCACCATACTCACAAATTGACATGTTAATGTGAAACTCCTTGTACAACCACATAAAGGTAATTTTAAAACAATCAAAACACTGTTTAGGGGCTGGGAAGGTGGCTCAGTGGTAGAGCGCTTGCCTTGCAAGCCTGAGGCCCTGAGTTCCATTCCTCAGCACCACATAAGCAAAAAGAAAAAAGCCGGAAATGGCGCTGTGGCTCAAGTGGTAGAGCGCTAGCCCTGAGCTGAAGAGCTGAGGGACAGCGCCCAGGCCCAGAGTTCAAGCCCCACGACCGGAACACCCCCCCAAAAAAAAACACTGTTTAGTTCTAGATTTTTTCATTTCATACTTTCACGACTCAGTAGGCTGACACCAAATATGTTGTTTACAAAAAAACAGTTTAGGAGTGAATCAAATCAAGTCTAATTATTTGGAAATGAGGATTTAAATTAATTGCCTAAATGACACCGGTGTTTAAACTTGAAGATACCAGATCTGTTATGCTTGGTTACTATTGGGGCTGTGGGGCGAGAACAAAAATAGCCTTAATTTTTCAATTGCCCCTCAGGATAACTCATTTTATTTGGTTTGCCAGTGCTTGCTATCTTGTTAGTTTCCCTGCTTTGTGTTCAATCCCATCTGGCTCTCATTTTCCACTGTGTTATAGGCCTTTGGACCACTTCCACTTTTTGGGGGGGGGTCCGGTCGTGGGGCCTGAACTCTGGGCCTGGGCGCTGTCCCTCAGCTATTCAAGGCTAGCGCTCTACCACTTGAGCCACAGCTCCTCTTCCGGCTTTTTGCTTTTTGCTTATGTGGTGCTGAGGAATCGAACCCAGGGCCTCAGGCATGCAAGCGCTCTACCACTGAGCCACCTTCCCAGCCCAACCTTATCTACTTGTGAGGTTAAATATCTTAGTTTTTAGAATGATAAGTTTTATTTCATCTTCAAACTTGCAGGACTCAGAAAAAGTTAGCTTCATTTTCTTATTTCACTTTGATGTGAGTCATTACTCTGATTGATCATGTTCGAACAAACAACATAAGTTACTGAAACCACACTTGAGGGAGGCATGTACAGAGCCTTTTGTAATTGTTTAATCACGTAGTCTGGAATCTAGACGCACATCCCCTTTCCCAAAATACCACAAACAAAGCCACACTAAAGCTACCAGAACAACTATTTTCATTGAAGCATTGTTTACCATAGGCAAGATATGGAATCTATCCAGATGCCCTTCAGTAGGTGAATGGATCTAGAAAATGTGATATACACAATGGAATTTTATGCTTCCATCAGAAAGAATCACATCATCCCATTCAGAAAGAAATGGAAAGACTTGGGGAAATATCATATTAATGAAGGAAGCCAGACCCAAAGAAACACAGGCTCCATGGCCTCACTCATTTGTAATAATTAGAATATGTGTAGCATATTCCTAGCAGAAGATCACAATAGGTCAATAGCTATGTACATATGACCATATAAAATGATGCTAATCAAAATGAGCTACAAGATATGGAAAAAGAGGGTTTT
The DNA here is from genome assembly GCF_000151885.1 of Dipodomys ordii. Classification (NCBI taxonomy): domain Eukaryota; kingdom Metazoa; phylum Chordata; class Mammalia; order Rodentia; family Heteromyidae; genus Dipodomys; species Dipodomys ordii. Next base: position 189,542 of record NW_012285322.1, on the reverse strand, counting down.
TTTCCTTTAGTGTACTGTTTGCATTTATTCCTTTATTCTTTCACTTTTTCCTTTGGCTTATTCCCTGTTGTCATTGTTTTAAATTTTGGTACCCTTTCTCTTGTATATAATTTATCTGATTCAGGGAGGGGAAAAGTGAATATGAAAATGATGAGACAAAGGATAAAGGGTAAACCAATGAAACAGTGATACTCACAAGACACTACATTGGATCTTTACAACTTGGGCAGGAGGGGAGTTTGGGGAAGAGAAAGTGTGAGAAACAAGGGAAGGAGTAACACTATTCAAAAGAAATATACTTACTGCCTTACTAAAGTAACTATAACCTTTACAATTTTCGAAAAAAGGAAAGAAAGAAAATGGCTGTTATGCTGTTATGATCCTCTGAATTAGAACACTGGGAAAGTTAGGGCACTTTAAGAACCTAACAATATATACCTGCACAAGTACATCCCGGTTCATACCTGGCTACTATGTGTCAAATATTAAGCAACATCAGTAACAGAGGAGAAAAGCAACGATGGCACATCTCTTCACAGAGAACTTCACTAAAACCAAGCAAAGAAAAGATCGTCATGAGCAGTATGAAAGGGGGATATTTCATCCTCCCCCTGTCCCCCAATACCAGAAAAAGTACTCATGCATGAAATCTTCTCTTAGGCTTCTAGAACTGTAAGGTGTATTCAGATATTTAATATTTAATCTTAGGAGACTTTTTAATTTTAGTTACTAATTTCAAAGTAAATGAGGTAATATTTAAGGCAATGAAGAATGAACTTTGGAATCAGTAGAATCAATGTTAAATTCACCTTGTCTACCCTAAAAATTTGCTGCTCCTATTTATTTACATTTTTTTCTCCTATACCTTCGGTTGTTTAATGTAGTGATGTATTTTTTGGCCATATTGTACATCAACAATTTGGTATCCAGTTCTCCCACTTGTTGGACAACTCTTCTGGAAGATCTTTTTTGAGGGCTCCATGATTTCTTGTTCTTCCCATAATAATGAGATTGGGGGCAAAATGGAATGAATAATAGGAGGAATTGAACCCTCAACAATGTAAACTTACCAATTATGTCAGGGAAATCTACCTGCTATATAATCTGAATTTTTCTTTACATTTCATTTCTTTTCTTTTCTTTTTTGCTATTCAAGTTTTTATTTGCTTGTAATGTTCAGTCAGCATTCTTTGCCTGGTCCATCTCTGTGGAGAATGTGGAGTTTATCCCTCATTGCTTTTTTTTTCTTTTTCTATTCAAGGCTAGTGCTATATATCTATATATACTCCTTGAGCCATACTTCTAGCTTTTCTTTCAAAACTTTGGCAAAGTAGCAGGGTATAAAATTAACCCTCAAAAGTCAATGGCTTTTCTGTATGCCAACAATGAGAAAAGCGTGTCTGAAATCAGGAAAGCAACTCCATTTGTATTTTTCTTTTATATTTTTGCATCATTTGTGGAGATTGTCCCTAAAAGGTTACCATGTTAAATTTACCTCTATTTGAATTACTTCTATGATGCTGGATCAGTCTATAACATATAGACATATCAGAGTCCTTGATTTGACAGAATGTACCATTGCTGGTTAGTTGTGGAACCAATTTACTTCTCTTTCTCTTCACTAAAAATTTGACTGCATTTGTAACAATTGCTGTATATAATTATGGCTATGTGACGCATTCTGGATTGTGGAACACGTTTGGGAAAGATACAGGTCTCTTGTAAACTTGGACATAAATGTTTCCATTTATGTTTATACCATTTTCTATTTTCTAGGTTTTCCATCTTTTGGAGGGATTTGCTATACACAGCACAGGCCTAGAAGAGTGTATAGACGCAAGACAAAAAGGCACAATTGTATCAAATTCAGAAGGCTGATTTTAGAACACTCACAGAAAGAGCATGAACAAAGCCTCTGAGACTTAGTGATTTCAGCACTCTGACTGTAAGCAGAATTGGGTTACATTTATCCTCTAGTTATATTGTGTTCCATAAAACCAAAATATTTTCTGGGCATTTAACTTTTTTGTTTAGGCACAATCAATAAACACTTGAGAATTGTTTCCAAATTTATGATCTGTGGGACATTACCTCCCACTAAGGGGCAGCTTTACTTAGTGCAATCCATCAACCAAAGAACTGTGAAGTGACTTGTTCAATGTATAGGTCTCATAGTACTATCTGAATGCTTGTTCTTCGATTTCAGATAAATAGCCAATTGCTGTACACTTTTAAGATAAGCATGGGTTAATTGCTGATCTGCTTTTTCTTTGCTATCAAAACTGAGCAAAACTGATTCAGAAAATGTGCCCATTTTGTAGAATTTATATACTTGTCATTTTGCAGACTTGCATTTGTGTCTATATGTATATAAGAATGTTGTTACATATGTGCATATATATATAAATTTCTATTCAGTATATATTTACATAATGAATGGTTGAAGATATGAATAAGCCATCTTAGTCTCTGATAGCTGAAATGAGTCATCCTCAACTTCCAAATACACCTTTCCCAAGAAATTTAAGTTGTATATGTGTGTGTGTGTGTGTGTGTATGTGTGTGTGTGTGATTGTGTTTGTCTGTGTGTGTATTTCCACATGCACACATATTAAAGATATAACAGAATTATGACCTACTATGCTTATATCTGCAAGTCTGGATCTTAGGAGGTTGAGATCTGAGGAACATGGCTAGAACCCAGCCCAGGTAGGAATATCTATGAGATTCCTATTCCCAGTGAAACAGCAAACAGTCTGAAATGGAACTGTGGCTCAAGTGGTAGAGAGCTAGCCTTGAAAAGCGAAGCTTAGAGACAGTACCCAGGTCCTGAGTTCAAGCCTCAGCAACACACAGACACACAGACACACACACACACACACACACACACACACACACAAATTTGTTCCTGTGATGGGTACTGGTGGTTTATCCCTACAATCCTAGCTAATGTAGGAACTGAGAAGTTAGCCCTGTAGTTCAAAGCCAGCCCAATTAGAAAAGTCTTTGAGATTCTTTTCTCCAATGAATTAAAAGGAAGCTGAAAATGTAGCTCAAATAGTAGAGTTTTAGTTTTGCCTAAAAAAAAGCTAGACAGAGTACAAAGTCCTGAGCTTAAGGATCAGTGCTGGCACGAAAATTAATTAAGTAAGTGCTTTTTAGAGCTTCTGTTTAATACAATGCAAAGCTTCTATTTAATGTAATGGTACTTTCACAAATGTCATCAGAGCTCTAGAGCAAATGTGTTATATCCAGGCAGCTCCACAGATTAGGCTAGACCATTTGTCTCAAAGACAAAAACAATGAGAAAAGGGTTGAGAAAAGAGCTTTAATTAGTGTGGTCACATTAGAAATAACTGATCAAAGTGTTCAGTTATCCCAGGCCTATCCGTGAAGGTCTGTCATAACTTTGACCTTTTATTGTAAAAGAGTAACCAAAAATAAAAATTAGCGCTTTGTAGAGCTATTAGCTTTGAGAACATGTTGTGTTGTCAAGCTATGATCTACCTGACCATTGTCTCAGTATTAAGGATGGATCTAGAGAAGTCTGTATTACTGTGAGCACTTGAATGGCTGAGTAATCTGTGCCCCAGGAGATGATTGTTTCTGCTGAGGATGAAACCTGTTTCCATCCTGGGGCTATTGCTCTCCCTTGAGGAGAAATCTCATCATGGGAAGATTTGCCCCATGGACGTTATGGTTGCTGACAGTTATTTGTCATAAAGACATTTATCTATCACTCCAGCCATTTCTGAAATCTAAGGGAAATATTGAAGAAGAGACTTAAAAGGGGGAAAAATTGAAGAGACTGAATGAAGCCAGAGAGGGACAAAATGGAATTAGAGAACTGATGAGCTCTTTCAAACACAGGTGAGTCATATTACAATTAGCTCAGTGGCTCGAACTCTGATGCTTCAATGTTATATGATTCCATTATTAGAAGCTTAAAAAAGAGCTTAAATCTGGGAGTCCCAATAGACAATGCAGTAATCCACAACTGAGTTCTTTCAAGACTCCATATATGTCATGATGATCCCACCCACTGTTGAGCTTGAATGTAGAAAAATGGGCTGATGCAATCAGAGCCAAAATTAACTTGGTTATCTTTTGTCCCTTTTAATAGACACCTATTCTCAACCCTGTTTCTTAACATCATTGTGACTATTAAGTAACGTTCTTAGGATGTATTGTTAAACTTAACAGACCACTGGCTTCTAAAAATGGAGTGTCAGGCTCTAGGCACAAACTCAAGGATTCTGTACTTGTAGTCCACTCACCTGCCCTCATAAACATACATACATACATACATATATATATATATAAATATATATATATATAAAGAGATGATAATTACTAAAAGCAGGGAGAGAAAATGTATTACACAGCCTAAGCAGCCACAGGAAAATGGGAATTATGCACTTTAGCCAATCATCTTAGGCCAACTGAGGTATAAGCAAGAGCTATAGGCTAAAATAGGCAAAGAAATAAGAGCTTATAAGAGAGTGCCAGATGTAATGAATTAAAGGTCTCAGTTATGAGTATGGGCTATTGACCATTATTTCTCCATACTCTTGGAGGTTGTAGAGAAGTTTCTATTGTTACTGTCATGACTTTAGTTATATGCACCAATGCCTGAAAGGTGACCTGCCTGATATTGTAGCTGCGCTCTTCTTGTGGAATAGTTTATTCTATTCCATCCTTCCTTGCATTTTTCCTATCAAAATGGCTGCTTAATGTAAGCACCACCATCTTGCAAGAAACTGATTAAGTTAAGCCAAATCCTGTCAGAGGAATTATTCTCTCTAGGACCTGAAGGTCTGCCTGACCAAAGTGACAGAGAGCCAGATGAATAAGAATTATTTTTCTGATAAGTTCCTAATTTGGCTCAATGTTTGGTTGATTGCTGAGGTAAACTTTTAACATTTTTCAAGTCAGCCAATAGCACAAGATTGTGAACCTAACTTCTGACTAATCAGAATGATGGACAATAACCATTAAGGAGTACCCACCCACCCAGTATATTTTCTTATTTGGCTACTGTCCATAGCAAGCCTTTCTGCAGGCACAAACTTCACCTTGTGAAGTTCCTTTGAAGTTGATGTACTTATTCTTATGTGACATGCAATATCCCGAACTATTTCCTTCACTATTAATACTTTGATTGATTATTATTGTTTTTCTCAATGATGGGGCTTGAATTCAGGGCCTAGGCACTGTCCTTGAGCTTTTTCTCTTAAAGATAGTGCTTTACCACCTTAAGCCACAGTTCCACTTCCATTTTTGGGGGGTGGTTAATTGGTGATAAGAGTCTCACAGACTTTCATGCTTGGGCTGGCTTCGAACCTTGACCTACTGATCACAAACTCCTGAGTTGCTAGGATTACAGGAATGAGCCATTAGTGCCAAGCCTGAAATTAATTTTTTAACTATTTGGATTGTAATATCATAAGTTCGCTGAGATATTAACTAACTCTATTTTATAGTGTTTTTTTTTCTTTTTTAGAGTTAGGTTGGGATGAGAAAATTGATGGGATATTGACAACATTAGAGAATTTCCTATCTTATATTCCCTTATATTCTATACCATCACTCATCACTCATCCTAAATATATTTCTCAGAGACTTATTTCTCACAAAATAGTGTCTTTTTGAATAGCACTAACTCATTGTCTTATAATCCTATATTGAAAAATTTGGCATACATTGCACATCTCAAAGTGCTGGTGACCTTGACTCATTTCTTATCTCCTTCTGTTTATCACTGGAATTAGTTCCCTCCTGGTTATTTTCCTCCAACTTCAAAAATAACAAGTGCACACCAATTTCTTCACATGTCACATCAACCTCACCTGTGTTTCATTGTTACATCTCTTTCTGACCCACCAGGGTTGGATTCTCAACTACTAAAGATTTATAAGTAGACTAGGCTCACCCCAGTTGTCCATGTTAACTTTCCCATTTCAAGATGTTTAACCTTTGTCACATGGGCAAGGAAAATTTTTCGTCATACTGTAAGGAATTCACAGGTATGTGGGACTTACTTATGTCTGCATCTCTGAAGAGCTGTTATTTGTATCTCTCACACAGGACTTTCTTAGCAATGGACAAGCTATTACAATACAATACAATTAAAAAAGGAGTTACTGGGCAAAATTTCTAAAAAAGTTCTTTAGCTAGCAAATACTGAGGTTTATTAGACCTTTTCTGCTTGATCATGCTTCCATTATGCTTTGTGAACTATAATCAGTTTAGCTAACCTCTGAGATCAGAGACAAGCACAGAAAAAGAGAAACCTAGAAATTACAGTACAGTCTCCAACCTGCCTACATTAGAAACTTCTATGTAAAGGAACATGTAATTCTTATTTGATTTGTTACTGTTTTATTTTGCTTCTTTACATAGCTTTTGGATAAATTCCTAGTTAATGTGCTTCATCAAAATAAAGCTGAGTTGGTCATTATAAAAGAAAGATATATGGGGATTTCAGGATGCATTTCTTTTTAATGACTGACTTAGAATATCCATTCAGCAACCTCTATGGAAGCAGGCAGTCTTTTAACTAGTTGAATTGACCAACTCCAGGAACTTGGACAAGTCAACTTATATAGAAAGACAATGCAGAGCGGATGTTTTATTAGCACGTTAGCTGTAATTAAGCCAACAGTTAGACATCAATATAAATGTCAGTATTATAAGAAAATAGATTTTGCTGCAAGAAGAGTATGGTAATAAATTTAATTAGAACAGTAATTGCTTTTTGAATCAGCAAATCTTAGCCTGCTACAGATAATATTAGTGTATTAAATTTGTCACGTATACATTCATTTATCTTATTAAAAACTATGTTATCATGCAAAATATTAAAAAAGTGCATAATGCTTGAAAATATTCATACATCTAAAAGAGGTAAAAGGCATCTTAGACGTAGAGTTTGAAATTTAGATTAATCCTGAAGCTTTAAGCTTAAGTTATACAAAGCATTAAATGTGCTCATAGTGTTTTTTTCATTCGTTCTTTCTTTCTTTTCCTTTCTTTCTCTCTGTCTTTCTTCCTTCCTTTCTTTCTTTCTTTCTTTCTTTCTTTCTTTCTTTCTTTCTTTCTTTCTTTCTTTCTTTCTTTCTTTCTTTCTTTCTTTCCTTCTTTCCTTCTTTTTCTTGTTCGCTTGCTTACTTGCTTGATTAATTTCTGTCATTCCTGGGGTTTGAACTCAAGGTCTTGGCATTGTCCCATTGCTTTTCTGATTGAGGCTGAAAATTCAAGTCTGAAAAAAATCAGATTTTTAAAAGCCTATTTTCTTTGTCCATTCTTGCCCCTTTTTTACAATTAAATTTATAAATGTTAGAATTGTATATGCTATGTTCACATAATATAACACAACAAGCATATTTTAAGAGTATACATTTGCATGTTATTTATTTTGAAAAGATATCCGATTGGAGAAAATGTATAAATTGATTTAAATTAATAATCTTATTGTGTTGATGTCCCCACCTACAAGAATGTGTGCATTCCTCAGGAACCCAGGCACCCTATTTTATTTGGGAAAGGAGATTGATGATTAAGAAAAAATATAATCAGAGGAGCAGACAGTATCATCGATGATGGAGGCAGAAGTTAGTGATAACAGGTCTTAGCCAAAAATGGCTAAGGAATTCAAGCATTGACCAGAAGGCAAAAGAAAGACATCCAATAGAGCTTTTCTTCAATGGGAATATATCTAAGTCAACACATTGATTCTGGAATATGTCTCCATTAAGTAACTCTTTCATTTGTCCACTGTTGTACCAAAATTGGCCTTGAACTTAGAACCTGGAGCTTTCACTTATCTTTTTTGCTCAAGGCTGGCTCATAAGCACTTGAATCAAATTTCCACTTCCATCTTTTTGGTTGTTATTTTGGAGATGAGAAATAAAGGATTTTCCTAGTCAGATCTCAGACTTGAATAGCTTTATAGGCTTAAGCCACCAGCTCCCCGGCTCTGTATTGCTTTAAGTCATCCAGTTTGTATTGATTTGTTATATAGCCTCTGTAATCTAATAATAGAGCTATCATACAAATACAGTTCATCTTTACTTTTATCAAATTATCATTTTTTCCATCAATGAACTAAGAATAATGGTCCATCCCTTTGACTGGGGGAAATTTTGTAATAGTATTACCCAGGCACAGGTGGCTCACACCTGTAAGGGGGTTGATATCTGAAGATCATGTTTCAAAGCCAACCTTGGCAGGAAAGTTGGTTGAGACTCTGATCTCCCATTCAGATACTCATAAGTGGCACTGTGACTTAACATGGTAGAGATCTAGCCTTGAGCAAAAAAGCTCAGGGACAGAGACTGGGTCCTGTGTTCAAGCCACAAAAAAGAAATTATTTAAATTCAGATAATAGGTAGCTAATTTAATATATAGCTATCATTCTAGTTCCATTGACCTCCTACTTACAACAGATTGTTTTAATACTCATTACAAGAAGTAGGAGAATGTGAGAAATAATGACAGAAAACACAATTTAAAAGCTGTAACTTGCAACAGAAATAAGCATCTCTACCTCAGAAGGCCAGAAAAGAGTTATCCATCAATAAGCAACACTAAGAATACGAATAGAAGGTCTGTTCACAATGCTTAAGCTCTCTCCTCTGACATCCCCAGCATCCTCCTCTCTTCTCTGGAGAATAAGGTAGTAGTCTAGAAAATTTATTGCTATGGTTTTGAAGCACAGGTTATGTATTCAATGATATATCAATTGCTTCTGCTCTGAAAACAGTTGACCATCCAATTTTGAAATACTAAGTCAATATACGTGCTAGAGGCCAGTTGCTCACACTTAAACTCCTAGGTACTTGGTGGTTGAGTTCAGAGAATAGCGGTTTGAAGGCAGCCTAGATATTTAAATCTGAGAGATTCTTTCCCAGTTTACCAGAGAAAGCCAGAAGTAGAATGTGTGGCTTGAGTTGTAGAACAAAGGCTAAGCAAGAGCATCGAGGCCCTTAATTCAAGCCCCAGATATGTCTGGAACACACACACACACACACACCCACACACACACACACACACACACACACACACACACACACACTAAATCAGTATTTTCCCTAGAGTAAGAGTGGTTTATTGGACTTCCATTAAACCTCTTATGTTTCCATCTGGATGAGATAGATTACAAAATCATGAGATACTAAGGAAACTTCTAGTGTGAAAATACAATCAAAGCAAGATGAGGAAAATGAGCAATGTGCTCAGGTACAAAACTATACTAGGAAAACGGAAATATGTGCCCATCAGATCATAAATTCCTTGAGAAATATTTTTAAAAACTTTATTATAAGAATGGAAAATATTATATAATCAAAAAAGGAAGTCAATCTGTTATTGAAGTTATTCTAGTAGTTAAAGCCTTATCAAAATTATAGTTGTTACAAAATTGAGGAACAAAGCTAAGACAAAGGGCTCAAAGATTCAATATTCTCCTGAGATGGAAATAGAGTCTTTCTCTGGGTAGGCCCAAAGAAAGCCACACTCTCATTGAAGCCTGTGAGTCTTAAGCCTAGGAGAAGCCAAATAAACTATGGTTTAGCTCCAAATCTAAAGAAACTGTTAAGATAATAAATGAAATTTATCTTCCATCATCATGTCTGTTGTTTACAAATATTAAAAAATGATAAACCATATATTGATGGGTGTAGACAGCTTTGCCCTAAAATGACTTGGTTGACATTATGTTAAACTCATTGTGTCTAAGATGTGGAATAAGCCACCCATTCAATTTAAGGGAGACATATTTACAAGGTAGTGAATGGGATTTGGCTGAAAATGAAATTCTTGTTGACTTAAATTAGTAGACAATAAATGATATTGTACATGGAATAAGTTGTACAAATTTATACAAAATATTACAAAATGATAATTATGGTAAATCTATGGGTTGTTTTAAATCTGTGGTAGGTTATACATATATGGAATATATGCAAATGAAATTAGTAGGTGCCTATTCTACATGTTTTCAACCACTCTCATTCCATTTTGAACCAAGGAATCAGAGAATAGGCAGAGAGGGTAATGTAAAATATACAGAGGAATTGTGAGCAGAATGTGGTGATACTAATGGCTTCCCCAATATTCTAAACGTAGCTGCAGGAAAATGTTCTGGTTGCAAAGACGGAAAATATTTTGTTTCGTTTTTCATGAAGAACAACATTAAAATGTTATGGTAAATTTTTAAATGATGACTATTTCAAAGACTTCTTTTTTCCTCACATGAAAATTACTGAAGTATACTTCACTACCCCTATCTCTGCTGGCTTTCAGAATCATTTTATTTTAACAGCTATTTCTTTTGAGCATGAAGAAAGTAGATGTCTGTATATGTGCAAAGGATAAAAATAGATTGTTAACACACAAATTAAAATAATAAAAAGAAAAATTTACAAGAATTAAAAGAAAAATTATTTGTCAAATATATTCTGATGTCTGCTAAAATTACCCACCATTTTATGTTTTTAGAAAAAATTCAACAGTTACATGGACTCTCACATGTAATATCTACTTAGAGGGATGGAATCAGAAGGATAATGCCTCGAAATTAGTATAAGCATTAAAATAAACTAGATCTCATCTCGAAAATATCAACAAAATGCTACAATAGAGGCTTGGTTCAAGTGGGAGAAACAAGCAGCAAGCTTAGTGCAATGTCAGTCTCTGAGATCAAAGCCTAGAGTATGCAAAAATTGAAAAAAAATTCATGAACTTTGGATATTATGGATCTAGTAATCTAGTATTCTCTTTATTGATGATAAAGATCACATTTGGACACATTAACCTGGGGAACAAAGTACAAAAAGAATTTATTGTGCATCAAACAGGTGGACCTGTTGCAACAATGAGAAGTAGAAGTTGTTATGTCGAAAACGAACTTTACAACGTTGGTGCGGGAGGGGGGGAGGATTAGGTGGGGGGGAGGCTGGGAAGGGATGTGAAGGGTAAACAAAGGAGGAGGCTGAAATCCTTGATAAGAAATGTACGCATTATCCTGCCCATGTAATTGTAATCCCTCTGTACGGTATGTTCACAAAAAATTTTTAAAAAATGAAATGAAAAAATTTTTTCATAAACTAAAAAAAAAGAACAATGGGAAAGGAATCATCATTGGTATGATTACTGTTTACAAGTAGAAAATATCAACTATGAGATCTCTTACTCAGTATTTATCTACATATATATGAATTATCACTGATAATTAACATTTATATATTAGTAGTAATGTTGAAAGCTAAGAATTACAATTTCCAGCACCAATTTCTATGCTATGAATATGACATAACAATAAAATATACACATAAATATCTGTGGCATATTATATATGCTAAGCATATGTACATAATATCTATAGCATAGTATTTTAAATTAAAATGTTCAACATAGTCTGATTATAAAATGGTAATAGTAATATAGACATTATTTAACATCAGTCACTTCATGAAATAGGCAGGATTTTTGTCTTTATATTACTTATGCTAAATTACTACATATATATCATATATATTATATGTAAATATAGTATATAATATATATATATATATAGATCTATCAATTATCTATCTATCTATCTATCTATCTATCTATCTATCTATCTATCTATCAGAGTAAGTTCTTCCTGGAAAAGGTAAAGTGTAAGAGTGGAGCTAGAATTTGAAATTCTGTTTAAAAATTCATCAAGACTCAATTTGGGACTGTATAAAATTTACTCTTGCTTAGAAAAGCCTCTTGAGTACTTGAAAAGAATATGGATTTTTTTTCATTTTGTAGAATGTCCTTTAATATTCTTTAAAAACGAGTTAATTTACTATGTTGCATGAAACATCCATTTTATTAATTAAATTCATCTGATTCTTCTTTGAGAGTATGTGGTTAGAACCTCCAACTATTATTGTAGAAGTGTCTGTTTTTCCTTTATGAATTTTCTTGTCCTTCAGTTACTGTATGTTTATCATTTTATCCTTTCTTATTGTATCTAATGTTTTCTTCTATATTCCTACTTTCATCATATTTTATTTTATTTATTTTGTGCTAGTATCAATGTTTTAGTTTGGAGTCTCAAGATCTTGCTTAGCTATTATATTCAAGGGTGTTGCTCTATCACTTGACCCATGCTTTCAGCATAACATTTTATGGGTTAGAGAGATGTAGTCCAGAATACTTTTCTACTCAGGCCTCAGACTCCTGACTAATTAAAATTCCATATGTGAGCCATTGGTGCCTGGCAATGTTTCATATTTGAATTTAAAAATCTATTTTATCTAAATTACATCTAATTTCCTGTTTCCTTTTGTTACCATTTTCAAGGAATCCTTTTAAAACTCAGCTTCTTTGGGCTGTTGGTTTTCAACTCAGTCTTACAGACAGCATTAAGATGAATGAGATTTTTTTCAAGGAAGGCAGTATTTCAAAAGGCTTCCCTGAGTGCACCTTGCCTCTCCTACCAACTATTATTATAATAGGAACTTCCTACCATGTGATTGCTTTTAGTGTTTTAGTGAGCTAATCTTTAGCATAATGTTTTCAAATGAAGACAAAGAGTAAAATGAAGTGGCTAAGAACACTGGGTCTTTAAATTCCCTGTCTGTTGCTTTAGCTAGGTACACATGGTTGGAATAGATGTATGTACACAAGAGTGGATTCTTCCCTCTGAACGTGACTTAGATTCTCAAGAACAGAACACGAGATGGCAACAGAAGTCATCAATGTTTGGAGATCAGGATAACGAAAGTCCATCTTGATTTCAATGTTGGGTATAAGCTTGTCTGGGAACATGTCCATGCTCCATTCAAGTAGGCTGACAATGAGTATTTACTGGGATATTATGTACTGAATTAAATTGCCAGGAAAATCCTTCAATTTACTGCTCAAATGATCACCTGGAAGTTGAAATCCCAATTCTAGAGAGACCTAATGTATATTTGACTCATGCATGCCCAAGCTTGTTCTTTTTTGCCATCTTCAAAGTCATGTTGCCCAATATTTTATGTTTAAAAGTTATTTGAGGGCCGGGAAGGTGGCTTTGGGCTGGGAAGGTGGCTCAGTGGTAGAGCGTTTGCCTTGCATGCCTGAGGCCCTGGGTTCGATTCCTCATTACCACATAAGCAAAAAGAAAAAACCTGGAAGTGGTGCTGTGGCTCTATTGGTAGAGCGCTAGCCTTGAGCTGAAGAGCTGAGGGACAGCGCCCAGGCTCAGAGTTCAGGCCCCACGACCAGACCCCCCCCCAAAATATTCTGAGTTTCATCATTCAAACATGAGCGACGGTTTTTCGAAAACGAGATTCTCCCCCAAGGACATTTTAATAATAATTTGATGATCTAAGTATTAAGAACCCTACTACTGCTATGAAATATTTATTCTTATGGGTGAATTTGGCAGAAAACTTCTTAAATTAATCTTAACGTTCTGTGAAGTTCAGAGGAATTTTAGATTTCATAACACCAATGGCTTATTTTTTTTAACCTCTGCATTGATTATGTCAATGAGAGTGCTAGTTGTTGAGTTAAAATATTCTTTGCTAGAGTTTGTTTTATGGGCTAGTTTCCCAAGTAGAAAATAAATAAGCAGACTTGAGTCAAATTCCTCTAGCTGCCATCGTCTTTGGATTTAAAATAATGCAGAGCCTGGGCACTGTTTCTTAGCATTTTAGCCTGGGTCTAAGGCTCTACCACTTGTTCCACAGCTCCACTTCTGATTTTGGGTGATGAACTGGGTATGAGTGTCTCATGGACTTTCCTGCCTGGGTTGCCTTTGAAAGGGGAACTTTTTGAGGTTCCATTCAACCTCCTGAATAACTAAGTTTGTAGACATCAGCCACCAGCACCTAGCACAAGATATATATTTTTTAGATGTAGCTACTTAAGCACATGATTTAAGAAGTAAAATGTGAATCTCATGGGGCGGGTGGTTCTAAGAAATAAAATCTTTTTTAAAATATTGCATTTGAATAGTTGGAATATATTGCAAGGACATTTTCTACTTTACATACTAAAATTGTATTGTTGATGGGTAGGTTCTTATTATTTAAGTTAACATTTATTGAGCACCTAAAATTGGTTTCACGGAATATTACTGATGTTTTATGATTCAATTTTCTCATTTTTAAGAGTTACACTAATTAACTCCTCAACCTGCTTGGTGATAGTCTCACTTTTTTTAAAAGGATAGTATTTTTTCCACGTCATTTGGTGCAGAAGAATGGCTTTCTCTTGCTTTCAAGCCAATAATAACGTTAAAACTAATTAAATGCCAACTGTGTAATAAGTACTATGCTGAGAAGATTTTCTTCTGTTAATCCTATGAGCACCTCATGAGGTATTATAGTATCCATTTTCAGATAAGGATGCAGTGTAATGAAACTACGTTACTTTCCTATGTTTATATGGCAAATAAACTGTAGGTCTGATATTTGAATCCAGGTTTTCTCAGGCTCAAAATACATACACAAGAAAAAATAATTTCCTATTAACATCTTAGTTTAAAAAGCTGAGTTCAATAAATCAGAGTAAGAGATGACACAGATTAAGAGTATGGATAAAAAAGAGTTCATTTCTTTACTCACGGTACAAATATGTGGTAGAAGCCAATGGAAATTAATTCAAAGGAATCATTTGATTTAGAGTCTTATGGGCTATGGGATGATTCATGTATCAGAGCACCTAAATAGCACAGGTGCCCAAGTTCAAACCCCAGTCCCATTAGCAGGGGGAGAGGAATGGAATTGGAAGCTTACATGCAATCCTACCAATGAGCAATTGTGTTTACAGAAAAATAACAAGATAGAAGATGAGATATTTTGGATGCTAGGACAACATCATATACTATTTTGCAATGGAAAAATGAAAGAGTTGAAGCTGGTTGTAAAGAAAAATGCTTCCATTTACTCATATTTCCAAAACGTCTAGAATATATCACCTATGGCTTGAATGGATTTGTGTCAGCAACTCATGATGATACTCTGAATCAGTGTAGTATAGCAGAAAGAAAGCAAGGACACCAGCAGAACTAGTGGATGGGAAAGTTAAGTTTCTGGCTCACTCCCTCTTCCTGGATCTAAACATATACCCATAAAAGTAAAGCTCGTTTAAAAAGACACATCAATAAGAATGTGAAAATTTTAAAAAGGGAAAAAAATGGTTATTAGTATTAAGAATGCTTGAAGAACATTTACACTAACAGCAAACTTTTTCCTTTCTTTTTTGAATTAAGTTTTTTATTGTGAAAATACTGTACAGAGGGGTTATAGTTACATGAGCAAGGTAATGAGTACATTCCCTAACAAGCATTGTTGCCTCCTCCTTTGTTTTTCCTCTACCATTCCTTCCCTCCCACCTTCAGGGCTACATCCCCCACCTCACCCCTCCACCTCTACACCCCTGACTAAATTGTAAAGTTCATTTTGATGTCTTGTACATCTCATTGTTGCAATGGGTCCACTTGTATCACTATTTAAACAATTCATTTTTTCCCTTCCCCTCCACAAATTATACCAACATCAAATACAGAGAAAACAGGGGTTATATTGTGGAGGAGGGACATACAAAGCAACAAAGAAATATCTTTTAAATATGTTAGAAACAATAGCAAAGAAGAAAAAAACACTTGTGCCCTTATATTGGGGTTCATTTTGCTTAACATCCTCTTATCTGACCATTTCTGCTTGTTCTAGAATATACTTATTTGTTACTGCAAATAAGGGAAACCATGGGACCTTTGTTTATTTGGGCCTGGCATACTTCACTTAGTATAAATTTTTCCAAGTCTTTCTATTTCCTAACAAATGGGGTGATGTCATTCTTTCTGATAGAGGCATAGAATTCCATTTTGTACAATTTCTTGAGCCCCCCAGTAGATGAATGAATCAAGAAAATTTTTATTCTTTCTGACATTGTGTTGCTATATAGCCTGAATTTGGTTCAACCTCTTTGTGTGTGTGTAGGTGTGTGTGTGTGTGTTTGTGTGTGTGTATTTATCTATGTGCCCCTGCATCCTTGCCCACAACTAGTGCTCTAACACCTCAGGCATCCCTCTAAATCAGCTTTTTACTAGTTAATTGGAAATGAGATCTTACAGGCATTTCTTCTTAAGCTGGCTTCCTATCATGATCCTCTGATCTCGGTCTCTGGAGGAAAGCAAGTACCAAAAATGGAGAACAAACTATATAAGTAAATAAGTCAGATAAGAAACAGTGATGTGAGGATGGAGATATCAGAATTTTTATCCAGGGCCATCTGTGGTGGTTCTTGCCTGCTATCCCAGTTACTTAGGAAGAGAAGACTGTAAGAAGTAGTTTGAAGCCAGCTTGTGCAATTAGTGAGGCCTTGTCACACCAAATAGCTGTACAATGTAGAATGCAACTGTGATTTCAGCCCTAGGCACAAAAAATAGCACCTTATTTGGAAAATAAAGTAAGAAAGAGCCAAGTAAGCTCAAGGGTTATATTGCCTGCCTTGTAAGCACGTCTCCCTGAGTTCATATGTTAAATTCTACATGACCTACATATATATGTGAATATATATATGAAAATTCATATATGTATATATATATATACTATATCTATATATAAAGTGAAGATAAGTAAAACAAATTCTTTGTGAATTTTAAAGAAAATAGTGGTGTGGCAAAAATGGCATTCATGATTATATTTCTAAGAACCATGATTTTCTAGAATCTATTCACACAATTTTAGTTTCATTCTCATTCTAAAAGATGTACAAGGGCCTAGAAAGTGGCTTAGTGGTAGAGTATTTGCCTAGCAGCATGAAGCGCTGGGTTAAATTCCTCAGCACCACTTAAACAGAAAAAGCCAGAAGTGGGAGGGAGGCGACAAGATGGCGGAGGAGAAGCTGGAATCTGAACAAGCTCTCGCATAGAAAGCAGTTTTAGAGTTCCAGTGAACAGTCCTAAGCCAGAGAAACACACCAAGTGTGCCATCACAGGACAGAGAGTTAGACAAGTAAGAGAAAGCCAAGGCAAGAATACACATCTGAGCACCAGCCGGCCGCCGCCGGCAGCGGCGGTGGTGGCAGGGTCGCGGTGGAGACCGCAGCCGGGCTATCGGCGGCGGCAGGGTCGCGGTGGAGACCACAGACAGGTGATACCTGAGGGCTGAGAGTCCGAGACGAAGGAGCCAGACACAGCGGGCAAGCGGATTCTACTCAACACCAGCAAGAACCGACAAGGAGCAGACAGCTTCATCCTGCAGTTTGCAGACCAGAGACGACCCAGGATCCAAGACTCGGCGTGAGTAGAAGCCCGACATCCTCACTCCTTCTCAGGGAGCAGAGGAGGGAAGGCCACCCCTCCCCCCCAGCACCGGCGATCTCCATCTTGGATACCGACAAAGCTCGGCGGAGCTGCTAGCTCCAACTCAGGCCTTGGAATAAAACGAGTCATTTAGCAGGTCACAAGAACATAATGGCAAAGTGACCTGCCAGACTCAGCTCCATCCAGGGAAAAGTTACCCAGCTCAGGTGCCAGCCATTGGAGTGGCTTTCCCCACTGGGTAACCAGAGGCAGAGGCTGCCCCTCCCTCTAGCAGCCTCAACAATCAAAGGAAAAACAGAAACCCTGAGAATGGCTCCAGGCTGGGCTCTGTGAGTTTTTTTTTTTTTTTTTTGCTTCTCTTCACAAATCAGCCCCAGGGAAAAGCTACTGATTGGTGAAAGCCCTCAACTCTACCCAGAACCTAGCCTCACCACTGCATCCCCCTCTTTTGTGATTCTCAAAGCAGATCTGCCTCCCATTAAACTAATCTAGGAGGGGGATCCCAAAATCTTGGGTAAAGCAGAGCATTTTTCTGCCTGTTCGAATAAACTGACTTAAGAAACCAATCAAGCCACAGGACCTCAAGCTGACCAGAGACTCCAACAAGAGGCTGGCTACAGACTAAAGGGAGATACAGGATTCTTCCCACCCCTCCCCCCCAAAAAAAAATCAAAGAACTTTTTTTTTCTTTTCTTTCTTTTTTTTTGGTACTTTATATATATATATTTTTTTCCTTTTCTAAAAATTTTATCAATCTTTAATTTTTGCCGTTTTTGAAAAATAATGGTTTTCCAGTAACTTTTTTTTCCTCTTATAATTTTTAATTTAGGAATACGTGAATGTGCGGTTTCCTTTCTTTTCTTGTCTTCTCTCTCTTTTTCTTTCTTTCTTAACTATCCTTTTGTTTTTTGTCTAGCTCTACCGAAATTCTGATCTTTTTTTCCCTCCCTTTATTATCCTGTTCACCTATTCTTTTTTTTGACCTTCTTTATGTGACTTAGCTCTTGTCCTTCACATCCTCAGATAAACCCGCAGTTAACTAGTAGACCCTATCCCCCATTGTGTACACACTTAACCCACAAATATATTACCCAATTCAAAACCTCCGAGATTTAAACTCCTTAATAGCAATACTACCTCTTTATACCTATATAATATTTTAAGCATTTTTTAAGTGTTTCACTTCTCCTCTATGTCCCTTCCCTTATCTTAATATACTCACATTCCTCTCTAAATACATTTCTATTTTTTTTTCTGGTCTCTTTTCATTTCACTTTCCCTTTCTTCTTTTTCTCTCTCTCTCTACTTGCATCCTACCCAACCTATTTCCTGCATTGGGTTTAGGACATAGTTAACTCTCCCTGTGCCCCCCCACACCAATCTATCCCTATTTTTTACCCACATCTCTCCCTAACCCTTATAATTTCTGGTCTTCCAAATTCTTCTCTGCGGTTCGAAGCCCATTAACATATAGTTGTTTGACATTGAATAGATGTATCTGTTGAACTAGATTGTATCTGTAGACTATTAACTGTACAAAAGCAAACTTTGATTGATGGTTGCCTTAAGATAGTGTTCTAGCACAAAACTGGTGCTATTTTCATCTCAAATGGGCAGAGTAAGCCGGAAAAACACAAGAAAAATGGCAAACCCGGATATCTCAATTCCCAATTTTGACAATCAGGGGTCAGAACAGATAATGAATGCTCCAGAGGAGAGTTCCCAAATACCTCTACAAAAATTGGTGGCAACCATGATAAATGAAAAGTTTGACAACTTCCAAAGGACTCTGTATGAGCGTGAAAGGGAGAAAGAGGAGTCATCCCAAAAGCTTATACAGGAATATCATAAGCGTGAGGAAGCTTCTCAAAAACTGATACAGGATTTGCGTGAACAACTTGAGAATACTCAAAGAGAAAGGGAAGAATGGCGTGAGCAGGCTGAGAACACCCAAAGAGAACTGCAGGAATCCCACGAAGAGAAGGCAGCTAATCAAAGAGTAATACAGGAATTGAGAGACCAGGTAGAGAAGACACAAAGATCACTAAAGGCATTCATGGAATCCATTAACAAAGAGCTGAAGGAAGCCAGGGAGAACACAAAGGGAATGCTGAATGAAACCCAACAAAAAGAATGGGAATCCAAAGAAACCATAACCAATCAACTAAGTGATTTGAGAACAAATACTGAACACCAAATAAAGGAAATAAAGAAATTTGTACAAGACCTAAAACAGAGCTTCAACAAAGAACTTGAAGCCATCAAAGCTGACCAACTAGAAGGAAAAGAGATAAAAAACAAAGTAGAGAGTCTTGACAGCAGGTTAGATCATGCAGAAGATCGAATCTCAGGGATTGAAGACAGCCTAGATATTATAGAGAAAGAACATACAACCATCCAAGACAAGTCCAAGAAATATGATAGATCTATCCAACACCTGGAAGACACCATCAGAAGGCCTAATCTAAGGATAATGGGTGTAGAGGAGCACCTAGAAACAGAAGTTAATGGTCTAGGGAATTTGTTTAACAGGATCCTAGCAGAGAACTTCCCAACCATACAAAAAGAGGCCTATTCAGATACAAGAAGCTTTTAGAACCCCAAATAGACCAGACCAGAATAGGACCTCCCACCGACACATTATAATCCACACAGGATCAACACAGACCAAGGAAAAGATCCTTAAAGCTGTCAAGGAGAAAAGGGTAATCACCTATAAAGGGAAACCAATCAGAATCACCTCAGATTTCTCAGCAGAGACAATCAAAGCAAGAAGAGCCTGGAATGAAGTATGCCATGCCCTAAAAACAAACAACTATCAACCAAGAATACTGTACCCAGCTAAACTCTCCTTCATAACTGAAGGCCAAATAAAAACCTTCCATAGCAAAGAAAAATTGAAACAATACATCTCCACAAAACCAGCCCTACAAAAGATTCTTAAAGATGTCCTACACATAGAAAACCAACAAGACCGCAATAAAGGCCAAGAAACTGCACCCAAACTAAGAATCCAAGAACCATAGGAAGAACCCAGTTTTTGCAGCCCCCAAGAAGGTGGATAACATGGCAGGAACTCCCAAATACCTCTCAGTCCTATCTCTAAACGTTAACGGACTGAACTCTCCAATTAAGCGACATAGACTGTCTAGTTGGATTAAAAAACAAGACCCTTCTATCTGCTGCCTGCAGGAGTCACATCTTGCCCGTAAAAACAAACACATTTTCAATGTTAAAGGCTGGAATAAAATCTTCCAAGCAACCGGCCCCCATAAACAGGCGGGAGTTGCAATCCTAATATCAGATAAAATAGACTTCAAATTAAAATTGGTGAGAAGAGATAAAGAAGGTCGCTACATACTAATTAAAGGATCTCTCTTTCAGGAGGATATTACAATTCTAAATATCTATTCGCCAAACAATGGAGCACCCAAATTTATCAAAGAAACACTACTTTCCCTCAAATCCCATATAGATCCAAAGACATTCATTGTTGGGGATTTTAACACACCACTCTCCCCACGAGATAGATCAACTCGGCAAAAACTCAACAGAGAAACCGCAGATCTAAACAGCTGCATAGATCAACTAGACTTAACAGACATCTACCGAACATTTCACCCAGCAGCATCAGAATACACGTTTTTCTCAGCAGCACATGGAACATTTTCTAAAATAGACCACATTTTAGGCCACAAAGTAAACTTGTCTAAATTCAGAAACATTGAAGTTATACCTTGCATCCTCTCTGACCACAAGGGAATAAAATTAGAACTCAATACCAAAAGCCACCAAAGAAAGTCCGGCATCACATGGAGGCTGAACAACACACTGCTGAATCATGAGTGGGTCATGGAAGAGATTAGAAAGGAAATCCAAATGTTTATGCTATTCAACAAAAATGAACACACAAATTATCACCTCCTCTGGGATACAGCAAAGGCAGTACTCAGAGGCAAGTTTATAGCTCTGAGCTCCTACATCAACAAATTGGAGAGATCTGAAACTAACAATTTAATGACACATCTAAACCTCCTTGAAAAAGAACAGCAAGATAAACCCCAATCCAATAGACGGAAAGAAATAATCAAAATTAAATCAGAATTAAATGAATTAGAATCCAAAAAACTATAGAAAGAATCAACAAAACAAAGAGTTGGTTCTTCGAAAAACTTTACAAAATTGACAGACCCTTAGCAAATCTTATCAGAAAAAGAAGAGAACACACCCAAATTAATAAACTCAGAGATGAGAATGGAAACATCACCACGGAAACAACCAAGATTCAGAACATTATAAGGGAATACTTCTCAAAACTTTATGCTAATAAGTTTGAGAACTTGACAGAAATGGACCTTTTTCTAGCAAATATTGACATGCCAAAACTAAACCAAGATGAGTTAAACTATCTTAACAGGCCCATATCAAGCATTGAAATAGAAACAGCAATAAGAGACCTCCCAGCTAACAAAAGTCCAGGACCAGATGGTTTTACAGCGGAATTTTACAAGGCCTTCAAAGCAGAGCTCACACCAATACTCCTCCAACTCTTCAATGAAATTGAAAGAGAAAGCTCACTACCGAACACGTTCTATGAAGCCATCATAACCCTCATCCCAAAACCAGGCAGAGACTCATCAAAGAAAGAGAACTATAGACCCATCTCTTTGATGAATATTGATGCAAAACTTCTCAACACAATTTTGGCCAATCGACTTCAACATTTCATCAAAAAATCATACACCACGATCAAACAGGATTCATTTCAGGGATGCAAAGCTGGTTCAATATACGCAAATCAATTAATATTATTCATCACATCAACAGGAGCAAGAATAAGAACCACATGATTATCTCAACAGATGCAGAAAAAGCATTCGACAAGATCCAACACCTCTTCATGATGAAGGTTTTGGAAAAATTAGGAATCCATGGAACATTCCTCAATACACTAAAGGCTGTATATGACAAACCTACAGCCAGCATTATACTCAATGGTGAAAAACCAAAGCCATTTCCTCTTAACTCAGGAACAAGACAAGGACGCCCACTCTCGCCACTCCTTTTCAATCTAGTATTAGAATGCCTAGCTACAGCAATAAGACAAGATGCAGACATAAAGGGGATCCAAATAGGGAAAGAAGAAATAAAACTCTCCCTCTTTGCAGATGACATGATCTTGTATTTAAAGAATCCCATAGACTCCACTCCCAAATTACTCAAGATGATTCAAAACTTTGGCAAAGTAGCAGGGTATAAAATTAACCCCCCAAAATCAACGGCTTTTCTGTATGCCAATAGTGAGAAAAGTGTGGCTGAAATTAGGAAAGCAACTCCATTTGTAATAGCCCCACAAAAAATAAAATACCTAGGAATTAACTTAACTAAAGAAGTGAAGGACCTCTATGATGAAAACTTTAAAATCTTGAAAAAGGAAATCAACACAGAACTAAAAAAATGGCAAAGCCTCCCATGCTCCTGGATTGGAAAGATTAACATCGTGAAAATGGCAATACTTCCCAAGGCTATCTACAAATTCAACGCAATACCTATCAAAATTCCAACCTCATTCTTCAAGGAAATAGAAGAGGCAATCCAAAAATTCATATGGAACAATAAAAGACCCCGAATAGCAAAAACACTCCTCAACGGAAAGAACACTGCTGGAGGAATATCAATACCAAATTTCAAACTCTACTCCAAATCCATAGTAATCAAAACAGCTTGGTACTGGCATAAGAACAGACCTCAGGACCAATGGAATAGAATTGAAAACCCAGAAATGACCCTACAGACCTACAGCCATCTAATCTTCGATAAGGGAGCTAAAACAATAGAATGGAAGAAAGACAGCCTCTTCGGTAAATGTGCTGGCAAAATTGGTTAACTACATGTAGAAAACTAAAGCTAGATCCTTATATATCACCCTGCACCAGAATCAACTCCAAATGGATCAAAGACCTTGAAGTCAAAGCAGACACTCTGAAAACATTACAGGACGGAATAGGAGAAACCCTAGGTCTCCTTGGCACAGGCCGAAATTTTTTGAATAGAGACACGGAAACACAACAAATCAAAGAAAGGTTGGACAAATGGGATTGCATAAAGTTGCAGAGCTTCTGCAGGGCAAATGACATAGCTAGCAAGATCAATAGAAAGCCCACAGATTGGGAGAAGATCTTTACTAGCCATACAACGGACAAGGGTCTCATATCTAAAATATACTTGGAACTCAAAAAATTAACCCCCCCAACAACAAATCCCCAAAGAAACAACTGCCCAATAAATAAGTGGGCGAAAGACTTAAAGAGAAACTTCTCTGAAGAAGAAAGAAGGATGGCCAATAGACACATGAAGAAATGTTCAACATCCCTAGCCATCAAAGAAATGCAAATCAAAACAACATTGAGATATCACCTCACCCCAGAAAGAACGGCAAAAATCAAGAACTCTAATAACAACAGATGCTGGAGGGGATGTGGACAGAAAGGAACCTTACTTCATTGTTGGTGGGAATGTAAACTTGTCCAACCACTTTGGAAAGCAGTATGGAGGTTCCTCAAAAGACTCCACATAGAACTCCCCTATGACCCAGCAATCCCACTTTTGGGCATTTACCCAAATGCTTACAAACAAGACCACACTAAAGCTACCACCACAACTATGTTTATTGCAGCATTATTTACCATAGCTAAGATATGGAATCAACCCAGATGCCCCTCAGTAGATGAATGGATCAAGAAAATGTGGTATATATACACAATGGAATTCTATGCCTCCATCAGAAAGAATGACATTGCCCCATTTTTTAGGAAATGGAAAAACTTGGAAAAAATTATATTAAGTGAAGTAAGCCAGGCCCAAAGAAACATAGGTCCCATGGTTTCCCTTATTTGCAATATCTAGTATATGTACGAGTCAAGCGGAAAAGGTCAGATAATGTGATGTCAGGAAAATGAACCCTTAGATATGTATTTTAATGTTTTTTCTTTCATACATGTGTTTCTAACGCATTTATAAGATTATCTCTTTGTTGCTTTGTATGTCCCTCCCCCACAGTATAACCCCTGCTTTCACTATATTTGATGTCAGTATAACTTGTGGAGGAGATGGGGAAAAACCAGTTGTTTAAGTATACAGGTGGATCTGATGCAACAATGAGAAGTACAAGTTGTCATGTCCAAAACGAGCTTTACAACGTCGGTTGTTGGGGGGACGGGGGGGAAGGGAGGGGGGAAGGAGAAGGATTGGGATGGGGGGAGGGGGGAGGCTGGGAAAGGATGGGAAGGGTAAACAAAGGAGGAGGCTGCAATGCTTGGTAAGAAATGTACGCATTATCCTGCCCATGCAATTGTAACCCCTCTGTACAGTATGTTCACAAATAAAATAAAAGAAAAAAAAAAGAAAAAAAAGTTTGAAGAGAAGAGAGAGAAGACAAGGGAAGGGAGGATAGGAGAGGAAAAGGGAGAAGAGAGGAGAAGAGAAAAGAAGAGGAGAAGAGAGGAGACGAGAAAAGAAGAGAAGAGAGGAGAGGAGAGAAGAGAAGAGAAGAGGAGAGGAGAGAGGAGGGGAAGGGACACAAGAGAACCAAGGGAAGAAGAGAAAGACAAAGATGAGCAGAAGGAAAAAGAGGGCAAGAAGAAGAACATGTTGGTGGTCAGAGAGATTGTTTATGGGACAGAAAGAACAATGACAGCTGAAGCAAAAGGAGGAGTGAGTAGAAGAGCAAAGAGGAAGAAGAAGGGTGAGAAAAAGAGTAGGAGGAGGTAGAGGATGAAGGAAGGGAAAATCAAGAAAGGAGAAAGAAATAATAAAAATGTTGGAAATTTGGAGAGTAGCCTATGTGGCAAATGGGTAGCCTTTTTATCTTAAGCAAAGTGCACATAATTAAATTCTTAGTGAATTAGAAAATACAAGAGAAAATGCAGCTGGATCGCCAGTAAAGATCACTTTTTCAAAACATATAATGCAGAACTTATTAAATATTTTTTCCTTTCCTAAGCTTGGCAAATTTAAGAAGTTCTTTTTACTCTAGTTTCTTTTTGGCCTGTGTTTTAAGAGAAAAAATTCAAGTTGAAAACTATATTTAACGGTAGACTTTATTGCAATTGTCTTCATTGAAGTTTGTGAGACATTTAAATTCTTTCTGCTCTCTGTTTAAAATCGTTTTTCCATAATAATTGAAGGTTTTGAACACTTTCTGTTTGTGTGTCATCAGATAAATTCAATTAATGCTTCTATTTCAATGATCCTAGTTTCTTTTGTTTAATTTCATGTTTTTTCTATTTGATATAGAAGTTATCCATTATTTCTGTGATGATTATATTCATCTTTTAATTTAGTATTTCTTTGATTCTAATCATCTCCCTTATAAAAACTGAGCAGCTGTGTGATATAACTTTCTCCTATTTTACTCAGATTTTATTTTGCACACTTTTAACCACACAGACTAGATGTTAAAACTTTAAATCTGCTAAATTATTACCCTCACTATGTGCATTCATTTTTTTGTTCTTCTTAAGTTTACTAATATTTTCACTAAAATATTTTACATTATTTCTTACATCAAAGAAATTCCATACATATTAAAATTTCAACAATGCTCTGACTAATTTAACAAGACTATATTTCATATGGGTCTCATGTTCAGAGATAGGCCCTGGCTATATTTACATTCTTCCTCTCATTCCCTAAGTTATTGCGTGGCTCCCATAATCAAAATAAGTATATTGCAGTTGGATTAAGAGTTCAAGTATTATAGGCCAAGATACTTGGTTCAGAGATAGCAAAAACATCTACTTCTTTATTTTTCTAGAAACGAACATGAGATTAAGAAGAGGAAATTGTTCCATTGGTAATTACAGGTGTAATTTCAGCCAGTGATGGGAATAATCTCCCTTACTGGACAATGGGATATGATACTATTGAAGCTATTTTGTAAAAAAGATAAATATTGATTTATTACTTCTAAGTCTGTAATGCTATATAGATGCTTCCATTTATGCCTTATAGTATGTGTGTGTGTGTGTGTGTGTGTGTGTGTGTGTGTGTAGTTCTCTGCAGTAAATTGACTTGTTAGTTACAATGTCTCACAATCTAGTATAGATATATATTAATATCCAATGTATTTGTGGCATCTGTGGGTATTGTGAATTTTATAAAACTAATATTATTTAAAATGACATTTAAAATGACAATGGAAAGACATAGCTCAAGTCAGATTTGTTTTAAATTACCTGATCTAAATTCATGAGAATTAATTACTATAGACTATATGAGACTTACTATAGACTGTATTACTATATGAGAAATTAAGAGAAGGCTTTACTGTGTTCTACCAAGAGAAGAAATCTGGATTGGTCCTGAAATGAGTTTTGGATTTATATTCACTGTGAGCATTTGAAAATGGAAGACTTAAATACTTACTATGGAAGTGACTAAAGAGTTCAGCATCAGTTGATATTATATTTTACAATTGAAGGATTCTGGAAAGATCAGTCTTCATTTGTGAGAACTTTGAATATCAATCTGGAAGTGTAATTTATCCTGTAGGTAATAGGAAACAGCTAAATATTTGAGCAAGAATTTGACATGATAGAAGGTTCATTTCAGGAATATTGAGCTATGAGATTATGAAAAATGAATTGCAAGATGGAAAAAGATTGCTCTTGAAGGATTAAGAACCTATCACAGAAGAGAATTCAGCTCGAAGAGAAGTAACAAAAGCCCATCTTAAAAGGATGAATTAACATTTTAGCATGCAGAGATAAGATATGAAAGCAGAACGCAGAAAATTAGTAACATGCAAATATTAAAAATCTACTCTAATGAGTAAGTCAGATAACATAATTAATTTTCCATGGAATAAAAGGAATTATAAGCCTTCTGATGCTGTCAGTAAATAGAATCTTATTATTTCATCAATGGTTATATAATATCTCTTCAAAATAGTATTCTATAAATTAATAAAAATCTATAAATTAATAATATATCTATAAATTAATGCCTTCTGAAGCAAGGTGCTATTCTCTCACACCTGTAATCTTAGGTACTCAGGAGGCTGCAATCTGAGGATAGCAGTTCAAAGCTAGTTCAGATGGGAAATGTCACAAGACTATCCTTAGTTAACAAGTGCAATGTGGCTAAGAGATAGAGTCCCAGTCTTGAGCAAAGAAGCTAAGGGGCCATGTGAGTGCCAGGACCAGAGAATGAATATATATGCACATTTGTTTGCATATTTATATATCTATATATAATATATTCACATATATATCCATATCTCCTCACTTACAGAACACTATAATATTGCATACAATATAGAATATATTATAGATGATTAATAAAAACTTCTCTAAAAATTCATATGTATGTATAACTCCTATGCATAAAAATATATAATATATGATATATATAGAATTGAAAATTTAGCATAATGTATAGCATAATATATTGTAATATAACTTTCATATAATATATAATATATAAATATAGAATACAGATTGAGCTATATATAAATTTTGAATAAATAATGCTAATTCTATATTCTACACTAACATTATATACAGAAGGCTTATTTTATATTTCTATATTATATATTGTGATATGCACATGATTAACAAAAACTTACATAAAACTATTCTATTATTCAAATCCTATGTCTGAAAAAGTTGTAAAAGTTCCATCTATTTTTTTATCTTCCAAGAGATCCCTATTTCATCTATATTTTGATTTCCATAAGTCATTTTTTGAATAATATGTTATATCAAGAGAGTATACATCTTGGTCTTCCTACACTTTAATGAGAAAAGTTATGTTTTGAAAATATATTATTTCAATTAAATGAAAACAATTCTTTTTAGCAAGACCTTGAATTTGAAGGTAAAATATTACGGACAAATTTAATTCAACTAAAAAGTGGAAAGAAAGAATTTCTATAATGTTTGTTTGTCTTATATAAGCTCTCCTTGGGATTTTCAGAAAATAAGTTAACTAGCTTTGTTTATCATATGGTCAACAAAATAAATTTCAATAAATATGACCTGCTTCTTACTCTCATGACATTTTATTTCCATGTACTATACTGATATGACAAGTACATTTTCTACTCTAAAACTTATCATGGACTTGACATCCATAATAAGTATGATTCCTGGAGATTTTATCTAAGATTCTCCAATTGTACCATAATAGGCCTCTGATAATGCTAGAATTCCAGAATGTATGAATAAAGTCACCCAGATGTATAGTAAAAGCACTAGCAGTCAAATTTAGATATAATTTAGGAATATTCCCCTTCTGCCCGTACCTCTTTCATTTATTGAGTCCTGTGATTGAGTCCATTTTTATTATTTTTGTGTTTGATTTCTGTTTCAGATGTAAATCACATTGTCTATTTTTATGCAAGCTTTCTTGACTCACCCTACTATGCTAAAATCTACCATATTCAGCATACATGCTACACCCATAAATGAACTTTCAGAATATCTCAAAGGTCATTATTACAAAAGGTTATTATTGTTGTTTTGGATAGTGAATATGTGAAGTACAGGCATTGTTTCCTTCCTTTTCGAAATTTGCTTTGAGATAGTGAAATAATAATTTTGAACGAAGTTACATAGATATATAATGTGATCTTCAAGTAGGGTCTTTGAGGAATTGTGTTGGTGTTGGTTTCTTTTTCCTTCTGTTGCTTTTCATTTTAGGAAAAGTTAAAGCCGAAAATTTTGGATAAGGATCAAAATGGTCAGTGTGTATATTCTGGGAGAAATTAGCTCCAAGTCTATTGACAGGATCTATAATAAAATTAGCATAGGCAAATTTTCTGAAAGCCAGGGACTTCACTAGAGATGACGAAATCTGTCAAAAAAATCTGTGGAAAAAAATTCTTAACTAAATTATGTGTTTTCATGGAATAACTACAAGATTATAAACATGGTCCTGGGCATGCAAAACCTTTCTCCATGAAGTCAATACAGATTGTAGGTAAGCAGGTTATCACCACTGTTCTCCAAGAAACATAATCATCATAATAAAGACTGCTAGCTAGCTTTCCTTCATTATTAATAAAATTTCAGATATTTTACAATAGCAGGTTCCAGATGGTCTACACACTCAGTTGTAGCACATGGAGCTACACCTGTTATGTTAGTCACCCCTGATTTTATTTCCTAAAGAAAATTTCCTTGAAATTCAGACAATATGGCTTTTTTTACATTGCTAACTGTTCATCTGTTTTTATTTTAATACTAGTTATTGAAAATAAGGGAAACCATGGGACCTATGTTTCTTTGGGCCTGGCTTGCTTCACGTCATATAATTGTTTCCAAGTCTTTCCATTTCCAAAGAAAAGGGGCAATGTCATTATTTCTGATGGAGGCATATAATTCATATATTTATATATGATATATATGTGTGTGTATATATACATACACACACACACACACACACACACACATATATATATATATATATATCCATTCATCTACTGAGGGGCATCTGGGTTGGTTCCATGTCTTAGCTATTATAAATAATGTTGCAATACTTACACATTCATGCATACTGATGGAAAGGCTTTTGTCTCTATAAATGTCAAACATTATTTAGAGATCTGTTACTGACATTCTGCTCATGGCTTGATATAAATGCTGCCTTTTGCTTTTTGAGAGTTAACATTTCCAAAGGATGTTGATAAGACTGGTTGTCCCAAAAGTTCCAAAACAGAAATAATTAATATTAACTTAATTTGGAGATAACAACATATAAACCTATTTCACTAATGTTTATGTATCCAAAATTCAGTATTTTTACTAAGCAATCTTAAAATACAGTTTAAGTTCCAGTTTTAAAATATTCATTTAAAATGTCTTTATGAGGCTGGCCACTGCTAGTAGCTCACCTCTATAATCCTAGCTACACAGGAGTCTGAGATCTGAGGATCACTGGTCAAAGCCAATGTGGGCAGCAAAGTTCAGAAGATGGTTTTATTTTTTTTTCATTTTCCTTAGCATCATTTGTTTAAATTTTATTTTATTGTAAAGATTCTTTACAGAAGGGTAACAGTTACATGAGTAACACTAGCCCTTCCATCCCTGACCTCCCCCTCTCCCCTCACCCTGAAGTTGTAAAGTTCATTTACAACTAACCATGAATTAACCAGCAAAAACATAGAATTGGAGTTCTGGCTCAAGTCACAGAGAGTATCAGATTTTAATAAAAACTCAGGCCTTGAGTTCAAACCATCGCTACCAGATATATATATATATATCAAACCATCGCTACCAGATATATATATATATATATAATTTTATTTTTAAGCTTTTATAAGATTGTTGTGGAAAAGGGTATGATGTTTAAAGCCATAAAACTTGAACCTGTGAGGGCAAGTTAGATTTTTTATTGTGAAAATACTGCACAGAAGGGTTACAATTACATAAGCAAGGTAATGAGTACATTTCTTATCAAGCATTGTTGCTCCTCCTTTCTTTCCCCTACCCATCCCTTCCCATTTACCCACTTTAAAGTGGTAAAGTTTACTCTTCGACATAACAACTTGTACATCTCATTGTTGCAATGGGTCCACTTGTATCCCTATTTAAACGGTTTGTTTTTGCCCTTCCCTTCCACAAATTTTACCAAAATCAAATACAATGAAAGCAGGGGTTATACAATGGGGGAGGGACATACACAGCAACAAAGAAATATCTTTTAAATATGTTAGAGAAAATGCCAAGCAAGAAAAAAAACATTTGAATCCTTATCTTGGGTTCATTTCGTTTAAAATCAAATTATCTGACGTTTCTGCTTGTCTCAGATATATACTAGTTATTGCAAATAATGGAAACCATGGGATCTATGTTTCTTTGGGCCTGGCTTACTTCACTTAATTATAATTTTTCCCATGTCTTTCCATTTCCTAACAAATAGGACAATGTCGTTCTTTCTGATGGAGGCATAGAATTCCATTATGTATATATACCACATTTTCTTGATCCATTCATCTACTGAGGGGCATCTGGGTTGGTTCCATATCTTAGTTATGGTAAATAATGCTGCAACAAACATAGTTGTGCCGGTAGCTTTAGTAGGGTCTTGTTTGTGATCATTAGGGTAAATTTCCCAAAGTGCCGATTACTGGGTCATAGGGGAGCTCTATGTAGAGTCTTAGATTTAAGATTTATTCAGTTTATGATAAATTTTAATGCTTTTTCTGATTACATTGGAGTTGCTTTTTTTAAATTTTATTTTATTTGTGAACATACTCTACAGAGGAGTTACAATTACATGGGCAGGATAATGCGTACATTTCTTACCAAGCATTGCAGCCTCCTCCTTTTGTTTACCCTTCACATCCCTTCCCAGCCTCCCCCCTCCCCCCAATCCCAATCCTTCTCCTTCCCCCCCCTTCCCCCCCCGCACCGACGTTGAAAAGCTCGTTTTGGACATGACAACTTGTACTTCTCATTGTTGTTTAAGGATACAGGTGGACCTGTTGCAACAATGGAGTTGCTTTTTAGTTGTAAGGATTTGAACTTGGAGTGCCCTACAACTTTAAGCCATGTATCATCTCTCTCTCCTTTATATTTCTTTCAGTTTAGTTATTTTTTTTCTTATCCAGTTTTGTGATTTTCCTAAGGCTAGCCTGGTCATTATTCTGTTGATTTTGTTTTCTTTGTATGCAATTGGAATAAAATAATATATGATATATACTATTATGATATACATGATTATACATGATATATATGATTATGATATATCATGTATATTATAATATATGATATATGATATATTATTATATTATACGTGACATATTATGATATACATGATATATATTATAACATATTATTATATATTATATATATCACCACATCCTAACACTCTGCTTGAAATTAATTCTTATTGAAATTTTGGTCCAGGTTTAATTTTTCCTTTAAATATCTAAAAGTTTATCCTGCAAAGGACTCTCTAAACAAGATTCTCCTTCTTGAAGGGAAATCCTGCTATTGAGAGTTACCCTGGAAAAATAATTTTATATCTATCAATGACCTCCTCTATTCAAATAAGTGTAGACTTTCTAGCATGATTTAGCTTATTCTGCCTGACTTTTTCTATCGTTTCTCCAAATGTATGGTGCCCACCATACCAACCCTCTTTTCCTTTCAATGCATTAATTTTCCTCCACTCCTGAAACATGAAAAACCAGCTCCCCAATTAAGCTGTTGCTCTTTGTGGCCTCCTCCTGTGCTCTTCCCAAAGAATTCTAATCAGCCACATGTATTTTGAGCTTAAATCAACTAAAGTGAACTAAAATTTCATCTATCAGTTAAATATTCATATTGTTAATGTCAGTTATCATGTGGGAATAAAGGCTCCCAGACTGGATAGCACAAAGAGTAAATATTTTCATCACTATTAAAAGCATCACTATTTAAAGAGGATCTAGAATGTTCTATCAAAGATTTCATGCTGAATTGCTGGTAATATCTTCACAGATCTGTGTAGTTTCTGTGACTACCACTGATATTTCTTTCAAGTCTCTATCATTCAGTTTTATTATTTTCCCTGTTAGCCATTTACTACTAATCTGAGTAACAATTTTTATTGTTTTATCATGGTTAAATCCACACACATATGTATATGTGTATATGTACATATTTGTTTTGGTAAGTATGTATGTGTATTTGAACATAAGAATTATATTCTAACTATATACTAGAAAACTACATGTACACATCATGTGTATTGTTTATCAATGAATAAAAGAATGAAAAATAATTAAAATTAACTCAAAATCAGTTAGATATTCCAAAATCAAAGACATTGATATGTTATTTTCAGACAAAAATGATTATTTTTAAATAATATACTAAAACATATATCTGGTACCACACTAAACTAAAACAACTTAAGAAATCTTTGAATTAACCTGTGCACTGGGGATCAGTAGTTCACACTTATAATCCGAGATACTCAAGAGGCTAAAACCTTGATGATTATGGTTTCAAGACACTATAGACAGGAAAAATATCATTAGAATGCAATTCCAAAATGATCAATTAAAAGCTGATCTGGAAGATTCAGCCAAATCTGTAAGCTGAACAAGTGAGTCACAACAATTTCCAACCCCAGTCTGCATATCAATTTACCAATCAACCCATCAATTAACAAATGCAACTGAAAATTAAATCTCCTAGAAACATTCCTATGTGTATATTATCCACAAGTCACCATTGTTATATTTACTTGAAGTTTAACTCATACATTTAATTATGGTATCATTGTTAACAGAAGAGATTTGCCATAGTATCAATGAAGTGAATAAAGAATAGGCATGATTGCAAGACTCTTTCCCTGTTCTTTATTTTATTAAGTATGTTATTTTATATACTACTATTATCTTTCTTAATTATTAAATAAGAAGTATTTCAGTATTTTTTTAATTTTCACATCTATAAACCTTAACACTTGCTTATGCAGTACTAATATTCGTAGCTCATCTACAAAATCATGAAATTAAAACAAAGATTCTTTGAAGATGACCCTTATTCAGGCTTTGTTATATAATAAGGATACAGTACTAAGAATGTTTATATATACCTATTTGCATTTCTTCCTACATTCATCACAGAATTATATTTTTTGTCACTTAAGGCCAAATTTAAATAGTACCTGAGAGTAAATTAACAAATAAAAATTTGTATTTTTCATTGTTATTCTTCATTTATTTACTCCTTTTCTAAAATTAGAGATTGAACAAACGTTGGCCTATTTTATACTAGGCATATGCTCCATCACTTGGATCAACACTCATATTCTGGAATGAATATTTTCTTATATCATCACATTGAAAAAATTATTTTTTTCCCAAGTTCTTTTTTTTTTTTTGGTTCCGGTCGTGGGGCCTGAACTCTGGGCCTGGGCGCTGTCCCTCAGCTCTTCAGCTCAAAGCTAGCGCTCTACCACTTGAGCCACAGCGCCACTTGTGGCTTTTTTTCTTTTTGCTTATGTGGTGCTGAGGAATCAAACCCAGGGCCTAATTTATGCAAGGCAAGCACTCTACCACTGAGTCACCTTCCCAGCCTGAAAAAAATTATTGTAATTCTTTTTCATAATACAATCATTAGTAAACATATGCTATCCTATTGTAAGTTATTTAATGGTAATGAATATTCCAAACTATGATTATATTCTGGGATTTGTACATATATCCATAGTTGCTAGTGCTGTATCGAATAACAATACTAAAGTTTTATAATACATAGAAGGTGTTCATATAATTGTAAGTCACAAAATGATCAAAAATACAAATATATTTATATATATATAAATGTTAATACATGATGTAACAAATAAACATTTGAGTTCTGCTGTATGAGAAGTCCTTGTACTTGAAATAATATTCTTTCATTGAAAATGCCTTCAAAGTAATATTTCTTATCAAAAATTGGCAATGACTATTTGTTTTTCTTAATTAAAGAAACTATTAGTGCAATCAAGTGCATCTAATTATCTGTCATAGAAAAGTAGTGCATAACTGCTTTCCACAAGCTCCTTGATTCATATCAGGTGCCATTAAGTAAATATTTAGAACACAATATTTGAGTGTGTATTAATGACCAGACACCTCACCTTGCTGATCTATTGCATGAGAACTCTATTACACAACTACAGTTTGCATGTAAACTGTGGTTTAGAACTCTTAAATTTTTCATTACAAAATTTATTAAACTGCTATTTTCATTACTACTTAAAATACATATTGCATATATATATAGAGAGAGAGAGAGAGAAAGAGAGAGAGAGGGAGCACACCATTGTTGTTGCTTGAACTTGGGGTCTTGGTGCTGTCTCTTAGCATTTTCACTTAAGGCTGGAGAACTATCACTTGAGTCATCACTCTACTTTTGACTTTCTTGCCTGAACTGGCGTTAAATGGCAATCCTCATAATTCAGCCTCCTGAGTCTCTAGGATTGGAATCATGAGGCACCAATGCCCTGAAATGGTCATTGTTTGGTAGTCAAGAAGTTTAAGTTATTACTCTAATAGACATAAACTTTGTTGTAAAATTTATAATAAAAATTAAGCCACCAACCAGGCACTGGTGGCTCACGCCTTTAATTCTAGATACTCAAGAGCCTGAGATCTGAGCATCTCTGTTCAAACCCAGCCTGGGCAGGAAAGTCCATGAGACGTTTATCTTCCATTAACCATCAGAAAACCAGAAGTGGTAACTGTGGCTCCAGTGGTAGAGCACTAGCCTTCAGCAAAAGATTTCATGGGTAGTGTCCAGATCCTGATTTCAAATCCAATGACTGACAAAAAAAATTAAGGCACAATTTATTTAAAAAGTATATCTTTTATATTTATATTTATATATTTGATATTTATATATCTGGTATTTAATATTCCTATCTACTTTGATCACTTTAAACAGTAAAATATAATAAGAGAAAAAATTCAGAAACTATTCATATTTTTATTATAACATTTGTTCTTTGTTGGATTTGTTGAAAAACAAAGTTGATATCCACCTGGTATTCAATGTAGACAAAAGTACAATTTTTGTGACTTATTTTTTAATATTATTTTTTGTGTATGAGTGATGAGTGGTGGTCCTGAAGCTTGAACTCAGGATCTAAGACTTTTACTCAATGCTAGAGCTCTACCACTTGAAATACAGCAAAACTTCCAGCTTTTTTTGTTAATTAAGTGAAAATATGAGTCTCACAGACTTTCTTCCCTGGGGTGTCTCCAAACTGTATCCTCAGATCTCAGCCTCCAGAGTAGCTAGGGATCATAGGCGTGAGCCACTAGTGCCCAGAATAATGTTTGTGATTTCTTTTGCTCTGATGATGCACTTTTCTCCTAGGAGAACTACTTTTTTCTATTTCCAAAGTCAAACATCTGCTCACCACACCAATGCATTTTCTGTTTTCTATTCCCATAGCACATGCTTTTCTAGAGTTTTAACACAGATAATCCACTGTTGACAGCTCTCCCCATCACTGCCGGATGGAGATTGATAAGTGAGAAACTGGGGCAAGACCAAACCCAAGCTCATTCATCTCCCTTCTCGCAAGAGAGAGTCGACTTCTCATTCAAGTTTTGATAAATGCGATTTTATTTCCTGGATTGTTACACTTTGCCCACAACAGAGTTAAATATATGCTATCCTTTCTTATTTTGATTTAAAAACGATAAGGGAGCCGGATGCTGGTGGCTCATGTGTGTAATCCTAGCTACTCAGGATTCTGAGATCTGAGGATGTGGTTCAAAACCACAGTAGGAAAGTCCGTGAGACTCTTTTCTCCAATTAATCACTAGAAAACCGGAAGTGATGCTGTGGCTAAAGTGGTACAGTGCTAGCCTTGAGCTGAAGAGCTCAGGGACACTGCCCAGGTCCAGAATTCAAGCTCCATAGCAGGCCAAAACAAAAATCAAAAATAAAGTTACGAAATAATTAAAAGTACTATGAATTATAGATGATGTTTTTAATTTAATTTTATTTTATTTGTGAACATACTGTACAGACGGGTTACAATTACATGGGCAGGATAATGCGTACATTTCTTACCAAGCATTGCAGCCTCTTCCTTTGTTTACCCTTCACATCCCTTCTCAGCCTCCCCCCTACCCTCCAATCCCAATCCTTCTCCTCCCCCCCTTCCCCCCCCACACCGACGTTGTAAAGCTCATTTTGGACATGACAACTTGTACTTCTCATTGTTGCAACAGGTCCACCTGTATCCTTAAACAACTGGTTTTTTCCCATCTCCTCCACAAGTTATACTGAAGTCAAATATAGTGAAAGCAGGGGTTATACTGTGGGGGAGGGACATACAAAGCAACAAAGAGATAATCTTATAAATGCGTTAGAAACACATGCATGAAAGAAAAAAACATTTAAATATAATATGTTTTAAAATATTACAAAATGGTTAAAGAAATTTCAATAACAGTGCATAAATCTTCTATTTTCATTGTATCCAACACAGAGTAAACTGTAGTTACTGATTAGTTGGAAAAACCAATGAAAGAGGAAATTTTAAAATGAAATAAAATATTCTAATCTAATTCCTTGAAAATGAAAATATTCACAAGCATCAATATCTCCTTAATGATTTTAGATATTAGATCTTAGTGAGCAGATGTGGTTCAAGTGGTAGAATGCCAGCCATGAGCAAAGAGGGTCTTCAAGAGTTCAAGGGACTGAGTTTAAGACACAATACCATAACAAAAACATGCAAATAACCCATATCCATTCCTGTTCAAACTATTTTCAAGGGAGGAAAATGCCCTAGTGTTTGCTAAAAGGAAAAGATCCAATACATGCTAATGTTCATTCATGTAAAATATAACGTTATCATTATACCTAAATGAAATGCTAGTATACTAAATACAAGGAAGAATAACATTACTTTCATGCATATGTGTAGTGGTATGTTTATAAATTATGTTTTAAATGTTTTTATATTATATGAATTATATGTTTATAATTTATTCTGTGAATGCTTCTAATTGTCTATAATTCATAAACAGCATATTCCTTATATTCAATATATTCATTATATACAATATGTAATTAAATTATTTATAATGTGTCATGTTGTCTTCTTCATATAAATTATAGAGTGTCTTGGTAGTCTCAGGAATAACAATTGGGTTCTAGAATCATCAAAGTGAAAATTGTCGTTGGGGTGGGAAACAATTGCATAGAATTTGTAAAGCTTTGAGTTCAACCATTCTTCCACCCAAATTAAATATTTGAACTTTAAAATGCTAAGAGTTCTACAGAAAGCAGTACTTCATGAGACAATATAAGGCTATGGAACTTATACAATACATAAAACACATTTAAAATCTAGTGAGAATGATACAAATTATGAGGGTATTTATTTTTCACAAGTAGAAGTATCCAGGATCAATTGTTGAACACTTGAAAAATAAGACTTATTTAGGTAGCGAAAGAAGCACCTATGAGGAAATGCAGGGAAATTTCATGACATAGGCACACATAATAAGGTTTGAACAAGAAGTGGCCTAGCGAACATCATGCTCCATGTATACCCAGCAAACACATAATTCCTCTGACCCTGCAGATATCAGAACTGACAGGATGGGTACTGGCTCTGGAGAACAGTGACATGTAGGATTGTCACGTCACAGCCTTACATACCAGGTACCCGTGACCCTGAGTCTTTGTTGTTTTCTGTTTTTTGGCACAGCTCCCTTTCTGCCTATTTTTTCTGTGGCCAAATAGAAATAGTCTCTGGTACATTCCTTCCTCACCTGGTGATCCTCAGATTTCAGCCTTCTAGGTAGCTAAGGATACAGGCATTAGTCATTGGAATTGTAGTACATCTTCAGTATATTTTAATATAATATTAATATTAAATGGTAATATTATATTATATAATATATTTTGTATTATATATTGTATATGCACTGTATAATATATTTTTATTTATAATATATTATACATAAATATATTCGAATATATTACATATGCTATATTAATATGTATATGTTAGCATATGTTAGTATACTTAAATAATTTTTTATTGTAAAAATACTGTACAGAGGGATTCCAGTTACATGAACAAGCATTGTTGTCTCTTCCTTTGTGTGTCCCATACCATCCCTTCCCTCCCACTTCCATAACTATATTCTCCCATTGCCACCCCTAAATTGTAAAGTTCATTTTTCTTTTTCTTTAACTTTTTTTACTGTGAAAATATTGTACAGTGGAGTTACAGTTACATCAGCAAGATAATGAGTACATTTCTTATCAAGCATTGTTGCCTCCTCCTTTGTTTCTCCCCTACCATCCCTTCCCTTCCATCTCCACAACTACACTCCTCCCTACCCAGCCAATCCCCACCCCTAAATTGTAGAGTTCATTTTTCTACAGAGTCTTGTACATCTCATTGCTACAATGGGTCAACCTGTATTCCTATTTAAACATTTTGTTTTTTCTCTTCCTCTCCCCAAATTATTTCGACATCAAATATAGTGAAAACAGGGGTTATATCATAGGGGAGGAACATACAACCCAACAAAAAAATCCCATAGTACATTATGAATATATTAGAAACAATAGCAAAAAGAAAAAAAAACACTTGAGCCCCTAAGTGGGGGTTCATTTTGATTAATTTCATTTTATCTGGTCATATGTACATAGCTTTTGACCTTTTCTACTTGGCCCAGATGTATACTAGCTATTGCCAATAAGGGAAAACATGGGACCTATGTTTCTTTGGGCCTGGTTTAATTCATTAAATATAATTTGTCCAAGTCTTTCCATTTCCTAACAAATGGGAACAATGTCATTCTTTCTGATGGAGGCATAGAATTCCATTGTGTGTGTAAATATATATATATATATATATATATATATATATACATATATCACATTTTCTTGATCCATTCATCTACTGAGGTGTATCTGGTTGGTTCCACATCTTAGGTATGGTAAATAATGCTGCAATAAACATAGATGTGCTGGTAGCTTTAGTATGTTCTTATCTGTGATCATTCGAATAAATGCCGAAAAGTGGGATTGCTGGGTCATAGGGGGGCTCTATGTGGAGTCTTTTGAGGAACCTTCATACTACTTTCCAAAGTGGTTGAACAAGTTTACACTCCCACCAAAATGCAGTAGGGTTCTATTCTATCCACATCCCCTCCAACATCTGTTGTTATTAGAGTTCTTTACTCTAGCCATTCTAACTGGGGTGAGGTGGATTCTCTATGTTGTTTTGATTTGCATTTTTTTATGGCTGGAAAGGTTGAGCATTTCTTCATGTGTCTATTGGACGTTCTTATTTCCTCTTCAGAGAAGTTTCTCTGTAAGTCTTTAGCCCACTTATTGATTGGGCAGTTGTTTCTTTGAGGATTTCTTGTTGGGTGATTTAATTTTCTGATTTCTAGGTATATTTTAGATATGAGACCCTTGTCCATTGTATGGGTAGTGAAAATATTCTCCCAATCCATGGGCTTTCTATTGATCTTTCTAAGTATGTCTTTAGGATGCAGAAGCTCTGCACCTTCATGCAATCCCATTTGTCCAACCTTTCTTTGCTTTGTTGTGTTCCTAGATCTCTATTAAGAAAATTTTGGCCTGTGCCAAGGAGATCTAGGGATTCTCCTATCCTGTAATATTTTCAGGGTGTCTGCTTTGACTCGAAGGTCTTTGATCCATTTTGAGTTGATTCTCGTGCAAAGTGATTTATAGGGATCTAGCTTTATTTTTCTACAGGTGTTAAACCAATTTTGCCTGCACCATTTAATGAAGAGGCTGTCTTCTTCTATTCTAATATTTTAGGTACCTTATCGAAGATTAGATGGCTATAGGTCTGTGGGTTCATTTCTGGGTTTTCAATTCTATTCCATTGGTCCTGAGGTCTGATCTTGTGCCAGTACCAAGCTGTTTTGATTACTATGGCTTTGTAGTAGAGTTTGAAATTTGGTATTGCTATTCCTCCAGCGCTGTTGTTTCTGTTAAGGATCATTTTTGCTATTCAGATCTTTATTGTTCCATATGAATTTTTGGATTGCCTCTTCTATTTCTTTGAAGAATTAGTTAGAATATTGATAGGTATCACTTTGAATTTGTAGCTAGCCTTGGGAAGTATTGCCATTTTCATGATGTTGATCCTTTCAATCCAGGAGCATGAGAGGCTTTTCCAATTTCTAAATTCTGCTTTGATTTCCTTTTTCAAGTTTTTAGTTTTCCTCGTAGAGGTCGTTCACTTCTTTAGTTACCTCCTATGTATTTTATTTTTTATGGGACTGTTACAAAAAGAGTTGATTTCCTGATTTCAGGCACGCTTTTTCATTGTTGGCATACAGAAAAGCCATTGACTTTTGAAGGTTAATTTTATACCCTGCTACTTTGCCAAAGTTTTGAATCAGCTTGAGTAATCTGGGAATGGAGTCCGAGGGATTCTTTTCTTTTGGGGGAGGGTCCGGTCCTGGGTCCTGAACTCTGGGCCTGGGTGCTGTCCCTCAGCTCTTCAGCTCAAGGCTAGCGCTCTACCACTTGAGCCACAGCGCCACTTCTGGCTTTTTTCTTTTTCCTTATGTGGTGCTGAGAAATCGAACCCAGGGCCTCGAGCATGCAAGGCAAGCGCTCTACCACTGAGCCACCTTCCCATCCCCTCCGTGGGATTCTTCAAATAAAAAATCCTGTCATCTGCGAGGAGGGAGAGTTTTACTTCATCTTTCCCTCTGGATCCTCTTTATGTTTGCATCTTATTTCTGTAGCTAGGCATTCTAATACTAAATTGAAGAGAAGTGTAGAGAGTGGACATCCTTGTCTTGTTCCAGAGTTTAGAGGAAATGTCTTTAGTTTTTCACCATTAGGTATGATGCTTGCTGTGGGTTTGTTACTTACAGCCTTTGGTGTATTGAGGATCGTTCCATAGATTCCTAATTTTCCAGAGCCTTCATCATAAAAGAGTGTTGGATCTTCTCAAATGCTTTTTCTGCATCTATTTAGATAACACGTGGTTCTTATCCTTGCTCTTAATGTGATGAATTATATTAATGGATTTGTGTATATTGAACCAGCTTTGCATTCTTGAAATGAATCCTGTTTGATCAGGGTGTATTTATTTTTGAAGTTGATTGGTCAAAATTTTGTTGCAACCATGTTCATCAAAGAAATGGGTCTATAGTTCTCTTTCTTTGATGAGTCCATGCCTGGTTTGGGGATGAGGGTTATGATGTCTTTATAGAAAGTGTTTGGTAGTAAACATTCTTTTTCAATTTCATTGAAGAGTTGGAGGAGTATTGGTGTGAGCTCTGCTTTGACGGCCTTGTAGAATTCAGGTGTAAATCCATCCTGTCCTCGGCTTTTCTAACATGGGAGATCTCTTATTGCTGTTTCTATTTCAATGCTTGATATGGACCTGTTAAGTTGGTTTAACTCATCTTGGTTTACTTGTTGCATGTTGACTTTTGCTAGGAAATCGTCATTTCTTCCAGATTCTCAAACTTACTAGCATAAAGGTTTGAGGAGTATTCCATTATAATGTTCTGAATACTGGTTGTTTCTGTGGTGAGGTTTCCATTCTCATCTCTGTGTTTATTTATTTGGGTGTGTTCTTTTTCTGATAAGATTTGCTAAATGTCTGTCAATTTTGTTAATTTTTTCATAGAAAAACTTTGTTTTGTTGATTCATTCTATGGATTTTTAAATTCTAATTAGTTTAATTCTGATTTAATTTTAATTATTTCTTTTCATCTACGGGATTGGAGTTTAGTTGCTGTACTTTTTCAAGGAAGTTCAGTTGTCACATTAAATTTTTGGTTTCATATTTCCCCAGTTTGTTGGTGTAGAAACTCAGAGCTATAAACTTGCCTCTGAGTACTGCTTTTGCTGTGTCCCAGAGCAGCCAGGAATTTGTGCGTTCACTTTAGTTGAATATCATGAACATTTGAATTTTCTTCTAATCTCTTCCACAACCCACTGTTGATTCAACAGTGTGTTGTTCAGCCTCCATGTGATACCGGACATTCTTAGGTGGCTATTGATGTTGAGTTCTAATTTTATTCCCTTGTGTTTTGAGAGAATGCAAAGTATAACTTCAATGTTTCTGAATTTGGACAAGTTTGCTTTGTGACATAAAATGTGCTCTATTTTGGAAAATGTTCCATGTGCTGCTGAGAAAAATGTGTATTCTGATACTGCTGGGTGAAATATTCGGTACATGTCTGTTAAATCTAGTTGATCTAAGCAGTTGTTTAGATCTGCAGTTTCTCTGTTGAGTTTTTGCTGAGTTGATCTATGTAGTGGGGATAGTGATGTGGAAGTCCTCAAAAATTAATGTCTTTGGATCTATGTGAGACTTGAGGGAAAGCAGTGTTTTTTGGACCAATGTGGGTGCTCCATTTTTTGGTGAATAGATATTTAGAATTGTAAAATCCTCCTGAAGGAGAAATCCCTTAATTAGTACGTAGTGACCTTCTTTATCTCTTTTCACTAATTGTAATTTGAAGTCTATTTTATCTGATATTAGGATTGCAACTCCCACCTGTTTATGGGGGCCATTTGCTTGGTAGATTTTATTTCAGCTTTTCACTTTCAGAATATTTGTTTTTATGGGCAAGGTGTGACTCTTGAAAGCAGCAGATAGAAGGATCGTGTTTTTTAATCCAACTAGACAGTTTATGTTGTTTAATTGGAGAGTTAAGTCCAGCTCCAGCCTGCTTTGAATATTTTTCAAAATAAGTGCTTCAGGCTACGATGAACACTCAGCCAAGAGTATGGAGGGGGCATCCAGAGTCATGACTCCCATCAAGACGGACCACCACCCACTCCCAATATCTAACTAGGAGCTTTTAAACTCCAGCAACTTTAATATACACTATTGGAGCTGGAATTACCACAGCTGCTGGCACAAGACTTTCCCTCCAATGGATCCTCATGAAAGAATTTAAAGTGGATTCATTCCAATTACAAGGACTGGAAAGAATCCTGTATTGTTATTTTTGTCACTACCTCAATGGGTCAGGAGTGTTACTATATTATATGTATATAATATTATAAACATATCCTTTCTATCTTGTGTCTTTTGAGAAGTTATGCTCTTCTTATATAAGATTTCTAATATTTGTGGGAGTCCAATGAAGTTACATTGAAAACTCTTTCACTGATTTTGTATCATTTTCATCGGTGTCAAGAAATTTCAACATTACAATTTAAAGAAATGAAATTGAAAGGTAAAACTAAATGAATAGCTGATCAAAGATCACATCTTTATTGCAGTTTGCAGTTCTAATTTTTTGCGAATTAAATACATGAAAAATTAGACTTCCCTTATCAAAACATATAAACCTTATTTTTGTTGCCTACAATTTTGATGTAGCTCCATATCAACAGTGGGTACAATTGACAGAATTCCCACACATAAAACTATAATGCATGTGTATTTGGTATGATGTTTAGGAACAAGAAATAATCTGAAGATTTTCCTTTTTATTTTTCCCAGTAAGTTTCTAAGTACCATTCAAGCTATGAAGAATGAAAATTATTTAAGCATATTTTTAAAAGAAGATAGAAACAAAGCAAAAATATTTGATATATCTTTGTTGCTAAAGATAAATTGCAAACCATGCTATCCACTTGCAGGTTGGAGAGAACTGGAATACAAACACATATTTCTGTGGTGAATTTAGATAGAAAAAGACATTTCACTATGGATACACAGAATATACAAATACGGGGAAGGGGTTAAAATACAATGTTTATGGAAATATCCTTACATTTTGACTGGAAATAAAGAAAAATAATATTTCCAGCCCATCAATCTACTTAAAGCAATATAGTCTACCCCATTCTGAAATTCTCATTAAGATTATGTGTTTTGATCTCTTAAAAAATCATCTTTGGCCTATGGAGGTGGTGAACATTATTAAAGTTCCTTTCTATCTGGGCACCCATGGCTCACGCCTGTAATCCTAGTTACTCAGGAGGCTGAGGTCTGAGGATCGTGGTTCAAAGCCAGCCTGGGCAGGAAAGTCCATGAGACTCATCTCCAATAAAACCACTAGAAAACCAG
Organism: Dipodomys ordii; assembly: GCF_000151885.1. Taxonomy (NCBI): domain Eukaryota; kingdom Metazoa; phylum Chordata; class Mammalia; order Rodentia; family Heteromyidae; genus Dipodomys; species Dipodomys ordii. The sequence goes on along the minus strand of NW_012285322.1, from coordinate 144,682 downwards.
AAGTGGTGCTGTGGCTCAAGAGATGGAGCACTTGCCTTGAGCTGAAGAGCACAGGGACAGTGCTCAAGCCCAGAATTCAAGCCCCACGACTGATCAATCAATCAATCAATAAATTTCCTTTCTTTGTATGTTTGCAAATGCCATGATGAAATCTCTTACGATATATAATTTAATACTTCTATTTTTATTTTATTTATTTTATTGCCATTAAAAGTTATACAAAGGGTTTTCAATTTAACATGTCAATTTATGAGTACAATACATATTGACTAATGTCATCTTGTTCATGATTTTTACAACTAAGAAATTGTGTTAGTGCATTTTTGCTCACAACTCAATTTAAATATTATATTCACAAGGGAACTTTATGTTATTTATTTTCTTTTTTTTCTTCCATCTGGTACCAGGATTTAAAACTAGCTTGTTACCTCACAGTTGTTGTTCTCCCGCTTGAGCCATGCCTCTAACCCTGCATGTTGCTTACTATGTTGAAGATGATGTCTTTTGAACTTTTCTGCTTAGGCTAGATTTGAATCTCAGTCCTCAGTTCAGAGATGCTAGGTAGCTAGGATTACAAGTGTGAACCCATTGGTGCCTCGTGATTTTTTCACTTTTTCAACACTCTCCTGTCTCTTTCTTTCACTCTGGATTGTCATCCACATTGAAGGAGAAATCTCGAGGACACATTGTGATATTTTGTGCAAGGCCTCAGTCAATGTGTACACTTGGTCCATTCCTTCCTAGAAGACTGCTGTCAATGACTTTTGTCCCCAGATTTGTAGACAACCTCCAGTCCTGGGCTGAAAATCCTACACAGACCTCCTATCATAGTTTATATTTATCAGTCCTCACTTTAGAATAGGATTTCCTGGAGGTTCAAATGTGGTGGCATCCTTTCTTGTATAATAAGCAAGAGTTATGCCTTCCATCCTTTGACTGTCCTATTTCTTTTCCTCAAGTCAAAATGCTTCTACTTTAAATTATAGATAGATAGATAGATAGATAGATAGATAGATAGATAGATAGATAGATAGATAGATAGATAGATAGAGTGAATGCTGCAGCCTGCTTCATGGGAAGCTCACTGTTGCTGCAAGATAGATAGATAGATAGATAGATAGATAGATAGATAGATAGATAGATAGATAGATAGATAGATAGATAGATAGATAGATAGATAGATAGATAGACAGATAGATAGATAGTTTTATTTTATTTCTACCTTGGCTTCTTTGTTATGGGGCCAGAGATGTGGTACACGGTGGAAGGGGCCAGAGATGTGGTACACGGTGGAAGCAATCAGAATTGTAATATATTGACCAAAGGGAAAAAGAGAAACGGGAAGAGGCCATGATCCCATCCTCCCCTTCAACTGCAACCCTTCTTTCCCTCCATAACTGAGAATGTGACTGCCTCTCTCTGAGAATGTGACTGCCTCTCTCTCTGAATCCACCTAAAAAGAAAGACATTTTGCTCTTTGCTTTCCTAAAATATAAAATTGTCTTCTGAAAATGTCTTCCCAATTCCTAGGAGGGAATTCTTGACAAAAAATTATTCCTTTTAGGTATAGAAAAGAATTACAACCAAGTGGCAAATTTCAATTGATAGTTAGTGAAAGTAATTTATCACAGTTTTATAGTGTTCTAGCATTGCTGAAATGACAGCAATAATCCTTTGCAAACTTTTGAGAATTTTGTATTTGCTAGAATATCATTTTCTATCCATTGGTATTCTGATTTGGTGCTCTAATTCCCTCCTATTACACAAAATTGTGAAATGATCAGGGGACATCTTGTTCTTTAGAGTGTGAGTGATTACTCACTCCAGCTTACTACATTTGAGACTCCAATGATCTACAAGGACCTTGGGGATAGTGCAGTCTTGTAATGCTTAACCCTTCATTCATAGAGTTATATGGCAGTTGTTTGTTTTCACAGTAGATGTGTTTTATTTAGTCCTGACTCATTGAACCTGAAATGCTTAGAGACACTTCAGGGAACATAGCTGATTGTAGGTAAATAAAGCTTAGAACATGAAATTGTAAATAAAAGGAGACTTTATAAGGTGAATGTGTTCTTTTTCATGAGATATAATAATTTAACTATTTCATTTATTTTATTCATGAGAAATAATAATTTAACTTTTAAAACCCCTTTACAATTTCTCATTCATTACTTCAATATTTTTTGTATTGTTACATAAGCATGAAAAAATGCACATTTCCTTAAAATTATTGTAATTAATTTGTATGTGATGTTTAATATATTGTTTCTATAAACCCTTTTTTTAGGAGTTCCGAATGTGAAACTGCATTGAAATTATTAAATATTGTCACTATTGTCATTTTCTGATTCTACAGGTTTTGATCAAGATTTAATATTCTTTTCATGCCCCTCTTTGTATATAAGTGATGCTTTCGGTTTTATTTAATTTAATTACTTAATTTTAGACAGTCTCTTTTTGTAGTGCAGGCTGGCCTCAAGCTCATAATCATCCTGCCTCAGCCTCCTAATACTTTGATTTATAAAGGATTTTCCTATTCTCTATTGAGCAATAGCTTAAAATCTGTGCTTTGAATCCCATCACTTTTAATAATCCAGTTTAGTCAAGTAAGGATCACGCTTTTGATGATGGTAAAATCGTTGTCTCTGTTACTTCTTTGTAACTTTTTTTCATATTATAGGGATATAATTTCAAAGTAGGTGATATTGTCTTTCTAGGGAAAGACTAATCTCAGCCTTCAGGTCAGAAGGTTGTTTTTAGCATAGGCATATTTACTTTTCATCCCTTTGCTAAACCTTACAACAGGAAACACATAGACTGACATATTTATTCTCCAGAACTTTACATTGAGTGTGCCCTACTATGTAGTAATGTTATCATCTTATAACTTTCTAGATTGAGACTACTCAAGAAAAGTTAACTATTTTTTCCTATTCATCTACTTTCCCCATAGAATGTCTATGGAAACTATCTGCAAGTTTAAATTGAATGCAATGCCACCTGAGAAAATTAGTTGTTAAATATAGACAGAGTTTGCCTGACATTGGTGGCTCACACCTCTAATCCTAGCTACCCCGGAGGCTGAGATCTGAGGATTGCAGTTCCAAGCCAGCCCAGGCAGGAAACTCCGTGAGACTCATATCTCCAATAGACTACTCCAAAAAGCCGTTTCTGTGGCTCAAATGTTAGAGTGCTCTTGAGGGAAAAGAAGCTTAGGAACAGTGCCCAGGCCCATAGTGCGTTCAAGCCCCAGGACCAGCAAAACAAAACAAGAGTGGGTAACAATGTAAAATAAGAAATGTACTCACTACCTTAAGGTATATAACTGTATATAACCTTGACAAAAATTAAATTAAAAAATAAAATGTACTTGGGTAACTAAAAAAAATGGAGTCTTGCCACCACAATCTTATAGTGACAAAACAAAAAAAGTATCTATAAAATTGCCTAGTCATCAATTTGTGGATGCTTATTCAAAAACTTGTTTCCATCTTTATATTCATAACCCTTCTTCATGCATACTTCCAGTAACCCCATTCTCTCTTTGTACATAAAGTTTAGCAGTACTTATTTAAACTTCTTAGCTTTTATCTAATAAAATTTCATTAACTTCATTTAAATGCATCTGGTTTCTGCAATTCTTACTGTCTCTACTGCCATTAGGTCTCATTCATTTCTTATATACAGAATTACCACATTTTTACTTTCCTATAGGCTAACCCATTTTCAAGCTGTTATCAAGACACGAAAATTGAACTTGCAAAGATGGAAATTTGTCAGCATATCTTTCTCTTTTAAAGACTCATTCACTCCTTTTCAGTTGAAATAGTGTTCAGCCCATAAATATGATAAACAAGTCCCTATAAAATGTGTTTTTCTAGAGTAGTTGAACTGGAAACTGTAGAGAGGTTCCTTAAAAGATTAAACATAGCTGGAGGCTCATGGTTCACGCCTGCAATTCTAGCTACTGAGGAGCCTGAGATCTAAGGATCACGGTTCAAAGCCAGTCTGGCAGAAAAGTCCGTGAGACTCTTTTTTTAATTTTTTTAAAATTGTGAACATACTTTACAGAGGGGTTACAATTACATGGGCAAGATAATGAGTACATTTCTCTTCAAGCATTGCAGCCTCCTCCTTTGTTTACCCTTCCCATCCCTTACCAGCCTCCCCCCGCCCTCCCAATCCTCCTCCCGCCCACCCAACCCCCGCACCAAAGTTGTAAAGTCCGTTTTTGACATCACAACTTGTACTTCTCATTGTTGCAACGGGTCCACCTGTATCCTTAAACAACTTGTTTTTCCCCTTCTCCACAAATTATACTGACATCAAATATAGTGAAAGCAGGGGTTTTACTGTGGGGGAGGGACATACAAAGCAACAAAGAAATAATCTTATAAATGTGTTAGAAACAAATGCATGAAAGAAAAAAACATTTAAATACATATCTAAGGGTTCATTTTCCTAACATCACATTATCTGACCTTTTCTGCTTGGCTCATAGATATACTAGATATTGGAAATAAGGGAAACCGTGGGACCTATGTTTCTTGGGGCTTGGCTAACTTCACTTATAATTTTTTCCAAGCCTTTCCATTTCCTAACAAATGGGGCAATGTCATTCTTTCTGATGGAGGCATAGAATTCCATTGTGCATATATACCACATTTTCTTGATCCATTCATCTACTGAGAGGCATCTGGGTTGGTTCCAGATCTTAGCTATGGTAAATAATGCTGCAATAAACATAGTTGTGCTGGTAGCTTTAGTATGGTCTTGTTTGTAAACATTTAGGTAAATGCCCAAAAGTGGGATTGCTGGGTCATAGGGGAGCTCTATGTGGAGTCTTTTGAAGAACCTCCATACTGCTTTCCAAAGTGGTTGAACAAGTTTACACTCCCACCAACAATGAAGTAAGGTTCCCTTCTGTCCACATCCCCTCTAGCATCTGTTCTTATTAGAGTTCTTTTTTTTTTTTGTCGGTCGTGGGGCTTGAACTCTGGGCTTGGGCGCTGTCCCTCAGCTCTTCAGCTCAAGGCGAGCGCTCTACCACTTGAGCTACAGCGCCACTTCCGGTTTTCTGGTGGTTTATTGGAGATAGGAGTCTCACGGTCTCTCCTGCCCGGGCTGGCTTTGAACTGTGATCCTCAGATCTCAGCCTCCTGAGTAGCTAGGATTACAGGCGTGAGCCACCAGCGCTCGGCCTTATTAGAGTTCTTGATTTTATCCATTCTAACTGGGGTGAGGAGGTATCTCAATGTTGTTTTGATTTGCATTTCTTTTAAGGCTAGGGAGGTTGAGCATTTCTTCATGTGTCTATTGATATTCTTATCTCGAATTAACTACCAGAAAACTGGAAGTGGTTCTGTGACCCAAGCGGTAGAGAGCTTGCCTTGAGCTGAAGAGCTGAGGTATAGCGCCCAAGCCCAGACTTCAAGCCCATGACCGACACACACAAAAAAATATTAAGCATAGATTTTCCCTATGCTCCAGCAATCCCAAGAGACTACAAACCAGGCCACACTAGAGCCACCAGCACAACCATGTTCATTGCAGCCTTGCTTACCATGGCCAAGATATGGAATCAACCCAGATGCCCTTTTCTAGATGAATGGTCAAGAAAATATGGTAAATATATACAATGGAAGTCTATGCATCCATCTGAAAAAATGATATTGCCATATTTGTAAGAAATGGAAGACTTGGAAAGTAAACCAGTCAATATGCTTGAAAGTAAATAGTATCATGAATAATAGAATGATTTTCTGAATATTAGCTGGAGAATTTCTCTACATTTGTTTTAAGTCTCTGCTTGACTTAATATTAGTTAGGAACTTATGATGCATTAAGAATTCTGTGATAGAAATGAGACTCTGGAGGCGACAAGATGGCGGACGAGAAGCTGGAATCTGAACAAGCTCTCGCATAGAAAACAGTTTTAGAGTTCCAGTGAACAGTCCTAAGCCAGAGAAACACACCAAGTGTGCCATCACAGGACAGAGAGTTAGACAAGTGAGAGAAAGCCAAGGCAAGAATACACACCTGAGCACCAGCCGGCAGCCGGCGGCGACGGCGGCGGCAGGGTCGCGGTGGAGACCGCAGCCAGGCAATATCTGAGCGCTGAGAGTCCGGGACAAAGGAGCCAGATGCAGCGGGTGAGTGGATTCTACTCAACACCAGCAAGAACCGACAAGGAGCAGACAGCTTCATCCTGCAGTTTGCAGACCAGAGACGACCCAGGATCCAAGACTCGGCGTGAGTAGAAGCCCTACATCCTCACTCCTTCTCAGGGAGCAGAGGAGGGAAGGCCACCCCTCCCCCCCCAACACCGGCGATCTCCATCTTGGATACCGACAAAGCTCGGCGGAGCTGCCAGCTCCAACTCAGGCCTTGGAATAAAACAAGTCATTTAGCAGGTCACAAGAACTTAATGGCGAAGTGACCTGCCAGACTCAGCTCCATCCAGGGAAAAGTTACCCAGCTCAGGCACCAACCATTAGAGTGGTTTTCCCCACTGGGTAACCAGAGCCAGAGGCTGCCCCTCCCTCTAGCAGCCTCAACAATCAAAGGAAAAACAGAAACCCTGAGAATGGCTCGAGGCTGGGCTTTTTTGTTTGTTTGTGTTTTTTTTTTGCTTCTCTTCACAAATCAGCCCCAGGGAAAAGCTACTGATTGGTGAAAGCCCTCAACTCTACCCAGAACCTAGCCTCACCACTGCATCCCCCTCTTTTGTGATTCTCAAAGCAGATCTGCCTCCCATTAAACTAATCCGGGAGGGGGATCCCAAAATCTTGGGTAAAGCAGAGCATTTTTCTGCCTGTTCGAACAAACTGACTTAAGAAACCAATCAAGCCACAGGACCTCAAGCTGACCAGAGACTCCAACAAGAGGCTGGCTACAGACTGAAGGGAGATACAGGATTCTTCCCACCCCTCCCCCCCAAAAAAAAATCAAAGAACTTTTTTTTTCTTTTCTTTCTTTTTTTTTTGGTACTTTATATATATAATTTTTTTCCTTTTCTAAAAATTTTATTAATCTTTAATTTTTGCCTTTTTTGAAAAATAATGGTTTTCCAGTAACTTTTTTTCCTCTTATAATTTTTATTTTAGGAATACGTGAATGTGCGGTTTCCTTTCTTTTCTTGTCTTCTCTCTCTTTTTCTTTCTTTCATAACTATCATTTTGTTTTTTGTCTAGCTCTACCGAACTTCTGATCTTTTTTTTTCCTCCCTTTATTATCCTGTTCACCTATTCTTTTTTCTTGACCTTCTTTATGTGACTTAGCTCTTGTCCTTCACTTCCTCAGATAAACCCGCAGTTAACTAGTAGACCCTATCCCCCATTGTGTACACACTTAACCCACAAATATATTACCCAATTCAAAACCTCCGAGATTTAAACTCCTTAATAGCAGTACTACCTCTTTATACCTATATGATATTTTAAGCATTTTTTAAGTGTTTCACTTCTCCTCTATGTCCCTTCCCTTATCTTAATATACTCACTTTCCTCTCTAAATACATTTCTATTTTTTTTCTGGTCTCTTTTCATTTCACTTTCCCTTTCTTCTTTTTCTCTCTCTCTCTACTTGCATCCTACCCAACCTATTTCCTGCATTGGGTTTAGGACATAGTTAACTCTCCCTGTGCCACCCCACACCAATCTATCCCTATTTTTTGCCCACATCTCTCCCTAAACCTTATAATTTCTGGTCTTCCAAATTCTTCTCTGCGGTTCGAAGCCCATTAACATATAGTTGTTTGACATTGAATAGATGTATCTGTTGAACTAGATTGTATCTGTAGACTATTAACTGTACAAAAGCAAACTTTGATTGATGGTTGCCTTAAGATAGTGTTCTAGCACAAAACTGGTGCTATTTTCATCTCAAATGGGCAGGGTAAGCCGGAAAAACACAAGAAAAATGGCAAATCTGGATATCTCAATTCCCAATCTTGACAATCAGGGGTCAGAACAGATAATGAAAGATCCAGAGGAGAGTTCCCAAATAGCTCTACAAACACTGGTGGCAACCATGATAAATGAGAAGTTTGACAACTTCCAAAGGACTCTGAATGAGCGTGAAAGGGAGAAAGAAGAGGCATCCCAAAAGCTTATACAGGAATATCATAAGCGTGAGGAAGCTTCTCAAAAACTGATACAGGATTTGCGTGAACAACTTGAGAATACTCAAAGAGAAAGGGAAGAATGGCGTGAGCAGGCTGAGAACACTCAAAGAGAACTGCAGGAATCCCACGAAGAGAAGGCAGCTAATCAAAGAGTAATACAGGAATTGAGAGACCAGGTAGAGAATACACAAAGATCACTAAAGGCATTCATGGAATCCATTAACAAAGAGCTGAAGGAAGCCAGGGAGACCACAAAGGGAATGCTGAATGGAACCCAACAGAAAGAATGGGAATCCAAAGAAACCATAACCAATCAACTAAGTGATTTGAGAACAAATACTGAACACCAAATAAAGGAAGTAAAGAAATTCATGCAAGACCTAAAACAGAGCTTCAACAAAGAACTTGAAGCCATCAAAGCTGACCAACTAGAAGGAAAAGAGATAAAAAACAAAGTAGAGAGTCTTGACAGCAGGTTAGATCATGCAGAAGATCGAATCTCAGGGATTGAAGACAGCCTAGATATTATAGAGAAAGAACATACAACCATCCAAGACAAGTCCAAGAAATATGATAGATCTATCCAACACCTGGAAGACACCATCAGAAGGCCAAATCTAAGGATAATGGGTGTAGAGGAGCACCTAGAAACAGAAGTTAATGGTCTAGGAAATTTGTTTAACAGGATCCTAGCAGAGAACTTCCCAACCATACAAAAAGATAGGCCTATTCAGATACAAGAAGCTTTTAGAACCCCAAATAGACCAGACCAGAATAGGACCTCCCACCGACACATTATAATCCACACAGGATCAACACAGACCAAGGAAAAGATCCTTAAAGCTGTCAAGGAGAAAAGGGTAATCACCTATAAAGGGAAACCAATCAGAATCACCTCAGATTTCTCAGCAGAGACAATCAAAGCAATAAGAGACTGGAAAGAAGTATGCCATGCCCTAAAAACAAATAACTATCAACCAAGAATACTGTACCCAGCTAAACTCTTCTTCATAACTGAAGGCCAAATAAAAACCTTCCATAGCAAAGAAAAATTGAAACAATACATCTCCACAAAACCAGCCCTACAAAAGATTCTTAAAGATGTCCTACACATAGAAAACCAACAAGACCGCAATAAAGGCCAAGAAACTGCACCCAAACTAAGAATCCAAGAACCATAGGAAGAACCCAGTTTTTGCAGCCCCCAAGAAGGTGGATAACATGGCAGGAACTCCCAAATACCTCTCAGTCCTATCTCTAAACGTTAAGGGACTGAAATCTCCAATTAAGCAACATAGACTGTCTAGTTGGATTAAAAAACAAGACCCTTCTATCTGCTGCCTGCAGGAGTCACATCTTGCCCGTAAAAACAAACACATTTTCAATGTTAAAGGCTGGAACAAAATCTTCCAAGCAAACGGCCCCCATAAATATGCGGGAGTTGCAATCCTAATATCAGATAAAATAGACTTCAAATTAAAATTGGTGAGAAGAGATAAAGAAGGTCGCTACATACTAATTAAAGGATCTCTCTTTCAGGAGGATATTACAATTCTAAATATCTATTCGCCAAACAATGGAGCACCCAAATTTATCAAAGAAACACTACTTTCCCTCAAATCCCATATAGATCCAAAGACATTAATTGTTGGGGATTTTAACACACCACTCTCCCCACGAGATAGATCAACTCGGCAAAAACTCAACAGAGAAACCGCAGATCTAAACAGCTGCATAGATCAAATAGACTTAACAGACATCTACCGAACATTTCACCCAGCAGCATCAGAATACACGTTTTACTCAGCAGCACATGGAACATTTTCTAAAATAGACCACATTTTAGGCCACAAAGCAAACTTGTCTAAATTCAGAAACATTGAAGTTATACCTTGCATCCTCTCTGACCACAAGGGAATAAAATTAGAACTCAATACCAAAAGCCACCAAAGAAAGTCCGGCATCACATGGAGGCTGAACAACACACTGCTGAATCATGAGTGGGTCATGGAAGAGATTAGAAAGGAAATCCAAATGTTCATGCTATTCAACAAAAATGAACACACAAATTACCACCTCCTCTGGGATACAGCAAAGGCAGTACTCAGAGGCAAGTTTATAGCTCTGAGCTCCTACATCAACAAATTGGAGAGATCTGAAACTAACAATTTAATGACACATCTAAACCTCCTTGAAAAAGAACAGCAAGATAAACCCCAATCCAATAGACGGAAAAAAATAATCAAAATTAAATCAGAATTAAATGAATTAGAATCCAAAAAAACTCTAGAAACAATCAACAAAACAAAGAGTTGGTTCTTCGAAAAACTTTACAAAATTGACAGACCCTTAGCAAATCTTATCAGAAAAAGAAGAGAACACACCCAAATTAATAAACTCAGAGATGAGAATGGAAACATCACCACGGAAACAACCAAGATTCAGAACATTATAAGGGAATACTTCTCAAAACTTTATGCTAATAAGTTTGAGAACTTGACAGAAATGGACCTTTTTCTAGCAAATATTGACATGCCAAAACTAAACCAAGATGAGTTAAACTATCATAACAGGCCCATATCAAGCATTGAAATAGAAACAGCAATAAGAGACCTCCCAGCTAACAAAAGTCCAGGACCAGATGGTTTTACAGCGGAATTTTACAAGGCCTTCAAAGCAGAGCTCACACCAATACTCCTCCAACTCTTCAATGAAATTGAAAGAGAAAGCTCACTACCGAACACGTTCTATGAAGCCATCATAACCCTCATCCCAAAACCAGGCAGAGACTCATCAAAGAAAGAGAACTATAGACCCATCTCTTTGATGAATATTGATGCAAAACTTCTCAACACAATTTTGGCCAATCGACTTCAACATTTCATCAAAAAAATCATACACCACGATCAAACAGGATTCATTTCAGGGATGCAAAGCTGGTTTAATATACGCAAATCAATTAATATTATTCATCACATCAACAGGAGCAAGAATAAGAACCACATGATTATCTCAATAGATGCAGAAAAAGCATTCGACAAGATCCAACACCCCTTCATGATGAAGGTTTTGGAAAAATTAGGAATCCATGGAACATTCCTCAATACACTAAAGGCTGTATATGACAAACCTACAGCCAGCATTATACTCAATGGTGAAAAACTAAAGCCATTTCCTCTTCACTCAGGAACAAGACAAGGATGCCCACTCTCGCCACTCCTTTTCAATCTAGTATTAGAATGCCTAGCTACAGCAATAAGACAAGATGCAGACATAAAGGGGATCCAAATAGGGAAAGAAGAAATAAAACTCTCCCTCTTTGCAGATGACATGATCTTGTATTTAAAGAATCCCATAGACTCCACTCCCAAATTACTCAAGCTGATTCAAAACTTTGGCAAAGCAGCAGGGTATAAAATTAACCCCCAAAAATCAACGGCTTTTCTGTATGCCAATAATGAGAAAAGTGTGGCTGAAATTAGGAAAGCAACTCCATTTGTAATAGCCCCACAAAAAATAAAATACCTAGGAATTAACTTAACTAAAGAAGTGAACGACCTCTATGATGAAAACTTTAAAATCTTGAAAAAGGAAATCAACACAGAACTTAAAAAATGGCAAAGCCTCCCATGCTCCTGGATTGGAAAGATTAACATCGTGAAAATGGCAATACTTCCCAAGGCTATCTACAAATTCAATGCAATACCTATCAAAATTCCAACCTCATTCTTCAAGGAAATAGAAGAGGCAATCCAAAAATTCATATGGAAAAATAAAAGACCCCGAATAGCAAAAACACTCCTCAACGGAAAGAACACTGCTGGAGGAATATCAATACCAAATTTCAAACTCTACTACAAAGCCATAGTAAACAAAACAGCTTGGTACTGGCATAAGAACAGACCTCAGGACCAATGGAATAGAATTGAAAACCCAGAAATGAACCTACAGACCTATAGCCATCTAATCTTCGATAAGGGAGCTAAAACAATAGAATGGAAGAAAGACAGCCTCTTCAGTAAATGGTGCTGGCAAAATTGGTTAACTACATGTAGAAAACTAAAGCTAGATCCTTATATATCACCCTGCACCAGAGTCAATTCCAAATGGATCAAAGACCTTGAAGTCAAAGCAGACACTCTGAAAACATTACAGGATGGAATAGGAGAAACCCTAGGTCTCCTTGGCACAGGCCGAAATTTTTTGAATAGAGACCCGGAAACACAACAAATCAAAGAAAGGTTGGACAAATGGGATTGCATAAAGTTGCAGAGCTTCTGCAGGGCAAATGACATAGCTAGCAAGATCAATAGAAAGCCCACAGATTGGGAGAAGATCTTTACTAGCCATACAACGGACAAGGGTCTCATATCTAAAATATACTTGGAACTCAAAAAATTAAACCCCCCAACAACAAATCCCCAAAGAAACAACTGCCCAATAAATAAGTGGGCGAAAGACTTAAAGAGAAACTTCTCTGAAGAAGAAAGAAGGATGGCCAATAGACACATGAAGAAATGTTCAACATCCCTAGCCATAAAAGAAATGCAAATCAAAACAACATTGAGATATCACCTCACTCCAGTTAGAACGGCAAAACTCAAGAACTCTAACAACAACAGATGCTGGAGGGGATGTGGACAGAAAGGAACCTTACTTCATTGTTGGTGGGAATGTAAACTTGTTCAACCACTTTGGAAAGCAGTATGGAGGTTCCTCAAAAGTCTTCACATAGAACTCCCCTATGACCCAGCAATCCCACTTTTGGGCATTTACCCAAATTTTACAAACAAGACCACACTAAAGCTACCAGCACAACAATGTTTATTGCAGCATTATTTACCATAGCTAAGATATGGAACCAACCCAGATGCCCCTCAGTAGAAGAATGGATCAAGAAAATGTGGTATATATACACAATGGAATTCTATGCCTCCATCAGAAAGAATGACATTGCCCCATTTGTTAGGAAATGGAAAAACTTGGAAAAAATTATATTAAGTGAAGTAAGCCAGGCCCAAAGAAACATAGGTCCCATGGTTTCCCTTATTTGTAATATCTAGTATATGTATGAGTCAAGCGCAAAAGGTCAGATAATGTGATGTTAGGAAAATGAACCGTTAGATATGTATTTTAATGTTTTTTTTCTTTCATGCATGTGTTTCTAATGCATTTATAAGATTATCTCTTTGTTGCTTTGTATGTCCCTCCTCCACAGTATAACCCCTGCTTTCACTATATTTGATGTCAGTATAACTTGTGGAGGAGATGGGGAAAATCCAGTTGTTTAAGGATACAGGTGGACCTGATGCAACAATGAGAAGTACAAGTTGTCATATCCAAAACGAACTTTACAATGTCGGTGCGGGGGGGGGGGTGGGGGGTAGAGGGTGGGGGGGAGGGGGGAAGGAGAAGGATTTGGATGGGGGGAGGGGGGAGGCTGGGAAGGGATGGGAAGGGTAAACAAAGGAGGAGGCTGCAATGCTTGGTAAGAAATGTACGCATTATCCTGCCCATGCAATTGTAACCCCTCTGTACAGTATGTTCACAAATAAAATAAAATTAAAAAAAAAGAATTCTGTGATAGAAAATCCTTTATATTATATAGGTGTTTTAATAATGATTAGTAATCACACAGAAATATATGACATTTAACATTGTTGTAAAGATCTATGCAGTAAAGTTACTGGGAAGAAATTAGTTTTCTTTGGTTCTTTCATGTTCACATACAGAGTGCTAGAGAGGACTAATCTTGCTCAGAATGGTCACAAACAAATTAAAGTGGCTATTTAAGAAGTGCTTGTTAAACTAGCTCAGCTTCTAAGTTTAAGGTATCAAGAAATCCCTTAGAATATTTCCTGCAGTCATCTAAATATCTAAACTTAAAAGTAATCATAAATTTAATGCAAAGTTTAATTTTCTCCTTTCCTCCATGGAAAAGATGGAACAGTAGATATTGAGTTGACTGGAGGGAGGTTGGAAATGACACTGCAAGCTTGAATAATATGCAGATGGCTTCAGTTTCACACATACCATTGGGATGGAAGTGAGAAAGAGGAGGCAGGAATAGGTCTTACTGCAGGGTGACCTCCTGAGCACAGTAGGAAATTGGGCTAAGGGATGCCTACAGCCCGGTAATGAACCCCTACAGTGAGAGCTCTTCATGGCATTTATTTTCCATCCTCTCTTTTGGTCTTAAATTTTTCCCAGTTCATTTACTTTTTACAGCATTCACAGGTGCTAAAATTATTGCAATTGGCAGTCTTTCCCATTATTAGGGAATAAATCTTAGCCATACCATGGAGAATATTAGCCAATCATACATATTAACATACGAATGCAATTAGAGTGTCTTTAAAGAAATTCTGGAAAGGCAAATTGCATTTGATATAACCTTGTCTTAAAACAACCATATTTGTGAAAGTACTTGTGAGACTGCTGACGTGTCATTTCTACTACCTACAAAAGTTCAGAGACAAATGGTATTTTTTACTTTGCTATGAATGATTCCAAGTTGGAAAAGTTTTGTGTAGACCAAAATTCATTTATGTATTTGTTTATATTCACAGGTGCAGTACTGAGATTGAGGTAAAAGTTTAACCTGAAATTTGAGTGAAGCTTTCTTAACCTATATAGAAGATCTTTTAAATTACTTATTACTGGAATTAATGTAGGAATAGGTAAATATGTATTGTACATTATCTATTTTTCTTTCTATTCAATTATCATCTGCATACTTGCATATGAACACACACACACACACACACACACACACACACACACACACACACATAGCATGGTGAAATATTAATATTCTCACATGTAAAGATTCAAGTTTCTATTTATTTTAAATGTCACCACTTTACAAAATTTTAAGTTTACAAAATTTTAAGGTGTCCTAAAACTCATTATAAACTTTCTTTTGTCGGGCAATCCTAGCTATACTGGAGGCTGAGATTTGGTGATCTTGGTTAGAGGTGAGCCTGAGCGGGAAAATCTGTGAGAATTTTCACTGACCCAAAAAAGATAGAAGTGTCATTGTGGTTCATATGTTTAAGTGCTAGTCTTGAGCACAAAAGCTCAATGACAACTTCCATGCCCAGAGTTCAAGACCTAGGATTGGCAAAACAAAATTGTAACCATAAGCAAATATTATCATTATAATACATTTTAGAAATAAATACCGATCCCATAGCTATTGGAACTCTAGCTGTTGTCTTGTACCACATAATCAAAATGTACATGTACACGCATGACTGGTTTCTTTTGTTATATAATCAATAATAAAACTAAGTTTTAGGATAATATAATGGTTAAATATTAAACTATGCATCCAGATTTACAAGTTTTGACAGATTTATGTTTTGCCATTTTATGCCCATGCATAATTCAGATGCAAACCAATAAGAAAAAAGTAATATTAGATTTTTTTGCATGTGAAAATCACATTAAGTTATTATGTGGAATGCAGAAGAGTGCCTGAAGGTTGCTAACTTCTCACTATGTGGAAACAGAAGCTAGATATCTATGAAATTTTAATTTCTAAATGTATAGACAACCCTATTCTTCCCAAAGTAAATTCTCCTTTTTGTTTTCTAAATGAATTTTATTAATTTTCGTGGCTAGTGGGTCACACCTGCAATCCTGACCACTCAGGTGGCCAAAATCCATTCAAAATTAGCTGAAGCAGAAATAGCCATGACAGTATTATACTCAAAGTGGCCACCACTGCAAAGAAAAAAGAAAGAAAGAAAGAAAGAAAGAAAGAAAGAAAGAAAGAAAGAAAGAAAGAAAGAAAGTAAGTAAGAAAGAAAGAACAAAAGAAAGAAAGAAAAAGAAGAAAAGAAGAGATAGGAGAAACAAAGGAAGGAAGGAAGGATAGAATGAAACAAAGAGAAAGAAATAACAGAAGCGAAGAGGAAAGGAAAGGAAAGGAAAAGAAGCCACAAGTGTCTGAAAGACAGGCCCTGAATTCAAGCCTCAGTACTGGCATGAGACAGAGCAGGTGGAGAGAGAGAGAGAGAGAGAGAGAGAGAGAGAGGAAAGAAGAGAGGGAAAAGAGAGAAAGAGAGGAGAGATAAAGAGGAAAATAGAAAGGAGACAGGAGATAGAGGGGAAGAGAGGAACTTAAAAAAATTAAATCCCCCAAAAACAAATCTTCAAAGAAACAACTGCCCAAATAAATAAGTGGGCTAAAGACTTAAAGAGAAACTTCTCTGAAGAGGAAAGGATGGCCAATAGACACATGAGGAAATGCCCAACCTCCCTAGCCATAAAAGAAATGCAAATCAAGACAACATTGAGATAGCATCTCACCCTAGTTAGAATAGCTATAATCAAGAACTCTAATAACAACATATGCTGGAGAGGATGTGGACAGAAGGGAACCTTAGTGCATTGCTGGTGGGAGTGTAAACTTGTTCAACCACTTTGGAAAGCAGTATGGAGGTTCTTCAAAAGACTCCACATAGAGCTCCCCTATGACCCGGCAATCTTACATTTGGGCATTTACCCAAACGATCACAAACAAGACCGCAATAAAGCTACCAGCACAACTATGTTTATTGCAGCATTATTTACCTTAGCTAAGATTTGAAATCAACCCAGATGCCCCTCAGTAGATGAATGGATCAAGAAAATGTGGTATATATGCACAATGGAATTCTATGCCTCCATCAGAAAGAATGACATTGCCCCATTTATTAGGAAATGGAAAGGCTTGGAAAAAAGTATATTAAGTGATGTAAGCCAAGCCCAAAATAACATAGGTCCCATGGTTTCCCTTATTTGCAATAACAAGTATAGGTCTGAGTCAAGCTGAAAAAGTCAGATAAGTTGATGTTTGTGGAATGAACCCCAAGATAAATATTAATTTTTTGTTTTTTTTCTTTCATGCAATTGTTTCTATCATATTTATGAGATGATTTCTATGTTGCTTTGTATGTTTCTCCCCCACAGTATAAACCATACCTTCACTGTATTTGATGTTGGTATAATTTGTTTAACTAGGGATACAGGTGGACCTATTGCAACAATGAGATGTACAAGTCGTTATGTTGAAAAACAAACTTAACAACTTTGGTGGGGGTGAGGGGAGGGTCGGGTGCGGGGTGGGGAGGAGTGTGGGAAGGGATGGTAGGGGAAAAACAAAGGAGGAGGCAACAATGTTTGATAAGAAATGTACTTGTTATCTTGCCCATGTAATGTAACTCCTCTGAATGGTATTGTCACAATAAAATAAAAGAAATTTCAGTCATATTCATCTGGACCCACTTTTGACAGAGTAGAGAGGAAGGGAGGAGAGCATAAAAACAGGTTTTTTTCGTGATTATATATTTGAAGAACTTTCAAACAAATAAGGACATTTGTACTGAACTCTGTTGCACAGGTGGAAAATCCAGCCTTATGATAGTAAATAGAAAAAAATTTGCACATGATCTCTATCTTGTCAAGGTGAAATGTGATGTTCAAGCTATTCAAATTATATATCTCCTTAAAAGAAATGCTTCTGGCTACTGTTAGATTTTTAGGTAAAATATATGTTCCCAAATACTCAATATGGTTTAGTTAGAGGTATAGCTCCCCATTACCAAATTGTAGTTCTGTGATATAGATATATCAATCAATTGAAACAAAATGTGAACAACTAAGAGACTAAGATATTCTCTGTTTAGTGTCTTTCTATTGCTGGATATTTAAATAAAGCATATTTAAAAATGTATGACTAGCAATTTGCACATGTTCTCTGATAGCATGAACATTATGTGCCCAAAGTTACACTGAAACAAATCATTACAGGGAAAGAATTTCTTTAAAAATTTTGAGTACATTTTCTTCATTCAATGATAATGAGTGATTTCCATTAAGGCTTAATCATTTAAAATGTATGACATTTGTTTGTCAGGCATGGTTGCCACCCCAGATTTATTTAACAGTAATAATAAACAATAATAGAAATTGAAATCTTACACAGTATTATTCACTTTTGTTGAAAGCCAGTGAAACTTTGATTTGCTCACCAGATCTCTCTGTCTCTCTCTCAGTCTCTGTCTCTGTCTCTCTCTTTCTCTGAGGTGCACAAGGGATTAGAAACTGAATTAGATCAGCTTTCACAACTTGAAGTTGTAATTTCCATTACACGTTTGAAAGGATTAAAATATAGGTGCATCACAAAATGATCAAAACGTGAAGATGTAAGCCCATATGAACAGGAAAGAAGGCACCTGACTCATGCAGTCAGAATTTGATCCAAACAGGTGCCAGTGGCTCACTCCTGTAATCCTCGCTACTCAGGAGGCTGAGATCTGAGGATTGCGATGCAAACCCAGCCCGAGCAGGAAATTCCATGAAACTCTTATCTCCAATAAAAACCACCAGAAAATGGAAAGTGGCGCTGTAGCTCAAGTGGTAGAGCGCTAGCCTTGAGCTGAAGAGCTGAGGGACAGCGCTGAGGCCCAGAGTTCAAGCCCAACCACGAACAAAAAAAAAGAAAAGAAAAGAAAAAAAACGTGATCCAAGTAGACAAAATCTTGCAGAATCGGATCAGAGAACACCTCCAGAGTTCCAAGTTAGGTTGCCCTTCCTTCTAGACAGAAAAGTTACCCTGCAGACAAAACACATAAGGGAATCTAGCCTTGCAGTTGTAGATGCTAACAAGACCATCAATTTGTGAAGCTTAGTTTAATGTCCATAAAATAGTAAACCCTCTCTTGTTTCTTCAATATATGACCTATGTGGGTTTCAGCACCCTAGGCTTTGGAGAAATAATTACCTTCAGCCAAGCGCCGGTAGTTCACACTTGTAATCCTAGCTACTCAGGGGGCTGAGATCTGAGGATCGTGGTTCAAAGCCAACCCAGGCAGGAAAGTACATGAGACTCTTATCTCCAATTAACTACCAGAAAACTGGAAGTGGCCCAGTGGCTCAAGTGGTAGAGTGCTAGCCTTGAGCTGAATTGCTCAAGGACCAAGCCCAAGCCCAGAATAACTACCTTCAAATATCCAACGTCATAAATAATCATTTACAATTGCGAGAATAATTTCCATTTGCTCTGCCATGACATGGGTTGAAGCCCAGCTTCTGATGGGAACCAAGAAAAGAATATGTTACCAGTATCACTTTACCATTTCCATTTTTGTTTCCTTTTCCTTTCTTTCTCCAGGCATTAGATTTGGTATATCATTTTAAAGAGGCTGTTTTTCTGAACAAACTATAACAAATGAACCTAAGGTATATCTCTTGTCTCATTCATGGATGAAAACAATAAACCTGGAATATAAGAAAGAAGAGACTGAATACATATAAGACAGAAGCGCTATCTTATTTCAAACAAAGTGGGGCTTCCTGGTATAAGAGTTAAAGTTCAAGACCTCAGGAACAATGGAATAGAATTGAAAACCCAGAAATGAACCTACAGACCTATAGCCATCTAATCTTCGATAAGGGAGCTAAAACAATAGAATGGAAGAAAGACAGCCTCTTCAGTAAATGGTGCTGGCAAAATTGGTTAACTACATGTAGAAAACTAAAGCTAGATCCTTATATATCACCCTGCACCAGAATCAACTCCAAATGGATCAAAGACCTTGAAGTCAAAGCAGACACTCTGAAAACATTACAGGATGGAATAGGAGAAACCCTAGGTCTCCTTGGCACAGGCCGAAATTTTTTGAATAGAGACCCGGAAACACAACAAATCAAAGAAAGGTTGGACAAATGGGATTGCATAAAGTTGCAGAGCTTCTGCAGGGCAAATGACATAGCTAGCAAGATCAATAGAAAGCCCACAGATTGGGAGAAGATTTTTACTAGCCATACAACGGACAAGGGTCTCATATCTAAAATATACTTGGAACTCAAAAAATTAAACCCCCCAACAACAAATCCCCAAAGAAACAACTGCCCAATAAATAAGTGGGCGAAAGGCTTAAAGAGAAACTTCTCTGAAGAAGAAAGAAGGATAGCCAATAGACACATGAAGAAATGTTCAACATCCCTAGCCATCAAAGAAATGCAAATCAAAACAACATTGAGATATCACCTCACCCCAGAAAGAACGGCAAAAATCAAGAACTCTAATAACAACAGATGCTGGAGGGGATGTGGACAGAAAGGAACCTTACTTCATTGTTGGTGGGAATGTAAACTTGTTCAACCACTTTGGAAAGCAGTATGGAGGTTCCTCAAAAGACTTCACATAGAACTCCCCTATGACCCGGCAATCCCACTTTTGGGCATTTACCCAAATGCTTACAAACAAGACCACACTAAAGCTACCAGCACAACTATGTTTATTGCAGCATTATTTACCATAGCTAAGATATGGAACCAACCCAGATGCCCCTCAATAGATGAATGGATCAAGAAAATGTGGTATATATACACAATGGAATTCTATGCCTCCATCAGAAAGAATGACATTGCCCCATTTGTTAGGAAATGGAAAAACTTGGAAAAAATTATATTAAGTGAAGTAAGCCAGGCCCAAAGAAACATAGGTCCCATGGTTTCCCTTATTTGCAATATCTAGTATATGTATGAGTCAAGCGGAAAAGGTCAGATAATGTGATGTCAGGAAAATGAACCCTTAGATATGTATTTTAATGTTTTTTCTTTCATGCAGGTGTTTCTAACGCATTTATAAGATTATTTCTTTGTTGCTTTGTATGTCCCTCCCCCACAGTACAACCCCTGCTTTCACTATATTTGATGTCAGTATAACTTGTGGAGGAGATGGGGAAAAACCAGTTGTTTAAGGATACAGGTGGATCTGATGCAACAATGAGAAGTACAAGTTGTCATGTCCAAAACGAGCTTTACAACGTCGGTGCGGGGGGGGGGGGAGAAGGGAGGGGGGGAGGGGGGAAGGAGAAGGATTGGGATGGGGGGAGGGGGGAAGGAGAAGGATTGGGATGGGGGGAGGGGGAGGCTGGGAAGGGATGGGAAGGGTAAACAAAGGAGGAGGCTGCAATGCTTGGTAAGAAATGTACCCATTATCCTGCCCATGCAATTGTAACCCCTCTGTACAGTATGTTCACAAATAAAATAAAATTAAATTACAAAAAAAGAGTTAAAGTTCACTGATGATCCATGAGTGATGTAATAATCCGAATTTATAGTTTATTCTAAAATAGATATTTAATTAAAAGAAGAAGCTATAGCAAATTAATTAATCTTTGTCCAATTGCTTCAAATTCTCCATCTCCAATTTGATCTTTTTCTTTTCTTTTTTTGTCGGTCCCAGAGCTTGAACTCTGGGCCTGTGTGCTGTCCCTAAGCTCTTCCACTCAAGGCTAGCGCTCTACCACTTGATCCAAAGCGCCACTTGTAGTTTTCTGGTGGTTGATTGGAGATTAAGTTTTCCATGGGTTTTCATTTCTGGGATGGCTTTGAAGAATACTACTCATATCTCAACCTGATAAGGAACTTTTTTTTGTCGGTTGTGGGGCTTGAACTCTGGGCCTGGACGCTGTTCCTCCTGAGGAACTTTGATTATAGTTATGAGTCACCTGACCCCAGCACACAAGTCATTACTGATCATTACCACTAACTAAACCCTTCGTTCACCTTAAGATAATTGTATATTCTCCGGGTTTTAGCAAATGCATACTGCTATATATTGGCCATTGTATCTAGTGCATGGGGTATTTATCTAGTGCACAGAAAATTTTCATGCTCTAAAACTTCTCTTTGTGATACTTACACAACCCCTTTGATGCCAAGACCTTCTAAGAACTCGTATTTCACTGTTTTGATGGTTTGGCTTTTGCCATACCTTCATATACTTGAAAGCTTATATTATGAAGGCTTAGTTCATTAAGTAATGAGCATTTACATTCTATCCATATATGTTTCATGTTTGGCAGTGCATTTTTATATATCTTGGATGATATTCCATTAAGATAATATTCCTTCTAGATAAAACTGGCACTTTTCTTTTCTTGATTCTTTTGTGTTTTGTCATTTTTTTTATTGTTCCTCAGGATTGTAGGTTCGCTACATCTATCTTCAATAATAAAACAAGTTTTCCATTGATAAAATCACACATTGCTATCACCACATATTCTCAAAGTAGTTAAAAATATGCATAGTATTAAAAAACCATATTTAGTATTACAGCTTCAAGCTTTATATACCTAATATTTTTACACAGAGACACTCAATGGACATGAAAAAATTAGCCTACTACTCAAACCAGAATTGGTTTTCTTTTAGTTGAACTGACCAGTAGTCTGACTTTCTTAGATCTATTAGACCACAGTATTCTCCCTGGGCAAAAAGGTAAAGCCACGTGCTCTTTTGTTTCCCCATCACAAAACCAGGTTATTTAATTATACCTACAGCATATGTTTTTCTGAATCTCTTTACCATCTCACAAATCAAACATAAACCTTCATGAAACACTAAAGATTTGGTTTTATAGGCTTTATTTTTTGCTTTATCAACCATAGACAGTTTGTTACCATACTTAGCTTCTTAAAATGTAAATTGTTTTGTTGTGTTGCTGGGTCTCTATTTAGAAAATTTTGGCTTATGTCATGGAGAACTGTCTGTCTGTCTATCTGTGTGCTAGTACTGGGGGTGGAACTCAGGCCCTTGTGATCTTGCTTGGCTTTTCATTCAAAGCTGACACTCTACAACTTAAGCTACAGCTCTACTTTTGGCATTTTGCTGGTTAATTGTAGGTAAGACCTTGTCAAATTTCCTACCCCAGCTGGTTTAAAACAAGATTCTTAGAGTAGCTAGGATTAAAAGTGCGAGCCATTTTGTGCACCTTCCCCAATATTCTTGAGGACGTGGAAGAAGCTCGTATGGATGAGAACAAAATACACAGCTAACAGCCATGGTGAGAGACCATGGCCATTTGCTTCCATCACTTCCCAGCCAAATGGGCCACTTTTAATTTTTCAAGTGTCAATTTTCATTCCACCTGATATATGTCTGAGATTTATTTCCCATCTAGAACTCTTTCTTCTCCATGTTTTCTACCTCCTCATCCCTCAAATGTTACCTTAAATATTAATTCCCTGAGCCCCCAGATTACAAAGTATCTCAATATTTGTGGTTATCTGTGAGTTTTAAGCATTAGTATGAAAATTTCATGAAATCAGAAAGAGTGTATGCAAAATATATTACTGTAGTACCTGGTAAAGTAAGAGGCATTCATCTATTGTACAAGTAATGCACTTTCATTAGCATTAAATAACATATAAATACAAAAAGAATGTCACTTGTTCTTTTGCATATTTCTATCAGATGCTTTTATCATAAGTTCATGTTTAAGCATTGATCCTAATTTTTGAGCTCTTTCATACCTCATATGCTCTTCTGAAGGGCATAGGCATTAATGATCCAAAAAACAATGATGATATTAAGTGCCTACTAGAATTGACATTGATGAGCTGATGATTCATTACATATATATATATACATGTATATATATGTATATATATATATATATATATATATAGTGTGTGTGTGTGTATGTGTGTGCACATGTGTGTGCACGCACACAACCATGCACATGTGCGTGCTGGGGATCAACCAAAGGGCTGAAACCAGGGTTTTGCAACTGGTAATCAAGGATTCAGCCCCTAAGTTGCAGCCGTGAGCATCCTTCTTTATGTAGAAAACATTTATCATATTTATCCACTAGGGCTCTCTTGAGAATTTCATGCACTAGTTTCATTCTCTTAGCCTGAAGCTCATGAAGAGAGAGTTATTGCTTTTAAGACTCAGAGCAATGTGCAGAGTAGATTCTAGGATGAACAATGTTTGATATGTACAACTACTTTGTCTAGCATTTTATGTAAAGTAAAAGGTTCCTATAAATAGATGAGGGAAATATATAAAACAAAGGTACCTAGTAAAGCAAATATGAATTCTATGATCGTTTGAATTGACTGATAAAAATGTGAGTATAATTCACTTACTTCACTAACATCAGACCAAAAGATGTTTTCTAGTAAATTAAGATACTTGATTGAAAAATTAAAAAAATCTATGGTATATGAATGCTAGAAACTGGTGATGCAGTCTATGATCTAAGCGTTACAATTACTTTTACTTTAGAAATCTCAAGAATTTACCATAATCCTTTCATGGAAATTCTGATACAGCAATCTATTGTTTCATATTTTGTAGAATTAATTTACCTAGCATAAATGACAGTGATTTATAGACCACGAATGTTATACATTCTAAATACACTTCACCAAGATTTATATAGTAATAAAATTTTCAGTCATCCTTTCACTGGAGTAATATTTCAAAAAAGTGCAAGTCATTGACTTCAATGGAAATTTCTAAAATCCTTAGGAAAAGAGGCATTTATTTCAAATATCATATATTCTTATCTATACTCCATCTATCATTGCTATTTGTTACCAATACATTTGTAAAGAATTAATGCCAAAATAATCTATTACCAAATTAACTTTATTCATATTGGAAGGAATTACGAGGCTACCAACTGTCAATAACCCACTTTTATGAATACCATATATAAGGGATTACAGTCTGAGAATAGTTCAAGCAGATAGGACAAAATCTTTTGTGAAAAATAACTACAGTCCAAAGGGCTGTGGAATTAGCATAAGCGGTAGGGTGACTAACAAGCAATTGGCCCTTGGTTCAAATTCTTGTACCCAAAAAGAGAAATCCATTTTGTTTTGATTCATATAACAAAGATAATTATTAAAAAGTTATCTTGTGTTGGAGTTTTTACATAACCTTACTGAGATCATTGTAATCTATATTTATCATCCTAAGTAAAATATTTATGGGTCTGGGTAGATGGGTAGGTGATTTCTAAATGAGTAAAACTAATCACAACATTTGCAATATAAAGAGATTTCAGGCTACCTACATCTTTGCTCAATGAATTTTTTTTCTGGAAAAATAACTTGTCTTGAATTTAGAACACCTTCATTTATGTAAACAGCAAACATACTGCAGAAACAATGAGATTATTAATTTTCGTGTTTTATTAAAATTAATTTTTATTTTTCTCTCTCTTGAGACTCCAGTCATACTGCAAGCTGGATTGGTACAATTTTAGTAGGAAAATAAACTGTTTAAATGTAGCAGTAAGAAGAGTTTATGAAAGTTCTAATAATCATCTAAAATTTTCTTCTTTGATTTCCGTTTCTTAGAAGGTCTCTTGATCCTATATTGCTCTAAATTTTGAAACCACAAAAGGGATGACTTTATCTATATATCATTTTCTCATTTCCAACGTAATATGTGTGTGTGATTTTTTTATCCTAGGCTGTCAGAGATTTTTCACTTGAATAATTTCTCTTATTTGTTTTTTGTGTGTTGGTATTAGAGGTTGAATATTTCTTACTGATTTTGTAATTAAAGCCACATTAAATATCAATCATCCAGGGCACTTGGCAGTGCCTGTGAGCTGTTCTATCAAGTTATAATTTTCCTTTTTCTGAATTGTCCATTAACTTAAAAACAAAAGAAAGCTTTGCTTTGCCCCAACAAAAACATTGGTTATTCACATTTGTATGTCTGCTGTGATTTTTATTGTTACTACTTGTGGTGGTTTTCAATGGATCAAAACATCTTCAGAGACACACTGACTTTCTAAATTTCTTCTTAGCGTAAAGATCTGTCTCTGGCATGAAAATGGTGTCTATTTAATGACACTGGCCTTTAAATTTAAAGAACAAGGTTAATACTTAGACCTATCTTTGAACATTAAAATACAAATTGTATCTGGACTTAATAAGTTTGTATAGTTCTAACAAACCTTCATGAAAAGCGGTTTAGAAAAGAAAAGCTTTATTTGGGCTTAATATCTTTATTTGGGCTTAATATCCAGGGTTACACTGCATTTTGGTTCTGTGTTTTGGGACCTGTAGCAAACAGAACCTTGGAAGGGTGGAGTGAAGCAGAGGTGTTCACATAAAGGTGTCCAAGAAGCAGAAAGAACAAAGTAGCAGAAAGATCAAAGTAGGGCCCAGGGTGAACATAGCCCTAGAGAATACATTCTCAGTAACCTACTTCCTGCTCCCCCTTTCTCAGTTAGAGCAAACTTTGGAACTTTCCATCAACTCCCAATAATCCAAACTATCTTGAAATGATCAGTGGACTAATAAATGAATTATGTCACATGTCCTCATGATGTAACAATCTCTCATTGAGTGGCCCTGTCACCAGGGTTGAAACTTTCAAACCATGAGAGGTATAGGATGACAGTTCATATTGAAGCCTGAGGATAATCAGTGGTCAAAAATAACGTAAAAAATAACGTAAAAGGATGTTTCAGCAAAGAGAACTTATTGGTGAAATTGTGACTTCTTGTGTAACACAAGATAAATTTTCTAAGGTTTTAAAATATAAATGGATTTTGTCCATATAATTTTATAAAGGAGTACCACTTATGAAACTAGTCAGGTGATATTGCTCTTAAACGTGTGGGCTCTCATCCATTTATATCTTCTTACAACCCTTACTCACATAGTTCGCCACAGCAGTCATTTTCTCATGGAAGTGTGGAAGAATTAATAGCACTGTTCTCTCTCTCTCTCTCTCTCTCTCTCTCTCTCTCACACACACACACACACACACACACACACAAACACACATACATACACTTACACAAAATGAGAATATAAATCTCTCATCAGTTTTTAAACAAAAAAATCATTCCAATCAACCAATAAATGAAACAAGAGAATCAAATTCAAGACAAACTTAAATAATCTAGTCCCTAACGTTCTATAATTATCAATAACTTAGTTAGATGTTTAGTTTACATTCTCTTGTTTGTTTTATAATTTGTAAACTACATGTAATAAAAAATACTTACCATACTGAGAACTCCTGCTATGAAAAAAGCCCTTAAAGTTGGTACAAAGTGGGTGCTAAATAGTGATTGCTAAATAAATTTATATTATGAAAACCCATCTTATACTACATTGTGACATCTCAGTGACTAATGCATGTTATGTTACTGTGTCCAAACCTATTGCTTTGGTAGTTGGATGGAGTTGTAGCCCATTATTTATTGATGTTATTTGTTGATAATAAAGGATAGTAAATGACTATCTAACTGGCTTAAATATTTGCTACAGTATACTTCTTGTGAATTAGTGTTCTATAAACCATTAATGGAAAAGTATACTACAAAGCACTATGCAGTATTGCACAGTCTGGTACATCTGGTGTGTATTGTCTCATTATATACAGAGGCCATAGCAGCTGATCAACCTATACTACCCAGAATTGGTTAGGTATACTCTGTGTTTCTTACACAATGACAAAATCACCTAGCAATGCAATTCTCACAATGTTACTGCATCATTGAGCTGTTCATGTCTATACAGTGAAATTATACAAAATTCAGTTTAATAAATAAGAATTGAAGCAATGAATCAATAGCTCAGACCTATAATCCTAGCAACATAAGAGGCTGAGATCTGAGGATTGAAATTCAAAGGGAATCCCAGCAAGGAAAGTCTCTGAGACTCTGACCTCCAATTACTATCAAAAAGTTTCAAGTGAAGCGGTAGCTCAGCTCAAGTAGTAGATCACAATCTATGAGTAAAAATGGCTCAGGGACAGTGATCAGGCTCTCAGTCCAAGACCTAGTGTCAGCACACACAAATATATATGAATACACACCCCCCCACACACACACGAACGCACACACGCACGCACACACACACCAGGTAGCCATATAATTTAACCTCAAAGAAATAAAATATACAAAGCATTTCTAGGACCCCAGTGGTTGCTTCTACACACAACTGAATTGCAAATTCATTATTTCCCTGAAAAATTTCCTGGCACTTATTCAACTACAAGCTATTAATTCATTTATTAGCTAATTAATTAATACTACTATAATGGGCTTGAACTCAGAAACTTGAGCTCTTGCTTAATTATTTTGTTCAGGGCTAGTACTTCTAACACTTTCTTTTTATTTTTTTTTTGGTTGGTAGTGGGGCTTGAACTTTGGGCCTGGGTTCTGGTCCCTCAGCTCTTCAGCTCAAGGATAGTGCTCTACGACCTGAGCCACAGGGCCACTTCTGGTTTTCTGCATTAATTGAGGATGAATCTCAACGACTTTTCTGCCCAGCTGGGTTTGAACTGTGATTGTTAGTTCTCAGACTCCTGACTAGCTAGTATTACAGTTGTGAGCCACTGGCACCTGGCATACTTTTTAAAATATATATTTTTGTCTGGCCATTTACTCTATACTTCCAAACTACCCCTTCCCTTTGGCCCATTTGTTGTTACATTATTTATGTGGTTAATCAGGCATAAGAGTCTCAGCCATTTGTCTGGCTGTTTTTGAGCCTGAATCCTAAGATCTCAGACTCTGTAGTATTGAAGAGTATAGGTGTGAATCCCCAGTGTCAAGTTTATTTTCTGTTATTATTATAACTTATTATTTTTACTGTTTCCTTCTTTTTAATTACTTTCATACATACTCATTAAACCATACAATTTTATGTATCTCTAAAATTAGCATGACCTAATATCATTGGATTTTTCTTAGGTCTGGAAAATTTATGTGAGATATTTCTGTGTATTTTTATTTTGATGAATATACTACATATTATTAGTCCTCTTGTTATTAGTCTTCTGAAACTTGCTATTTTACTAAAAAGGCTGTGATATTTTTGTTACATGAAATGCTTGTATCAGAAAAAAGTTAGATCTGCTAAATGAAAGGATTTGCATATTTTCTTATTATTTTTATTTATGGGTCCGGTTGTGGGGCCTGAACTCTGGGCCTGGGTGCTGTCCCTCAGCTCAAGGCTAGCGCTCTAACACTTGAGGCACAGCGCCACTTCCAGCTTTTTTCTTTTTGCTTATGTGGTGCTGAGGAATCGAACCCAGGGCCTCAGGCATGCAAGGCAAGCACTCTACCACTGAGCCACCTTCCCAGTCCCCAAGGATTTGCATATTTTCAATTTTATTAGATACTACTCAGCAGTGTTTCAGTCTGGCTTCACTAACTTATACTGGCAATCAAACCAGGTGTATGAAAGTAGTCATTCCACCACTTACTGATAACTTATCACTGAATATAAATTTTCCTAAATCTGAAGAACTTAAAGCAATAGAAAATCATCACCTCATTTTTCTGTGGGTAAGAACAGAGGAGATGCTCAAATGGGCACTGCTGGCTCCAGATTTTCTCATTGAAGTACAGTGAAATGTCACCTGTGAGTTTTAGCCTTAAAGCCATACCAATAATTGGAAAATCCTCT
This sequence comes from Dipodomys ordii, assembly GCF_000151885.1. Lineage (NCBI taxonomy): Eukaryota > Metazoa > Chordata > Mammalia > Rodentia > Heteromyidae > Dipodomys > Dipodomys ordii. The sequence continues at coordinate 115,318 of NW_012285322.1, read as the reverse complement.
GCGAAGGTATTTCATTTGCATGGCAGGTGAAAGATCAGAAGGGAAAGTAGAGACATTTGCCAGTGGAAGGCAAACTGAGAGTGGCTGGTAGCTTTGTAGTCCTGTCCACATGGATTTCTTCTGTGTTCTCAAATAGGGGTGTGGCTTTTCCACGCATTGAACCAATGAAAGAAAAATTTGAAATGCCCATTCAGTCTTCTCTAAGAGGACCAAAATTACTTGCATGTCATTGTACTGGTCAGATAGGACAGCCTTCATTCATTTCACATGGCATTTTGCAAGCACATTAATAACAGGAAGCCAGGCCATCCAGGAGGCTAAATGTAATATTCCATATCAATCCTGCTTTTAGAAATATTACCCTTTTAAACATTGGTTTGTAGCTTTCATTTGAATCTTTCTGTTTGCTTTGAAATTAAGTATTTCTCATATATTTGTTGAGATTGACTCTTTGTTTATGTTTTCAAAGTTTACTCTTTATTTACTTCTCTCTCTAGGGCTCATTGGTGCATTTTATTATGAAATGTGGTGACTAAATCTAGAAGTCTTAGGCAGTACACTAACTGTGTGACAAGCTTACAGGACAATTTTTGGCTTTCGGCATGAATTCAATAGGATTTTTGCACATTTAGTAAAAAAATCATACTTGTTTCCAGAACTGCAGGACTGAAAAAAAAAGCTCACAAATTTACTTCTACTGATGACCGGATTAAAATATTATCAAATTCATAGTACATAGAAAGTGCTTAAAGAAAAGATTGGAAATAGAATAAGAGAGAAAAGGTCTTAAGATCTCGGATAGATTATAAAAATACATTCACAGCATGTGAAACAGCAAGGCATACTGAGAATATGAAAATAGAAACAGATCATCCCATCTTATTGCAGGATGATGTGACTCCTTCGTATAAGAAAATTACTTTGTAATTGCTAACAAAGACAATCCTTAACTCCCGACACTTACAGCTGTTAATTTTCCTCATTCTTATTACTAAAGTTAGATCTCAGTGTGAGGTTTAAGAGGAGAAAGTGAGATGCTAATGTCTTATAATGATTCCTCTCACTGGAATTCTTATGTCAAGCATCCTGACTATGAACAGCAAGAGTGAATTGATTAGAGGCATCTAGAATCATGTCCATTGTCTCTTGAGGCAAAGATAGTAATGATGTGCCCTTGGCTCTATATTTATATTTTGAGAGGCACAGTAGGAAAATAGTAAACACTAAACTACAGGGAAGAACATCGTGCTTTCTTCAGTTTCATTGATTTTCAGGACAGGTCTATATCCCCTATGTAAAGATTCCACTTCTACTAGATTATAGTTATTTTCTTTTACATTCTTCTTAACGGTACTGGGATTTGAACTCTGGTTCTCAAATTTGATAGGCAGGTACTCTACAACCTGAGCCTAAAATTCTCATGCTTTTACCCGGCATTGCCTCAGAAAATGATCCTCTTACCTAGAGTCTCCAGGATAATTATGGTGACAGGTGCACACCATTACACTCTTACTGACTGAGATAGAGAGGCTGTCTCACTAAGTTTTTGACTGGGATTCCTTTAAACTTTAATCCTACCTATTTCTATTCCTGAATTGATGGAATTCTAGAAATGGGATGCAATGTGCTCTAGATGTTGGAAATTTGATAAGTATACCAAGCTTCCAAGGGCAGGGATATGTTAGTGAATGGCAGAGTAGGTTTATTTTCAGCTGTTCTCTTCTGTTTTGTCATTCAGATTCTTTCAGTGTCCTAGAGTATGAATTGAACTTCTAACTACCCAAAATTTTTTCCCTATGTGGGTATTGATATGTTCAAAACTTCCTTGAATCACTCAGTCAGGATTTGAAAAAATATTGACAACATGAATTATTGTAGGTATTCCAAGTGTTTGTTCAATCCAAAAATCTAAGTGGTACAGATAGTTATTTGTGTCTGTTTACCTATATGCATATAAGTAGCATCTCAAAGTACATTATGTCCAAAACATTTGTTAATGTAGATATTTATTCATTTCAATAAGGGGATTCCATTTGATTTAGGGATAAACCATTATTATTTTGCTGGCAATGTGGAGAGGAATTAAAGTGGAATCTCTCCTACATGAATGGAGGATTTTGTATCTAAGTTAATACAAATTAAAAAAAAACATTTCTCTTTATGAATCATTTGGTTCTTAGGACCTACTGAAACTCATTTGATATTACCATGGCAAAAATCAGTTACTCAATGAAAACTGGGACTTCTATGAAAGTTGCAAACATATATTTCAACTATACAAAGATATTAGGTTTAAAACAGGCAGATAAGTTAGAGTAGATCATCAAACACATTTGGATGAAAATTATATCACTTTTCACTTAAAACTTATACATACTGTAAATGCCAATTTAATGTGGAAAAAGTTATTATGAATTAGTATCCTGCAGACATTGTTGACAAGGTCTTAATAAGCAGATTTCTTATCATGACCTGGAATTGCTCTGGTTATTAGTCATAATCTTCTTTGGGGAAGTTATATTAAATTTTTATAACAATTGTGTGTGTGTGTGTGTGTGTGTGTGTGTGTGTGTGTGTGTGTGAATTCAGGCTTGAATTCAAGGTTGGGGCCCTGTCTCTTAGCTTTCTTGCTAGAGACTGGTGATCTTCCACTTGAACCACAGTTCCACTCCTGCCTCTTTGTTGGTTAACTGAAGAAAAGCAGCTCAAAATTTCCTGCCCAGGCTAGCTTCAAATGTGACCCCCAGATCCCTCACAGGCATGGGCCACCAACTCAGCTGCTTTTTCTCTTCCTTCCTTCTCCCCCACATCCTTCCTTTTATCTTCCCCATCTTTTTCAGTTTATTTTTCTCCAAATCTGAGATGTAAACTCCAGCTAGGCCTTCACAGTATCATTGGAGACACACATCCAGTCCTTTATTCTCTGGTTATGGTTCAAAATAAGGTCTCACATTTCACCAGGGTGAGTCTAGACCATGATCTTCTTATACAGTTGAGATGAAAGATGAAAGCACCACAAATTAGGATAAAGTTCTGCAAACATTTCCCAGACAGGTCTCAAATTGTGTTTTTCACAGTCTCTTAGTTACATATAGCATTTATTGTCAGTCACATGAGTATACTTGTGAAGAAATACAAACCAGAGCCACGATGCCTATTCCACAAATATGAAGAAAATAATTACTGGGAAAATGTAGTGTAGTGAGCAGTTAACAAATGATCTCTAACAGGAACAAAAGATCCTGGTTTTAATCCAAAATCGGACTCTCACTGTATGTTTTATGTGATGTGTATCACTTACTTTGTGCTATTTTGTTGTGGCACACCTGGGAGACCTCCATGCACACTTGATGTGACTGTTTTGCCATTGTTTAAACCAGCAGTCTATGTTACTTCAAACACTGATTTTTAACAAATGCATACTAGAATCGAGGTATCTTTATTCTGTGTCCTCTGCAGTACTACTGCAAAGGGTGGGTGCCATCATAAAGTCGAGCTCAATAATCATAATAAGGCATACGTAAATTATACCAGTAAGACCTCTATTAGATATTAGCCCATTCAATCCTATTTTATCCCATCTAGTTCTCCAGTTAATTAGTTCTTTGATCTCTAGAAAGACAGTTCCCCTTCCTCAACACATGGGCTAATACTCGAACAGTTATGGCATAATTTCCAGAAAAGAATGAATAAGTGATGCAAATATATGAGAGTTTACACAAATTCACAGCTACAAATCGATGTGTCCTGTAATACTTATTATTAATAGTATTAATAGAAATACATGTGTATATTATTTTTACAGTGAATCATTAAATTTAAGTAAATATATTACAAAATTAAGAGGTAATTGAAAAGGAAAACAGTCTATGATTTTACATTTCTTTTTTTTAATTGTGAAAATACCATACAGAGGGGTTACAATTACATAAGCAAGGTAATGAATACATTTCTTATCAAGCATTGTTGCCTCCTCTTTGTTTCCCCTTCTGATCCCTTCCAATCCCCCCCTCCCCGCCAAAGTTGTAAAGTTCGTTTTTCGACATAACAATTTGTACATCCCATTGTTGCAATGGGTCCATCTGTATCCCTATTTAAACAGTTTGTTTTGGCCCTTCCCCTCCATACATTTCTTTTTTTGAAGAAAGTCACTATAACCCATGTGATTTCCATTTGTCATATTTTAATATTATGTGCCAAGGTTTAAATACATTTTGAGTGAGATTTTAATACTTAGCAATATATGTATATATATATATGAATATTTTTGAGTTAATTATAATTCTGCAAGTTTTATTTACAATGACAGTCAAAACTTATTTACAAAAAAGAAAGAGACACTCAAAATTAGGACATTATTATCAGCCAAATATTTACCAATAATTGCAGTTAACTGATCACATTCTGAATGAAAGTAAAAATGTTCAGATTATTTCATTGGCTAGAGGATACAGTATAACACATTCAATTGTTGAAATGAAAATGATGTATCCTAAATTCTTATTTAAAAAGTGATTTGCATTTCAAACACTTTTAATTGTTAATTAAAAGTGACTAATTTATTATTAATCTCTTAACTTGTTAAATTAGTACTCTGCAAAATGTATGACATTGAGAAATTCCCAAAGGAAAATAAGCAATAATAATCATTTGATGAAATAACTTAGGAAATTGTCCTATTACCATAATTCAATTTCCATATGTACTAACTATATCATAGCATATGAACTAAAAGAGACACTGTAAGTAATTTCTTCTCTAGAATATGGAAATCTGAAAGAAATCCTGGTTTTTAAAATAAAGTCAGTTTTATAACTTTGTAAATTCATTGAAGAGCTTGATAGCCAAATAAACACACCTAAATCTCAGGAAAAACACATCCATTCTACAGGAAGAAAGGAGGTAATCTCTGTTCTTATTTAAGTAGATGTATTAAAAACTAATAAAGTGCTTTTCAGTCACTGTGCAACTTTTAGGGTCTGTAGAAATCACAGTTTGTACCTTCATGTTTATTATTTGTCTAGAACAAAAGTAGAGTGTTCAACATATATGGAACAATATATGTGCTAATGTATATGTGATCACCATTTAAGAAGAAAGGTTGCAAAAACAATGCCTGATAATTTTCTAAAAAATAATACTGAATTGTCCAGCTCTTGTTCAAAACCTCAACACTAAGTCTTTAGGTAAAATGAAAGTCTAATTGACCACCTTGACATTTTCTTCTCTACAGCGTGCCTGTTGGACATCCAGGAAACTGCCATCTCCTAATGAAGTTGTAGTCAAGGAGTGTGATTAATGATAGCACAGAGGCTATGCAAGGGAATTAGAAAAGTCAGAACCTACTTGTGCAAAAAGAGAAGATACTGGCATGTTCTCCATATGCTATATATACGTTAAACAAAAATTTAGGGATCAGGAAAAATGCAGATTAAAATTTTTCAAGTAACTAATAGCAAAAGTAAGCTAGGTATCTGTAATAATGTCAGGAAAAAGAGCAATCAGACTTATAATATTTCCAACAATAAAGTTTGCTATATTATTACATGTGTGTGTAATAAACACATTATCTATAGTGAAAACCTGAACTTCAAAATATATGAAATAGTAACTGATATAATCCATGCTACATACATATCTATAGTTGGGAAATATCAACTCTTTTCACTATTGCTTAGAGTAGTGGAGGATTGATTACTAAGTGTGTAGAAAATTATAAGCCAACTAAATTAAATCAAAATTTACAGAAAACTACATCAATAACAGCAGAACCTATGTGCTTCGATGTTTATGTGTGTATTTCTCCAAAAGAACGAATATTTTGAGCCATGCAACAAAGCTCAAGGCTCAAAAGAACAGAAATCACAAAAGACATCCTTACATAATAATTGGATTGTTGTAGAAAAATTTGATGAAGATGTGTAGAAGTTAAAAGTCCACTTTTACATAATACTTAAGTCACAGAGGACTTTACTCAAGGAAATTTAGATCAAATGTACCTTAAGATTCATGTCCTATGAGATGCCTTTAAAGCAGCAATTCCAACATTAAATATTTACAATAGTGAATTATAAAGTAGAATTCTGTGATGTGCACAAATGCAGCAATGATTTTTAACAAATTGAGTAAACAAATGATCATGCAACTGCACTTTTTCATGCTTCTCCGGATCATAATTTCTAAGCTTAATATTTTTTTATTCCAATTAACAATTAAGGCACTATTGGCACTGCTAGACTACTTACAGAATTGCACAAGAGGAGGATTTCCCTGTTAGCGACTCTGAGTCTGGTTGTCATATTGGAGATCGTTTCTGATTGGACTACATATCCTTCTATAAAAAACAATTTGCATTTTATTTCTGTTCCATAGTTTGCCTTGTGACTTCTGAACTGGTAAGTTAATTTTAAGAAAGAAATCCTAGACACTTGTCTATGAAATTTATTTTTTTACTTGCTGGTCAAACCCAATTTGGGTTTATTTCACTTTGGGGTATTGGGGGTATTTCATTTTGTATTTTCACATTTCATGTTGGATTACTTCAGGACCTATCCAATCTTATTATCCAATAAATTTTCATAGCTTGGTGCCTTTTTTCTCAAATAGTCTATAATATTTGCTGCAGACAGTCTTGAACTCCATCTACAATTTAGGGTCCTTTCATTTATTTTAAACTGGAGATCCTGAGAGATATGTCCATACTGTACAGCCTAATAGCCATTTCAGTAGTCATACTTGAATGAATGCCTTCTATGCCACCCTACATTGTAATTCCCTCTGAATGGTAAACTTGGAAGAAGCAATAATACACACTTGGCTTTGAGGATGCTGTGCAAACATGCACTAGGATAGAACTCTGAAACTTCATAAGGCTTATATCCCATGTGAAGAGCTCATATAGGCATACATGTGATGATTAGGGAATAATTTGTCCTTTGCAGGGGACCATGAAGTTTTATGGATTCTTCTTTATAAGGATAAAAGCAATGTGTTAATCAGTTGTGGTTGTCCCAAGAATGTAAGAAGAATCACTAGCCAATTAGCATAGAGGTCATGAAAGAGGAAATCATAGCATCCTGTTGTGTTCTGATCCCCTTCTGTCATTTTATCTTGAATTTTTGCATGCAGACATTGAGATTATTTCTCAGACGCTGAGCATATGCATTTGTTATACTCTTAATGATGTGTTATGAACATCATTTCTATATGCCACTAATGACAATATATTATATAAATCTAAATTATTTTAAATTTGTATGCAGGACTTTACAAATATTTCGTGAAACAAGGGTATACATATAAAGAGACATCAACTTTTACAATTGGTCTTATAGATGAGTTTTTATTACATAAGAATTATTTACAAAAATATTTCTTCGTAACCTTGAAGACATTTTCACATTTTTGTAATTTTGTCATTCTGAGAATAAACACCTTTATGAGAAAATGAGTTCATTTTCTTTTAAATTATGTGTGTGACTAGAATTATAAGATGTTATGAAAATTATAAGATGTTATGTCAGGATACAGGTGGACCTATTGCGCCAATGAGATGTAAAAGATGTTATGTCAAAAATAAACTTTACAGCTTTGGCATGGGGAGGGATGGAGGAGGAGATGGGAAGGAATGGGAAGTGGAAATAAAGGAGGAGACAACAATGCTTGATAAGAAATGAACTCACCTTGCCCATGTAATTGTAATCCTCTGTACAGTATTTTCACATTAAAAAATCCCACAATAACATAATATGATATAATAATGTGATAATATATCACAGTAATATGATAGCGATATAATGTGTGCTATATATAGTAATATAATATTAGTAATTGTCATAATAATTACTATTATCACTGATACAATTCACATACCATAAATTTACCTATTAAAGTATACAATTCAATAATCTCTAGTACATTCAGAAAAAGAAAAAGAAAAATTCACAGGTTAAAAAGAAGATACTACCACTAATAGAGGCATTTGGGTGCTTCTCTTCAATTGCATTCTTTTTCTTTATTGCCCAAAAGCAGACTGTTCTACAGTGCTGGATGTCTTTCTCAATGCTCTATTGCAAATAGATCTCTAAACTATCTTTGTGAACTCCAGCACATTTTAAACAGTATATGAACTGAATCATGCAGTATATATTCTATCATATTCTTTCAATTAGTCATTTTACAGTTGTCAGAGGTACACTTGCTTAATAGATATAATTGTCTATCATCCATTTCTACAGCTGTGAACAGTTGTCCATGCTCATAGTCATCCAAATATCTTCCATTTTTATAATTACATTTATTAGTTCCCTGAATATGTCTCTACTGGTTTCCCAGAGCAGATATGCAAGAATGTATAGGTCTAACAGGAAGCCCTCTGTTTTTGAAGTAAAGACAATTTTCATTTACATTTGTAAAGTTAAACTACTTACTACCTGTTCAGGCCTATTTATACTTTTATCAGCAGAACATGTTTATGGTATATCTTTTCCTTAATATTTATTATCTAAGGCTTAATACTTGAAATTTACAAAATTTTTGCTAACTAATAAAATTAAGCATCTTTAGATAAATGATCTATTATCTGAACTTTCCTCTTCCATTGGCCTTTTTTTCTTTATTTCCTGCTTGGTTTTAGAGCACTCAAAGACTTGTTTGCTTGGGACTTTTCTTGTGATTACAAGATGATACGGTCAGGGCTGGGAAGGGGGCTCAGTGGTAGGGTGCTTGCCTTGTATGCATGAGGCCATGGGATCGATTCCTCAGCACCACATACAAAAAAGCCGGGAATGGTATCGTGGCTCGTGGTAGAGTTCTAGCCTTGAGCTGAAGAGGTAAGGGACAGTGCCCAGGCCCAGAATTTAGGCCCCATGACTGACCAAAAAAAAAAAGATGATACCATCATATATTTAATTTATGGCTTCCATTTTCTCCTAGAACTTATATAATAGGTACCATGCAAGTAAAAATTCTAACAAAGAGCCAGGTGCGGGGGGCATATGCTTGTAATCCAAACTACTCAGGAGGCTGAGATCTGAGGATCAAGGTTCAAAGCCAGCATGGGCAGGAAAGGCCATGATACTCTTATCTCCAATAAACCACAAGAAAACTGGTAGTGGTGCTGTAGCTCAAGGGGTAGTGAGCTAGCCTTGAGCTGAAGAGCTGAGGGATAGGCGCATGACCCACAAATATATATATATATATATATATATATATATATATACACACACATATACAAACATACATATACATATAGGTATATAAATACCTATATGTATATATATATATATATATATATTATATATACATATATATAAAAGAAAGAACAATATGGCTATATCTATAATCCCATCAATTGGAAGGTTGAGACAGGAGGATTAGAAATTGAAAGTCACCTGGGCAATTTAGTGATACACATGGTCAATTAGTGATACAGAAGAATACCAAGAAAATATTAAGTATTTGCATTATTTTCTGAATAACTTGATAAAGTAGAATGGCTATGGATTCTATTCACTCTGAGAAAATATGTTCAGGATGAGTAAGTCGGGGCTAATACAGACCATCAGTCAAGCTATATTTGTCATTTAAATGTAATATTTCTATTTTTGGGGGGGGATCCAGTCGTGAGGCCTGAATTCTGGGCCTGGGCAATGTTCCTCAGCTCTTCAGCTCAAGGCTAGCGCTCTACCACTTGAGCCACAGTGCCACTTCCGGCTTTTTTCTTTTTGCTTATGTGGTGCTGAGGAATCAAACCCAGGGCCTCAAGCATGCAAGGCAAGTGCTCTACCAATTGAGCCACCTTCCCAGACCCTAAATGTAATATTTCATTAGTGCAATATTTAATACTTTTATTAGTACAATATTTTATTTACTTTGATGTTTTCACTGATCCTTAAGTGAAAGAAAATACATCCAATTCAATGTGAATTAAAATCAATTTCATTTACAGTTTGGTTTTCTTGTCTTTTGGCATATTTGGTACTCAGACACGTTTCTTATAACAAGTGAATATGAAGTTGAGCATTTCAACTACCAGCAAGTCATTAACAAGCTCATTTGATATAGTCAGGCTCAATTGTAAAAAAATAAAATAAAAAAGAAAGAAAAGGAATTAAAAATGACCTCTTTACTATCAAGGCCCATGGGTTGTTTAAAAGTAAATACTTTGCTCTGGTGGCTAGGCTCTTGTTGATTATCTTATTCTACTATGACAATATCAGCAAGTAAAGAAAGTAGCAGAGGGTGTGCCATGGTTAAATCTAACATCACATTGTCCAAGAAAGATACAGATATGAGAAATTAAGACTGTTAATTTCATCTCAAAGTTACTTAATGGTCACTTTATGCAAATACAGACTACCCTCTTTAAACTAACCAATTATGAGCAGAGTAAGAACTTGAGCTCCGCCAAAAAGAACAGAGGGACCGGGCTTGCTGTCTTAGGGATAAATAAGAAGCAACCCTCCTACTCTGTGTGCCTGTATGTGAAGGGTGCACCCTTTTGGACTGAAGTTAATTATGCCTTGCTGAGACAATTCTTTGTTGTTGTGTCTTTTTGAGACTTTGGTGGTCTTTGCAGAGCATTTTTACAACACAACTAACACAGAATGTTTGATATTTGAAAATTCACCATCAGGTTTCCTGATAATGTAAGTACATCAAATCCTTGCAGATAGAATACCTAGAATGTTGTAATGCCTGGCATGAATTTCTAACACGGCTCTTCCTCTGTCTTTTCATTTTTTCCATGTCATATTTGCTTCCTTGTGTTTTATAGTTAGATACAGAGATAAAATTACACAAGTTTATAAATTTAAAAAATAAGCTTGTGGAATAAGATATTTTCTAGGACAGAGAAAGAAGATAGGTTCTCAACCAGGCTCATCAATTTGTTAAATTCATGTGAGTGAATCAGAAGCAAAGAGGGCCATTGGAATAGACTCATTGGGCCAACCTGCAGTGTTTTGGTTTTTTGTTGTTGTTTTTGCTTTTTGTTTTGTTTTCACCCCCCTCAGTAATCTACTGGATGTGAATTTTCCCTATTAACATATGCCCTTTAAGTGGCTCTCTGAAACTAAGATGCAGCTTGAAGGCATTTACAGTTGGAGGCTGATTTCTGACAGCTGGACTAATGCATGATTCATTGAAGGAAGTGAGATGCATTGCGCAGTTCCTCTCTACATCCATCATAGTATGCTTTTACAGGGTCCATGTTCCCGGTAATGAGAGGTATTTAGTAGTACCAAAGATAAAAAGAAAGGAACAAGATCAGGATTATAGAATAAAAATGTGTTCAGAGAGTTTCCAAGGGGGGGAGGGTAGTGGGGAGGATTGGGTGGGGGGAAGGATGGGAAGGGATGGGAAGGGGAAACTAAGGAGGAGGCTTGATAAGAAATGTACTCATTATCTTGCCCATGTAATTGTAACCCCTCTCTACAGTATTTTCACAATTAAAAAAGAGAGAGAATCACCATACACACATAATTTTAAGCAGGATAAATGGTATAATTATCAGACGAGAGTTTAAAAGCAAGGCAAGATGTTACTAATTAAAAAATCCCCTACAGTATAACCGGTGCTTTCACTGTATTTAAAGTCGGTATAATTTGTGGAGGGGAAGGGGAGAAACAAGTCATTTAAATAGGGATACAGGTGGACCCATTGCAACAATGAGAAGTACAAGTCATTATGTTGAAAACGAACTTTACAACTTTGGTGGGGGGGTGGGGCGGGGAGGATTGGGTGGGGGGCGGGGGAGGATGGGAAGGGATGGGAAGGGGAAACAAAGAAGGAGGATACAATGCTTGATAAGAAATGTACTCATTATCTTGCCCATGTATTTGTAACTCTCTCTACAGTATTTTCACAATAAAAAAATAAATAGTTAAATATATTAAAGAGTAATTAAATTTCCAAAATGAAAAGTATGTCATAAGAAAGGCTGAATGTTTCCCAAAACTGTTTAGGATCAGTTCTCTGCTCCAAAACACTCTTTTTTTCTTAATATATATTTTTATTGTAAAGATATTGTACAGAGGCGTTACAGTTACATAAGCAAGGTAATCAGTCGATTTCCTATCGAGCATTGTTACACCCTCCACTACCATCACTTTCCTCCTCTAGTCCCTCCTAATTCATCCCTCCCCTCTCCCCGCCCCCTGCAAAGTTGTAAAGTTAGTCTTCAACATAATTTCTTGTATATTGTTATAATGAGTCATCCTGTTCCAAAACTCTCTTAATAAATAATTGATCAAATAATTGTTGGTAATAATGGTGCTGACTTTGGTGTGTTTGTGTGTGTGTGTGTGTGTGTGTACTGATTCTGGAGCTTGAACTCAGGGTCTTATTTTCTCCTTTGGCTTTTTTGCTTAAAGCTAGCTCTACTAAGCCTCAGAAACGCTTCAAATTTTGCTTGTTAATGGAAGACATAAGTTCCTCAGATTTATCTGCCCCAACTGGTTTTGAACCTCAGTACTCACAGCTCAGCTTTCTTCTGCGTGTGCCAGCAATGTGTGGCTCTAAATGGCAATTTTTGAAATTTCATTCTTATAAATATATACAAATACACTGAATAAAACAATATCAAAATATCCTTTATATTTCTCTATTTCCCAAAATGTAAATGACACTTTCCTATTTTAAAATATTTTCTATAACCCAACAATTTAAAGTAGCATTTTTTCACTTTTATTTGTATTTTGTATTAGAAATATCATACCTAATGAAAACTATTAGGTCCAAATCATAATTTTAACTATAAATATCCTAAGAATCTTCAGTTTTAAATGTCATTTTCTTTGTCTATTTCACAAAAAAACACTTATTTTATATGTTCTATCAGAAAAGCTGTTAAACAACATTAAGAAGATGAAAATTATAGATGATATCTATGTTAATTTCTCTGTTACATTATTCTCATTTATATGTGAGATATTGTTATTATACTAAAAACCACTCTTACTGATACAGATGCACATAAAATCATTGAAGTTTGTGGCAGAAATCTACAAGTCATGTTGTTAGTATTTATTGGAACTTGAATTTCTTGAGAAATCTTCAATATATAACCTGATTCAATTATGAGTCTAATATTTTACTATTAATATTATGTTGATAAAATTATTTAAATACTGAAGGATGGAGTTGCTGCTTAGATGAGAGATGAACTGTTGGCTTCAAAGGTACAAATAATAATAATTATTATTATACAATGGTATAAGACAATAAAATATGCAACATATATATGTATATGGATTGTCTTGTATAGAGAATTTGAAATTTTATTTGCTTTGAAATCTTAAATGAGAGAGATTGTTACAGCAAGGTACTCAAATTTCCTATTATGATGGTTTATTAGAGCCATTTTTTGTGTGGGGAACTGCAAAGGTTTCTCATTTCCATTTCTCCCTGCTTTATCCTGTTTTACTAAAATAATACTAACTAAAACATAAAATAAAGTATATAAGAACAATGTCAAATTAGTGTGTGGAATATTTTTGTCAGAATATGATCATTATAACTTAATATGCAGGGGCTGGGAAGGTGGCTCAGTGGTAGAGTGCTTGCTTGCATGCCTGAGGCCCTTGGTTCGCTTCCTCAGTACTACATAACAATATGCAAATTTTAACAGGTATATTTCTATCTATAGTGTCAAGTCTAGTGCGTTGGGGTCCCTCGGTAAGGGTCACAAAATCACCAGGACACAGGAGATGCAGAGTGCAAACAGCAATTGCCACTGCATGCTGTGCTTTATTGTTAGTGGGTATTTAAAGACAAGCATGCATAATCTTTGCCAAGATTTGGTTAGAAAACATTCACACAAAAAATTTCCACAGATACATTTTTACTTAACCTATGAGACAATGTCTAGGTATATTATTATCTAAACTATTTTAGAGCAAGCTCAAACCACTTCTCCAATCTCAGGAAAATGCTTGACCAGCTGTTCATCTATGTTTAAGCAAGCAGAAGAGCCACTTCCTCAGCTCTCAGGAGTCTGTGACATGTGTCTGGAGATAGGGAGAGAGAACATTTTCCCTCTCTAGCCTGGCGTTCCAAGAGCTTTCCTAATCTCAAAAACAGTCCTCAGACAATCCCGAGGCTGGAGCCTTCATCATTCTGCCCCCTCAACATAGACCCCGAGTTTTCACAATTTCCTTCTTTTTTCTTTTGTTTTAAAAGTTAAGCTTTCCACAGGGTTATCAGAGAAGCTTGCATTGGTTTCATAAAAATCAAATATAACAGCACAAGTGCAATCAGAATAATAACAATCATAATTCCCATACCACTAGCAGTATGTGAAATGCTTTGTAGTATTCCTTTTGGATCCACCCCTTCCAACTGTTTAATAAATGTATCAGCAATATTAGAAGCATCATCATTTGCAAATTGTTTACCAAAAATATCATGTACATTAAATTGTAACCAAGCAATCAATTGAGCAGCAGTAGAATTTTTAGATAAATACTGCTATATTACATTCCAATCATGTATAGATTCATTATATTTCACATTAGTAATGCAAAAGATAGTCGAACTTTAATCACATTTTAACAATAAGTGTTTTTCCACAACCAGTATCTTTTTTCCTAACCATCCCAATGTCTGTTTAAGAACATTAATCTGTGTTTGTAATAGAGCATCAATTTCTATCTGTGTGACCCACAATTCATGTGAATCCAGTGCGATTCTTTCACAAAGTGTTTAGTTTGTAAGGACGTGTGCAGGGCAATTCCAGACACCGCAGCAACAGCGGTAATAGCAATGAAGCTTAAAACCATAGCCACAATGGCTCCAATCATACGTTTTGTACGTTTTAGTAGTTTGGTAAAAAATTTACTAACAACACTATCCAAAGGATTTTGGGACCGTTCTCTTCCTAATTTAACAGGTAGCCAAATATAAGTTCTTTGTTGTAAAATCATAATACTATCACTGTCATTAAAATTAAGAGAGGAATTAACACAAGAATGCAGGCGACAATTGAAACAATATATAGTAGGAGAAAATGTAAAGTTTCGCACCAAAAATACATAAGGCAGCGGTTCACAAGCAGTTACATTATAAGATTTATATAAAGTAAAATTATAAGTGGACTCAGAGTTCGCCGTCCCTGAAAATGATCCATTTGATAGCATCACGGGTTTCAGCGCCGCTGCGACCTTCCAAAGATGAGTCTGAAGAGCAGTGGGTGCAGTCATGAAAGCCCATCGAGGATCTGCAATGTCTCCATCTCCCCAGGCCATCAATCGAGCTCCAGTAAGCAATCCATTAATGGCATCCGGCATCCTAGTAACATTTGATAAATCACATCTGGTAATATTCCATTCTGAACATGTGTTAATAAACTGTCCAAAAGGTCCCCAATTAATAAAATTATTGAACATTTTTCCAAATGTTCCTCTACACTCTTGCCACACAAAAGGCTGATATTATAAGTAAAATCAGGGCACATAGGTAAGGATAAAGGATAACTCGCCATCAAAGGTGACACCTTCCCAGCTACTATTAATGGACCAAGTAGTTAATCGCTGTAGCTGTGTTCTAGAATTGGAAGTGCATTGCCCAGGTAAAACCTAATGTTGCCAATTTATAACTAAACATGGAGGAGGCCCCAAACAAACAGCCAAGGAATGAGTATAGTAAGTAAAATTTAAAAAGCTACCATCATCTTTATAGTAAAATGTCAAATTATTTCAAGGAGGAACAGTATAGACAGTTACATCCATGTCTCCCTAAACAACAGGTTCCAATAAAGGAGGGTTAGGAACAAAGGCCCAATAACTTACGTTAGCATTAGCATGGACAGAGTTTACAGTAAGCAGGGCACACATGGCCAGGAACAAGTTCTCAGCCATGACAGGTTTACCAGTACGTTGTAATATCTTTTGTCCTTCTTCAGTCAACTTTTTAACCTGCGTAGCTGGGCTTTCTTCTTCCTCCACTGGTGGCTGATTCCTTGCAGGATACTGGCTGTCCTCACTGGGCTGCGGCTGTATCCATCGTGCAGGAAGCCAACATTGTTTGCCATCCTGTGTAGACACAAAACCCTATCTTTGCCCCTTATATAATAATGTTCCCAGTTGTCATTTTGTGTTCAATGTAATATTAATCCATATGGGAGCATTTAAATAAGGTTTTTCTGAAATTTGTTCAAAATTGCGCTCATCTCTGGATAAAATATCTCCTTGTGGTAAGTTTAAAAAATTAAGAACCAAAAGAGCTTGATAAAATTATTTTAGGATTTTGCATGGAAAACCACAAAATATCCATATCTTCATCCAACCTTTTCCTCCTGTTTAATTTTTTAATTTGTTGTCTTAGTGTGCCATGAACTCGTTTAATAATGGCTTGTCCTTGGGGGTTATATTCTATTCCTGTAATATGTAACACATCATAAAGTTTACAAAATCTTTTAAATTTGATACTTTTATAGGCTGGTCCATTATTAGTCTTTATTTTGTCAGGCACTCCCATAATGACAAAAGCTTCCAATAAGTGTTCTATTACATGCTTAACAGTTTTTCCCGTAAGGGTAGAAGCCCAAACAAATTTAGAATAAGTATCTATTGTAACATGTACAAAGGAAAAACGGACAAAGGTTTGTACATGGGTTATATCCATTTGTCACAGCTCGTTAGGTTGTAATCCTTGAGGATTTACTCCAGCAGGTACAACTCTCAAATTCATTGATCTGTAGATAGGACACCTTTTTATAATTTGTTTAGCTTGAGAATAAGGTATTTTATAATGCATATATAAATGCCCAGCATTTGTATGTAAATAAGCCTGATCCTGTTCAGCAGAAGCAAAAGTAACTAATTTATCAACCTGATTATTGTCATATACAAGGTACCCAGGTAATGAAGAGTGAGCCCTAATGTGAGTTACAAACACTTTGGCATTACGTTGTTGTAGTAATGCTTGTAATTGTTCAAATAATTGGTTTAGCTGGGGTATAAATGAATAAGTATCAGCAGTAACTATATTAGTCACAACTCCTACAGCATAGGCAGAATCAGTAACAATATTAATATCTCCCACAAAATCTTGCAACACTTTAATAATAGCAAAAAGTTCATTTTGTTGAACTGATGTTAAAGTAGTTGTTTGTACCTAATATTTATTTGTTGTCCAATAAGCACTTTTTGTTTTGGAGCCATCTGTAAAAACGATAAGAGCAGTAAGAATACGGGCCTTGGTAATTATATCATTAATGACAAATTGTTGTTTACGTAAGCAATCGCACAATCTACCTTTGGGAAAATGCTAGGAAAATTGCCCAGTAAAATTTACTAATGCTATTTGTAGCATTTTAGACATGTTTAACAAATATTCTGCTTGGTCTTTTGGCAAAGGGAAAATAATTTCAAATAAATCATACCCCGATAGGGTAAATACCGTTGCCTGGCCTGTTGAATAATAATTGCCAACTGATGTTCATAAGGCATAATATTTTTTGTAAATCTATGCCGTGTATAAATCCATTTTGTCCTAAAATTTCTGTTGGGTATTTTCATGTATATAAAATATATAAATTTATGGGTTGATTCAGTGTTACTTGATGTAAAAACATGTCTTTTATTCTCTGTTCAACAAATTGTAATTCTCTTTCAGGTTCCTTAGTTAAAGTTCTTTTGCTATGTAAATCAGGCTCCCCTTGTAACAAAGAAAACAAATTATGTAACTGATATGTAGGAATTCCTAAGGGGGTTGCATCCAATTAATATCTCCTAATAGCTTTTGAAAATCATTTAATGTATGTAATTGATCACGTCGTAAAGACATTTTTTGAGGTGCTACTGTTTGTCTTGAAACAACATATCCTAAATATTTTACCACCGTATCTTTTGGTATTTTTTCAGGTGTTATTATTAATGCAAAATTTTTAAATATAGAGGGAAAGCATCTTTTATAGGAATTTTTTATTGTCTATTTTTGATCTATACTCCCTTGCCCAGTGCTCCCCTTTTTTACATTTAGGGCAAATTTCCAGTCCTCTCTTGTTAACATCTGTAGCCTTTTTACAATTTTTCTTTTTATGTCCCATTTGACCACATCCAAAACACTTTAGAGGGTTTTGTTTGCAAAGCATGCCAGGTAGTGGCCATAGTTTTAGCAAACACCTGCATATGCATGGATTCAGATGTAATGTCTTTGCAGGCCCTTAAATATGTATTTACATCCCCAGATTCTTTAATAGGCAATAGGGCTTGTCTACAGTCCTCATTAGCATTTTCATAGCCAACATGTGCAGCAGTTGTTGCCGTTCAGCCTCTCCCACACCACTATGTTCCAAGGTCAATTTCAATCCCAAAAAAAATTCAACATAGGGTTCATTAGGTTTTTGAATTACTTTTGTCCAAGAGCCATAATGCTCTCCTACCGGTCCAATCCTTTCCCATGCCTCAATACCTATGTCTCTTAACTGTTCATGGATCTCTTTAGGACAGTTCACTTGCATATGAGCATCTCTATATAGTTCTGTTCCACTTAACGTGGGAAAGTTACGACCTGCAGGCGTGGGTTACTTCTCTGTGCATTTTGTCTAGCCCTTTCTGTATATAACTCAGTAAACCACATTTGCCATTGTAGGCATTTAGGTTTCTTAAGCAAGGCTCTACAAAGCATCTTCCAATTTTTAGGAGCAAAATTATTGTAATGTCGAGCAAGCCCATTAAGCAATTCCTTAACATAATGAGACTGAGGACCATACAACGTCACTATCTTCTTAAGTTTACCAATATCATCAACAGCAACACCTTCATATCTGGGTGGTTAAGCTATACCATTCATAGGGGGTGGTCGAATTACAGGATAAGAAAAAATAGGCATTTCATCATCAAACTCACTCTCTGAGCCCTCTGTTTTGTGACGAGTGACGCTGTAAAGATTGCATCTGCCAGCTGAGGAGCCAAAGGCTGCTTTACTTTCACTTTCTCAGGTTCTCCTTTCCCTCTGCTAATTTCCAACTCCATATGTTGTAATTTTGATAAAAATCAATTCCATTTGCTCAGACATTGTATTTACACTTTCAGTTTGTTCCTTTTCAGCCTTTTTTACCTCTTGTTTTTTCTGTTAATTGCAATGCATCCTTATCTATTACGTCCTTAAACCTCAGAATCCAATTGTATATCTACAATAGAAGGAGTGGACTCTTTCTTTAAGCCCTCTATTAATCTTTCCTCATTCAAGGCTTTAAAAAGGGCATGTAAAATAGCCCAAATGGACCAAAATCTAATATTTTTCCCTCCTCAAACAGCTCTTTCTACATTATTCTTTACTCGTTTCCAATTATCAATATCTAATGTTTCTTTATCGGGGAACCAAGGATTCCATTACCTAACTACATTAATACACATTTCTATGTCAGAAGAAGAAATATTTACACCATAAGCAGCAAGTAAATGTTTAAGCATATGTAAGTACAGAGTAGACCTAACTTGTCCCATCACCCTGTAATTAAAAGTACTTACCTGAATATCCCTTCCTGAATTCAACAATGCAGGGGCCCTGTTTGGGCGCCAATTGTGAACGTCTAGTGCATTGGGGTCCCTGGGTAAGGGCCACGAAATCACCAGGACACAGGGGTGGCAGAGTGCAAATAGCAATTGCCACTGCATGCTGTGCTTTATTATTAGTGTGTATTTAAAGACAAGCAAGCATAATCTTTGCCAAGATTTGGTTAGAAAACATTCACACAAAAAATTTCCACAGATACATTTTTACTTAACCTATGAGACAATGTCTAGGTATATTATTATCTAAACTATTTTAGAGCAAGCTCAAACCACTTCTCCAATCTCAGGAAAATGCTTGACCAGCTGTTCATCTATGCTTAAGCAAGCAGAAGAGCCACTTCCTCAGCTCTCAGGAGTCTGTGACATGTGTCTGGAGAAAGGGAAAGGTAACATTTTCCCTCTTTTTTTTAAATATATTTTATTTGTGAACATAATGTACAGAGAGGTTACAATTACATGGGTAGGAAATTGCATACATTTCTTACCAAGCATTGCAGCCTCCTCCTTTGTTTACACTTCACCTCCCTTCCCAGCCTCCCCCTCCCCCCCCTCGACGTTGTAAAGCTCGTTTTTGACATAACAACTTGTAAC
This sequence comes from Dipodomys ordii, assembly GCF_000151885.1. Taxonomy (NCBI): domain Eukaryota; kingdom Metazoa; phylum Chordata; class Mammalia; order Rodentia; family Heteromyidae; genus Dipodomys; species Dipodomys ordii. The sequence goes on along the minus strand of NW_012285322.1, from coordinate 95,207 downwards.
CCCTGCTTTCACTCTATTTCATGTCAGTATAACTTGTGGAGGAGATGGGGAAAAACAAGTCGTTTAAGGATATAGGTGGACCCGTTACAACAATGAGAAACGTTTTCCCTCTCTAGCCTGGTGTTCCAAGAGCTTTCCTAATCCCAAACACAGTCCTCAGACAATCTCGAGGCTGGAGCCTGCATCATTCTTCCCCCTCAACATAGACCCTGAGTCTTCACACTATAGAAATCTTATTTTTTTCTTCCATAAAACAAGGTGTTTTATTTGGGATGGTTGAAGTCCTTTAAAGAAAGTGAATGTCTAATTTTTCATCATGTCTTCTGGTTTTGGGTGGAGTAAGTACTGTACTGATATTAAACTCCTTCCTTCTTTTCCTCTAAGAAAAGTTCATAACTTGCAATGCTTTTTAGGTTTGTCTGTGAGTAGAGATACCACATAAAATTTCCACAGCAATATTTGAGATTAAAATGGAGAGAGACATAATATTGAAATGAAATTTAGAAAGAGTTCCTGGCATGAATATTTTATAGGAAGCAGTTCCACCAATTAGCTCCTTTATGTGCAGAGTCCTGATAGCTGGACACTACCTGAGGCACATGTAACATTAGAAAAATAAATCAGCTCTGTAGAATTCATTGTACTCCTGGTAACATGAACATAGATTGAGTTGCATGAAATGAGAGATGTGAAGTCGACAGTTCTTTACCCATTTGTGGTAAGATTAAAAACACATTTCTTAGTTGCTCAATCTGTGTAATTGCTTGGATGCCTGCTTACAAGAACTCTTGGAGCAGATGTTGATCTTTTATGTTCACCCTATGGATCCTGTCCTCCCTCAATTTGCAATTGCTTGCTTCAAAGTACATGTTCACCTGGGTTTAGATGGAAGATGAAAACTTGGCACATCTTTATGCTTTGAATCTTCATACCAGAGGATTTCACAAATGACTGTTTGCTGTTTAGATGTTCTTAAAAGCCAGTAGCTCTCATTAGCATTTGTACTAAGCAATTAGAGACTTTCTTTTAAGTTAACATAATCATTTTAGAAGTTATATAAAACTTGCATATTTTTGTTAGAAATTACAAGTTAAAGGGTCTCAGACTTTTCTACCATGTATTTAAAACTAAAGTGTTAGCATTGAAAATTCCTGATTTAGGTGAAATGTGTTTTTCTGTGACAATCTGTGTTCTGAAAATATGAAATTTACCCAAATTAATTTCATATTGTCACCATTGATTTTAAAAATGCATTTTAATTCAATGTTATCTTTTCATATCACAGAGTTAACATCATTTTATGCAGTTCTCAGAAATGTCATTTACATGTGACTCTATGTGACAGAAAAAAACACAATAAAAATAGTGTCATTGTTTCTGTGGATTTTACTGGAAAAAGCATGGAGAAAACTATGAATGATGAAATTTAACTCTTTGAAAAAAACTTGTTCTTTATGTAATTGTTTACAAATTTAAACATGTATCACTTTCTATGTTATGTGCTAGAAATACATTCTGAGAAAATCAGTCTTACTCTCAAAAAAGCAAGTTTAGTAAGGGAATTAATTGTATAACCGTAGATCAACTACTTGCTCTTGTAGCTTCTAAAAGAGAGAAAATGGAAAAATTATGAGCATATGGGAAAGAATAAAATATAATATATCTGTGTGTGTGTGTGTGTGTGTGTGTGTGTATGTTCTGTGCTAGTCCCAGGCCTTAAACTCCATGCCTAGACATTGTCTTGGAAGAGATTTGCTGTAGGCTAGATCTCTACCACTACAGCCACAGATACATTTCTGGCTTTGGGTTCTTAATTGGAGTTAAGAATCTCACAGACTTTCATTTCTGTGCTGGCTTTGATAATCAATCTTCAGATCTCAGCCTACTGAGTAACTTATAATCATAAGAGTGAACTACCTGTGCCCAACTTAAATCTATGATTTAATGAAATGGCATTTAAGCTAAACTTAAGTAAATGAGTTTGGGTATTGAAATGAGATGTTAAATATCAATCTTGTGTTGTATTTTCATAAAAGACTCATGAGTATCTATGGGAAAGAGAGCCAGACTTCTGCTTTCATCTACCACAAAACAAGATTAAATAATAATCTCTTAAATTCATTGTTTTACCTTAAATTTCACACCTTGAAATATTGAATATTCAAAGTTTTGCATATGAATGGAATTATATTATTAAAATTTGTAATATTAAAATTAATTGAATGAGTGTCACAGTCCAGTTTTTCACTGAAGTGTAAATAAGCATTCAAGCAATGAGAGCTGCTGACAAACTTGGAAACCAGTGTTTACCTCATCAAAATTGGGAAGAAACTGAATTTACTATTTTCATCTATTTCATTATTTATACATTTATTTGTGTGTGTGACCATACCAGAAAATGATACCAGAACTTCACGTTATCCTTTGACTTTTTTGTTTTGTTTTGTACTTTTTGGTATTCCAGGGGCTTGAACTCTGGGCCTGGGTGCTGTCCTTGAGATCCTTTTACTAAAAGCTACCACTTTGTGCCTTAGTGCCACTTCTGGTTTTCTGGTGGTTAATTGGAGGTAAGAGTCTTATGGACTTTCTTGCTCTGGCTAGCTTCAAACTGTAATCCTGAGTTCTCAGCCTTTTGACCAGCTATGATTACAGGCATGTGCAATTTATGGCCAGCCTTCCTTTGATATAATTATTTTTTATTCATGGCTGGTGATCTACCACTTGAGCCACATCTTAGGCCAGTATTTTGTTGGTTCCTAAAAGAAGATGCAATCACACAGAATTTTATACTTTTCTGGCTCTGAATTGAATTCCTTTAGTACTTAACTTCCTGAATAGTTAGGGTTGCAAACATCAGCCAGTGGCAACCAGCTTTCAGTTATACTTTTAGTACGCCTAAACATAACGTATTACCCATAATTTTACAGATCCAGAAATTAAATTGGGAATATCTAAGACATTTTGCCCAAGCCCAAAATTAATCATATTGTGTATGTATTTATTAATAATGACTTTATTCAAATTTCCTATGCAAGTGGAGACTATAATAACTTTCCAACAAAATCAAATCAAGTTTGCCCACCCCAGATTTGCTTTCATTTTTTGTTTGCAAATTAGTAATGATAATATGATCTTCCAGGAAAAGTATGTGAAACACTTAATAAGAAACAGTACTTGCCATATAGTTCTTCATTAATGTTATTATTGTCACCATTATTGCTTTTATAGAGTCCTATTTTGGTGAATTGAGTTCTCTCATTTTTAAAATTATCTTTAGGTAGAGTTGCCATTATATAAAGCAGTTTATGAATACAATATATTTGATCAGTATCACCTCTTTCAACATTCTCACCCATCTTTCCTTACCTACCCAATTTGCTCACTTTTTAAATTTTATAAGATATACATTGGATACTTTTTAAATATATATTACTTAATATATTAAATATAATTAAATAAAGTATACATTTTATTCAATATATATACTGTATAGATGGGTTACAGTTACATGAGTTAGGTTATGAGTACATGTCTTATCGAGCGGTTACCTCCTCCTTTGATTTTCCATTAACATCCCTTCCCTCCCAACATCCCCAACAACTATTTCACCTACCTCAAAGTTGAAAAGTTAGTTTTCACCATAGTGTCTTGTACATCCCATTGTTACAATGTGTCAACTATATCCTTATTTCAGAATTTTGTTATTTCCCTCCCCCTCCCCAAATTAGAAAAATGTATACAAAAGATGCAGGGAACTGGAATAAAATACAGTGAAAACAGTAGTTATACCATGGGGAAAGAACATACAAAAGAAACAAAAAATCACATAATACCTTATAAGTACATTAAATACAAGAACAGCAAAGATAAAGCCTCTGTGCCCCTATGGTGGGGTTCATTTTGTTTACCATCATCTTATATGGTCATATGTACATAGCCTTTTGAACTGTTCTGCTTGTCCTAGACATATAGTAGGTATTGCAAATAAGGGAAACTATGTTTCTTTGGTCTTGGCTTACTCCACTTAATGTATATTGTTTTCAAGCCTTTTCATTTCCTAAAACATGAGGCAGTGTCATTCTTGCTGATGGAGGCTAAGAATTCCAACATACATGAACATATATATGTATATATATGCATATATATGTATATGTATACACACACACACACACACACACACACACACATGCACCACACTTATTCTATCCATTCATCTACTGAGGGGCTTCTGGGGTGGTTCCATAACTTTATATATACATATATATGTAATTTTTTTATTGTAAAAGTAGTGCATATCGAACATTGTTACCTCTGTACATTTCATATCGAACATTGTTACCTCTTTCTTTGTTTTTCCCCTACCATACTTTCCCTCCCTCCTCCCCAACTGCCCCATCCTCCCACAAGTTGTAAAGTGCCTTGTACATCTCATTGTTACAATGGGTCAACCTGTATCCTTGTTTCAGCATTTTGTTATTTCCTTTCCCCTCCCCAAATTAGAAAAAATGCTTATACAAGATTCAGGGCACCAACATCAAATACAGTGAAACCAGCGGTTATTACATGGGAGAAAAACCTACAAGAGAAACAAAAAAATCACATAGTATATTTTAGATACATTAAAAAATAGCAAGAAAGAAAAAACAAGTTGTTTCCCTATCTTGGGGTTCATTTCAGTTATCATCATTTATGGTGATATGTACATAGCTTTTGATCTTTTCTGCTTATCCTCGACTTATACTAGTTATTGCAAATAAGGGAAACCATGGGACTTATGTTTCTTTGGGTCTGGCTTATTCCACTTAATATAATTTTTCCACATCTCTCCATTTCCTAACAAATAGAGAAATGTCATTCTTTCTGATGGAGGCATAGAATTCCACATTTTCTTGATCCATTCATGTACTGAGGGGCATGTGGGTTGGTTCCATATCTTAGCTATGGTAAATAATGCTGTGATAAACAGTTGTGCTGGTAGCTTTAGTTTAGCATTGTTTGTGATCTTTGGATAAATGCCCACAAGTGGGATTCCTGGGTCATAGGGGAGTTCTATGTGGAGTCTTTTGAGGGAACTCCATACTGCTTTCCAAAGTGGTTAAACAAGTAAACACTCCCACCAGCAATGCAGTCGGGTTCCCTTTTGGCCACATCCCCTCCAACATCTGTTGTTATTGTATTTCTTGATTATAGCCATTCTAATTATGATGAGGTGGAATCTCAATGCTGTCCTGATTTGCATTTCTTTTGTGACTAGAGAAGTTGAGTATTTCTTCAAGTGTCTATTGGCTATTCTTATTTCCTCTTCATAGAAGTTTCTCTTTAAGTCTTTAGCCCACTTATTAATTGGGTAATTCTTTCTTTGAGGATGTGTTGCTGGAGGATTTAATTTTTTGAGTTCTCAGTATATTTTAGATATGAAGCCTGTGTCCGTTCTATGGCTAATGAAGATCTTCTACCAATATGTGGGCTTTCTATTGATCTTGCTATGTCCTTTGCCAGGCAGAAGCAATGGAGCTTCATGCAATCCCATTTGTCCAACCTTTCTTTGATTTGTTTTGTTTCTGGGTCATTATTGAGAAAATTTGGCCTATGCCAAGGAGGCCTAGAGTGCCTATTCCTTCCTGTAATGTTTTCAGGGTGTCTGCTTTAATTTGAGATCTTTGGTCCATTTGGAGTTGATTCTGGTGCAGGGTGTTATACAGGGATCTAGCTTTAGTTTTCTACAGGTGTTAAACCAATTTTGCCAGCATCATTTACTGAAGAGGCTCTCTTTCTTCCATTCTATTTTTTAGCTCCCTTATTGAAGATTCGGTGGCTATAGGTCTTTGGGTTCATTTCTGGGTCTTTAGTCCTATTTTATTGGTCCTCAGGTCTGTTCTTGTGCCAGTACCAAACTTTTTTTTATTACTATGGCAAGGTGACATGGCCAAAAGGGAACTGTATTGGTGGTGGGAATGTAAACTTTTTTGACCAGGTTGGAAATCAGTAATAAGGTTCCTCAAAAGACCACACAGAACTCCCTTATGACTCAGCAATCCCACTTTTGGGCATTTACCCAAACGATCACAAACAAGGTCATACCGAAGTTACCAGTACAACTATGTTTATCACATCATTATTCACCATAGCTAAGATATGTATCCAACCCATATGCCCCTCAGTAGATGAATGGATCAAAAAATGTGATATATATGATATATATATATATGTCTATACATATATATATATATATATCATATGTATGTATATACATATATCATATATATGTATAGACATATATATATATATATATATATATATATATATATCACATTGTGTGTATGCCTCCATCAGAAAGTATGGCATTGCCATTTGTTAGGAAATGCAAAGACTTGAAAAAAATTTTATTAAGTGAAGTAAGCCAGACCCAACAAAACATGGTCCCATGGTTTGCTTTATTTGCAATAACGAGTATATGTCCAAGAGAAGCAGAAAAGCTATCTTCATGTGACCATATAAGATGATGAGAAATGAACCCCAAGATAGGTACACAAGGACTGTTGTTTTTAATGTATTTAAAATGTACCATGTGATTTTTTTTGTTTCTTTCATATATTCTTCCCCCATGGTATAACCCCTGTTTTCACTGTATTTGATGTTGGCGCCCTGTATCTTGTATATACATTTTTCTAATTTGGGGTGAGGGAAGGAAATAACAAAATGCTGAACCAAGGATACTGGTTGACACATTATAACAATGAGATGTATAAGACATTATGTTGAAAATGAACTTTACAACAGCAGGGACTTGGGGTGAGGAGGGAAGGATTGAGGAGGTGGGGACGGAAGGATGGTAGGGGGAAAACAAAGGATGAATTAACAATGCTCAATAGGAAATACACTCATTACCCTACTTATGGAACTGTAACCCCTCTGTACAGTATTTTTAAAATAAAAAATATATATGAAAAAAAAGAGTTGCTTTCCAGATTTCAGCAATGCTCTTCTCGTTATTGGCATAAAGAAAAGCCATTTAGTTTTGAGGATTAATTTTATATGCTAGTGCTTTGCCAAAGTTTCTGATCAGCTGGAGTAACCTGGAGGTGGAATCCATTGAGTTATTTAAATACAAGATCATGTCATTTGCATAGTGGAATAGTGTTATTCATCTTTCCCTATTTGGATTCCTTTCATATTTGCATCTTATTACTCTAGGAAAGTATTCTAATACTAACTTGAAGAGAAATGAAGAGAATGGACATCCTGGTCTCGTTCCTAAATTTAGAGGAAATGTCTTTAGCTTTTCACCATTAAGTATAATGCTGATTGTAGATTTGTCTGCATCTATTGAGATAATCATGTGATTCTTATCTTTATCTATTCTTATTCTTGTCTATGTTGATGTGATGGATTGATTATATAGATTTCGGTATATTGAACCAGCTTTGCATCTCTGAAATGAATCCTATTTGATCATAGAGTATGATTTTCTTGATGAGTTGTTGAAATCGATTGGCCAAAATTTTGTTGAGAAATTTTGCATTGATGTTCATCAAAAAATAGGTCTCTATGGTCTGGAAAGGTGGCTCAATGGTAGAGTGCTTGCCTTGCATGCATAAGGCCCTGGGTTCGATTCCTCAGCAACACATAAGCAGAAAAAGCCAGAAGTAATGCTATGGCTCAAGTGGTAGAGCACTAGCGTTGAGCTAAAGAGCTGAGGGACAGTGCCCAGGCCCAGAGTTCAGGTCCCAGATCAACAAAAAAAATTAGAGTCTCTAGTTCTTTCTTTGAAATCCCTGCTTGGTTTTGATATGAGGATTACCATGGCTTTATAAAAGAGTTTGGGAGTGAACTTTCACTTTCAAATTAATTGAAAAGTTGGAGGAATATTGGTATGAGTTCTGATTTGAAGGTCTTTTAGAATTCCACTGTAAATCGTTCCAGTCCTGAGCTTTTCTTGGATGGGAGGTCTTTTATTGCTGTTTCTATTTCGATGCTAGATATGAGTCTGTTAAGTTGATTTAAGTCATCTTGGTTTAGTTTGGGCATGTCAATATTCGCTAGAAATTTGTCTATTTCTTCCAGATTCTCAAAATTATTAGCATAACGGTTTGAAAAGTATTCCATTATAATGTTCTGAATATTGGTTGTTTCTGTGGTGATGTTTCCATTCTCACCTCTGAGTTTATTTGAGTGTGTTCTCTTCTTTCCCCGATAAGCTTTGCTAAAGGTCTGTCAATTTTGTTAACGTTTTTAAAGAACCAACTTTTTTGCTGATTCTTTCTATGATTTTTTGGGGACTCTAATTCATTTAATTCTGATTTAATTTTAATTATTTGTTTCCATCTACTGAATTCGGGTTTAGCTTGTTGCTCTTTTTCAAGGAGCTTCTGGTGCCTTGTTAAATTATTGTTGTTAGATCTATCCAATTTGATGTAGGAAGACAAAGCTATAATCTTGCATCTTAGTACTGCCTTTACTGTGTCTCAAAGGACACAGGTAATTTTGGTTAAGTATCATGAACATTTGAATTTTCTTTCTAATCTCTTCGATGACCCACTGGTGGTTCAACAGTGTATTGTTCAGCCTCCATGTGTTACAGGATTTTCTTTGGTGGCTTTTGGTATTGAATTCTAATTTTATTCCCTTGTGGTCTGAGAGAATGCATGACATAATTTCAATGTTTCTGAACTTGGACAAATGTTCTGTGCAACCGAAAATGTGATCTGTTGTGGAGACTGTTCCATGTGCTTCTGAGAAGAACGTGTATTGTGATGCTTCTTGGTGAAGTATTCCGTAGCTGTTATGTCCAGTTAATCTATGCAGATGTTTAGATCTGAGGTTTCTCTGTTGAGTTTTTGTCCAGTTGATCTACCCAGCAGGGATAGTGGTGTGTTAAAGTCCCCAACAATTAATTTCTTGGGATTTATGTGAGGTTTAGGGAAAGTGGTGTTTCTTAGTTAAATTTGGTTGCTCTGTTATTTGGTGAATAATTGTTTAGTATTGTAATATCCTCCTGAAGAGAAATCCCTCAATTAGTATGTAATGACCTTCTTTTTGTCTTCTCGCTAATTTTAATTTGAAGACAATTGTATATTGTATCTGATATTAGGATTGCAACTCCTCTGTTTATTGGGGCTTATTTGCTTAGCAGATTTTATTCCAGCCTTTCACTTTCAGAACGTTTGTTTCTGTGAGCTAGGTATGTCTATTGAAAGCAGCAGATAGAAGGATCCTGTGGCTTGATTGGTTTCTTAAATCAGTTTGCTTGTGCAGGCAGAAAGAAGCTCTGCTTTACCCATGATTTTATGACCCTCCTCCCAGGCTAGTTCAGTGGAAAGGTGATCTACTTTAAGTATCACAAAAGAGGAAGATGGCTGTTTTCTCTAGCTCGGAGTTGCTGTGAGGGGGATAGGTTGTGGGTAGGGTTCGTTCAGGTCTGTCGGCAATCAGTAGCTTTTCCCTGAGGATCTTGCTCTGAGACACTCACAGAGCCCAGTCTGAAGCCATTCTCAGGATGTATGTGTACTGAATTTCCATTTGTTTGTCTTTTACCCTCCAGAAGCTGGAGTTGCTACCTATGCTATAGAGGGTTGGAACAGCTTCTGGTTCTGTTTACCCAGTAAAGAAAGATAACCCACCATGGGCATAGCTTGCTTTGCCTAGGAAGGACAGCTTTGGTGGTGGAGGGGGTTCTTTTAACCTTCTTCCAAGGCCTGAGTTATGTGCTAGCTGCTCTGGATTGGTATTTGTCTATATCAAAGATGAAATTCTTCTCTGGTAGTTTGGGAGGAGCTACCTTTACCCACCTCTGCTCCATGAGAAGGAGTGAGGATATCTTTTGGGGGCACTCATAACTTTCCCCTGGTTTCTGGGCAGTCCACAGTCTGTGACTCAGCAGTCTGAGGATTTCCACTCCTTGTCAATTCTTGCTGGCAGTGTGTAGAATCCGCTCGCACTATGTCTCTGGCACCTTTGTCCCAGGCTCTGCTGATATGGAGGCCAAGGCAGCAGCTGCCTTCACTGGCAAGTGCTCAAATCTGTCTCCTTAACTAAGCCACTTGAATTTTCCCTCTTTGTCCAAATTCTCTATACTATGATGGCACACCTGGTTTGACTCTTTAGCCTTGGACTTTTCACTGTAACATTAAAATTGGTTTCTACACGAGAGCCCCCAGCTTCTCCTCTGCCATCTTCCTCCAGGTCACTACTTGGGATTCTTTTCTGCATCCCCTCTTGCTCTTCTCTTCTTTCATCTATTCCCTTTCTCTTAATCCAACCCCACTCCTTTGAGTACCATTTCCTGATATTCTATTTTCCTTAACTTTGATTTTGTCTTTCTAAGAAATTACATGAGTGTGGGGGGCAGGCAGTCTTAGGGCCTGGGCACTGTCCCTGATCTTCTTTAGCTCAAAGTTATCACTTGAACTACAGGTCCATTTCCAGCTTTTTCTGAGTAGTTTATTGGAGATAATTAGCTCATGGTCTTTCCTGCCTGTGATTATTTTGAATATTGATGATCTGATCTCAGCCTCCTGAATAGATTGGATTATAAATGTGAGCCACCAGCAACCAGCAGGAATTACCCTGAGAACTCACTTAAGTCTATGCTCTTTCAGTTAATATATTTTAATGCACTGAGATACTCAACATATTTATTTATGGATTTGTAATCTAAATCTAACTTCCACATACAAAGGAATACATGGATCATTTGTGCTCTCAGGGCTGATTCTGTATCTTGACTATAATAAATAGTTCTACAGTAAGCATGGTTGTGGTAGCTTTACTATATCCTGATTTGTAATCTTTCGATAAATGCCTAGGAGTGGGATTGATGGATCATAGCATAGTACTTTCATTTTCTTGAGGAACCTCCACTCTACTTTCGAGAGTGGCTGAACAAGTTTATATTCCAATCAACAGTATATTAGGGTTCCCTTTTGGCTGCATCCTCACCACCATGTTATTGTTTTCTTGATAATCGTTATACTGACTGGGAAATAGTGGAATCTTAAAGCTGTTCTGGTTTGGATTTCAGAGATTTTGAGCATTACATGAGGCCATTGTCTACTTTTCCTTTTCCTTTTGAGAAGGCTCTCTTTAATTCATGATTGCATTTACTAATTGGGTTGTTGCTTTTTTTGAGGGTTGAATTTTTAAGTTCTTGGTACATTCTTAGTATCAGGCCATTGTCCAATGTGTAGCTTGTAAAAATCTTCTCTAATTTTGCTCATTGTAATTTTAATATGTTGGCTATATCCTTTGCCATGCAAAAACTTTTAAGTTTGATGCAATCAAGATTTTAATTTGTTGTAAATCTGGATCTTTACTCAGAAATTTTATACCAATGCCCAGAAGCACTAATGTTTTCCCTCTTTCCTGTAATAGTTTCATGGATTGCAGATCTCAGGTTGAGGTCTTTAATCCATTTTGAATTGATGCTGGTACAGGTGATATATAAGGATCTAGTTTCAGTTTTCTGCATGTGGATATCCATTTTGACATCACCATTTGTTGTAGAGCCTGTCTTTCTTCCAGTATATTGTTGCATCCATTATCAAATAGCAAATAGATATCAGTCTGTGGGTTAATTACTGGATCTTCTGTTCCATTGGTCTTCAGGCCAGTTTTTGTACCAGTACCAAGCTGTTTTCATTACTATGGCTATGTAATAGAGTTTAAAGATTGTTATTTTTATTATTCTAGCACTATTCTACCTGCTAAGAATTGCTTTGTACAAGGGTCCTTTGTGGTTCCATTTGAATTTTCTTATTGCTTTCTCCATCTTATTAAAGAATGATATTGGGAGGCTGATATGCATTGCATTGAATTGGTGTTTCACTTTGGGCAATATTGTTTTTTCATAACATTGATTCTTCCAGTACAAGAGCTTGAAAGGTTTTTCCCACACTTAAGGTTTCTTCAATTTCCTTATTTAAATTTTAATGTTTTCACTATAGAAGCCCTTCACAATTTTTATGATTCCTAAGTATTTTTTAAGCTATTCCAAGTGGAGTTGCTTTTCTGATTTCAGTCTTGATTCCATAGTTGGTGAAGTGAGTTACCTTGATGCTTATTTTGGAGATGGAATTTATCATCATTTTTACTTTTCTAGGTATGTGGACTTATGAGCTTCATATCTAATGTTCTAAGCCAATGATACCAGCTTTAATGACAATTTTAACATGCAAATATCCTAGATTTGCCTTTAACATCATCACATTTTAAAATTAATTTTCTGTTATTATGATACTAATATTCTATAGTAACTTGATGTAATTAAAACTCATCGAATGCACCAGAGTGAATAGTTCTCATTCAAGAATTTAATGAGTAAAAATGTATATATAGATTTAACTTAAAAAATTGAAATCCTTGGAAATATTTTTACTATATATTCAATATATATCTTTGAATGTAACATACCATATTTGATAGCTACATAGTAATTTTTATTAATTATAATTAATTATAGAGGAACATGAAAAATTCTTTTTAAAACTTGAATACCATGAAAATTGTACAGGTTTATTTTATATAGCATAAAGTTAAGTACATGTAAAGAGTTTATCCTGCAAAATCAGGGTAGTGTTTCCATATTATTTTTTTTATTTTATTTGTTAAGATACTGTACAGAGGGGTTACAATTACATGGGCAGGATAATGCATACATTTCTTACCAAGCATTGCAGCCTCCTCCTTTTGTTTACCCTTCACATCACTTCCCAGCCTCCCCCCTACCCCCCAATCCCAATCTTCTCCTTCCCCCCTACCCCCCTGCACTGACATTGTAAAGCTCATTTTGGACATGACAACTTGTACTTCTCATTGTTACAACAGGTCCACCTGTATATTTAAACAACTGGTTTTTCCCCATTTCCTCCTCAAGTTATACTGACATCAAATATAGTGAAAGCAGGGGTTATACTTTGGGGGAGGGACATACAAAGCAACAAAGAGATAATCTTATAAATGCATTAGAAACACATACATGAAAGAAAAAAACATTAATATACATATCTAAGGTTTCATTTTCCTGACATCACATTATCTGACCGTTTCTGCTTGACTCATAGATATACTAGATATTGCAAATAAGGGAAACTATGGGACCTATGTTTCTTTGGGCATGGCTTATTTCACTTATTTTTTTCCAAGTTTTTCCATTTCCTAACAAATGGGGCAATGTAATTCTTTCTGATGGCAGCATAGAATTCCATTGTGTATATATACCACATTTTCTTGATCCATTCATCTACTGAGGGACATCTGGATTGGTTCCATATCTTAGCTATGGTAAATAATGCTGCAATAAACATAGTTATGCTGGTAGCGTTCGTGTGGGCTTGTTTGTAAATATTTGGGTAAATGCCCAAAAGAGGGATTGCTGGGTTATAGGGGAGTTCTATGTGAAGTCTTTTGAGGAACCTCCATACTGCTTTCCAAACTAGTTGAACAATTTACATTCCCACCAACAATGAAGTAAGGTTCCTTTCTGTCCACATCCCCTCCAGCATCTGTTGTTGTTAGAGTTCTTGATTTTTGCCGTTCTAACTGGTCGTGAGGTGATATCTCAATGTTGTTTTGATTTGCATTTCTTTTATGGCTAGGGATGTTGAACATTTCTTCATGTGTTTATTGGCCATCCTTTCTTCTTCAGAGAAGTTTCTCTTTAAGCCTTTCGCCCACTTATTTCTTGGGCAGTTGTTTCTTTGAGGATTTGTTGTTGGGGGGTTTAATTTTTGGAGTGCCAAGTATATTTTAGATATTAGACCCTTGTCCGATGTATGGCTAGTAAAGATCTTCTCCCAATCCGTGGGCTTTCTATAGATCTTGCTAGCTATGTCATTTGCCCTGCAGAAGCTCTGCAACTTTATGCAATCCCATTTGTCCAACCTTTCTTTGATTTGTTGTGTTTCCGGGTCTCTATTCAAAAAATTTCGGCCTGAGCCACGGAGACCTAGGGTTTGTCCTAGTCCATCCTGTAATGTTTTCAGAGTGTCTGCTTTGACTTCCAGGTCTTTGATCCATTTGGAGTTGATTCTGGTGCAGAGTGATATATAAGGATCTAGCTTTAGTTTTCTACATGTAGTTAACCAATTTTGCCAGCACCATTTACTGAAAACGCTGTCTTTCTTCCATTCTATTGTTTTAGCTCACAAATCGAAGATTAGATGGCTATAGGTCTGTAGGTTCATTTCTGGGTTTTCAATTCTATTCCATTGGTTCTGAGGTCTGTTCTTATGCCAATACCAAACTGTTTTGATTACTATGGTTTTATAGTAGAGTTTGAAATTTGGTATTGATATTCCTCCAGCAGTGTTCTTTCCGTTGAGGAGTGTTTTTGCTATTCGGGGTCTTTTATTGTTCTATATGAATTTTTGGATTGCCTCTTCTATTTCCTTGAAGAATGAGGTTGGAATTTTGATAGGTATTGCGTTGAATTTGTAGATAGCCTTGGGAAGTATTGCCATTTTCACGATGTTAATCTTTCCAATCCAGGAGCATGGGAGGCTTTGCCATTTTTTTAGTTCTGTGTTGATTTCCTTTTTCAAGATTTTAAAGTTTTCATCATAGAGGTCCTTCACTTCTTTAGTTAAGTTAATTCCTAGGTATTTTATTTTTTGTGGGGCTATTACAAATGGAGTTGCTTTCCTAATTTCTGCGACACTTTTCTCATTGTTGGCATACAGAAAAGCCGTTGATTTTTTGGGGGATTGATTTTATAACCTGCTACTTTGCCAAAGTTTTGAATCAGCTTGAGTAATTTGGGCGTGGAGTCATGGGATTCTTTAAATACAAGATCATGTCATCTGCAAAGAGGGAGAGTTTTATTTCTTCTTTCCCTATTTGGATCCCCTTTATGTCTGCATCTTGTCTTATTGTTGTAGCTAGGCATTCTAATACTAGATTGCAGAGAAGTGGAGAGAGTGGGCATCCTTGTCTTGTTCCTGAGTTAAGAGGAAATGGCTTTAGTTTTTCACCATTGAGTATAATGCTGGCTGTAGGTTTGTCATATACAGCCTTTATTGTATTGAGGAATGTTCCATGGATTCCTAATTTTTCCAAAAACTTCATCATGAAGGGGTGTTGGATCTTGTCGAATGCTTTTTCTGCATCTATTGAGATAACCATGTGGTTCTTATTCTTGCTCCTGTTGATGTGAAGAATAATATTAATTGATTTGCGTATATTGAACCAGCTTTGCATCCCTGAAATGAATCCTGTTTGATCGGGGTGTATGATTTTTTGGATGAATTGTTGAAGTCCATTGGCCAAAATTTTTTTGAGAAGTTTTGCACCGATATTCATCAAAGAAATGTGTCTATACTTCTCTTTCTTTGAAGAGTCCCTGCCTGGTTTTGGGATGAGGGTTATGATGGCTTCATAGAATGTGTTCGGTAGTGATCTTTCTCTGTCAATTTCATTGAAGAGTTGGAAGAGAATTGGTGTGAGCTCTGCTTTGAAGGCCTTGTAAAATTCCGCTGTAAAATCATCTGGTCCTGGACTTTTCTTAGCTGGGAGGTCTCTTATTGCGGTTTCTATTTCAATGATGGATATTTGCCTATTAAAATAGTTTAACTCATATTGGTATAAATTTAGCATGTCACTATTTGCTAGGAAAAGGTCCATTTCTGTCAAGTTCACAAACTTATTAGCATAAAGTTTTGAGAAGTATTCCCTTATAATGTTCTGAATCTTGGTTGTTTCCGTGGTGATGTTTCTATTCTCATCTCTGAGTTTATTAATTTGGGTGTGTTCTCTTCTTTTTCGGATAAGATTTGCTAAGGGTCTGTCAATTTTGTTAAGTTTTTCTAAGAACCAACTCTTTGTTTTGTTGATTTCTTCTATAGTTTTTTTGGATTATAATTCACTTAATTCTGATTTAATTTTGATTATTTCTTTCCGTCTACTGGATTGGGGTTTAGCTTGCTGCTCTTTTTCAAGGTTTAGATGTATCATTAAATTGTTAGTTTCAGATCTCTCCAATTTGTGGATGTAGGAGCTCAGAGCTATAAACTTGCCTCTGAGTACTGCTTTGCTGTGTCCCAGAGGAGCTGGTAATTTGTGTGTTCATTTTTGTTGAATAGCAGGGACATTTTAATTTATTTTCTAATCTCTTCCATGACCCACTCATGATTCAGCAGTGTGTTGTTCAGTCTCCATATGATGCCGGACTTTCGTTGGTGGCTTTTGGTGTTGGGTTCCAATTTTATTCCCTTGTGGTCAGAGAGGATGCAAGGTATAAATTCAATGTTTCTGAATTTAGACAAGTTTGCTTTGTGGCCTAAAATGTGGTCTATTTTGGAAAACGTTCCATGTGCTGCTGAGAAAAACGTGTATTCTGATGCTGCTGGGTGAAATGTTCGGTAGATGTCTGTTAAGTCTAGTTGATCTATGCAGCTGTTTAGATCTGCGGTTTCTCTGTTGAGTTTTTGCCGAGTTGATCTATCTAATGGGGAGAGTGGTGTGTTAAAATCACCAACAATTAATGTCTTTGGATCTATATGGGATTTGAGGGAAAGTAGTTTTTCTTGGATAAATTTGGGTGCTCCATTGTTTGGCGAATAGATATTTAGAATTGTAATATTCTCCTGAAGGAGAAATCCTTTAATTAGTATGTAGCGACCTTCTTTATCTCTTCCCATGAATTTTAATTTGAAGTATATTTTATCTGATATTAGGATTGCAACTCCCGCCTGTTTATAGGGACGGTTTGCTTGGAAGATTTTGTTCCAGCCTTTAACATTGAAAATGTGTTTGTTTTTACGGGCAAGATGTGACTCCTGCAGGCAGCAGATAGAAGGGTCTTGTTTTTTAATCCAACTAGACAGTCTATGTCGCTTAATTGGAGAGTTCAGGCCATTAACGTTAAGAGATAGGACTGAGATATTTGGGAGTTCATGCCATGATATCCCCCTTCTTGGGGGCTGTAAAAACTGGGTTCTTCCTGTGGTTCTTGGATTTTCAGTTTGGGTTCAGTTTCTTGGCCTTTATTGCAGTCTTGTTGGTTTTCTATGTGTAGGACATCTTTAAGAATGTTTTGTAGGGCTGGTTTGGTGGAGATGAATCGTTTCAATTTTTCTTTGCTCTGGAAGTTTTTTATTTGGCCTTCAGTTATGAAGGAGAGTTTAGCTGGGTACAGTATTCTTGGTTGATAGTTGTTTGTTTTTAGGGCATGGCATACTTCATTCCAGGCTCTTCTTGCTTTGATTGTCTCTGCTGAGAAATCTGAGGTGATTCTAATTGGTTTCCCTTTATAGATAATTACCCTTTTCTCCTTGACAGCTTTAAGGATCTTTTCCTTGGTCTGAGTTGATCCTGTGTGGATTATAATGTGAAGGTGTGTTGTCCTATTCTGGTCTGGTCTATTTGGGGTTCTAAAAGCTTCTTGTATCTGAATAGGCCTATCTTTTTGTATGGTTGGGAAGTTCTCTGCTAGGATCCTGTTAAACAAATTTCCTAGACCATTAACTTCTGATTCTAGGTGCTCCTCTACACACATTATCCTTTGATTAGGCCTTCTGATGGTGTCTTCCAGGTGTTGGATAGATCTATCATACTTCTTGGACTTGTCTTGGATGGTTGTATGTTCTTTCTCTATAATATCTAGGCTGTCTTTAATCCCTGAGATTCGATCTTCTGCATGGTCTAACCTGCTGTCAAGACTCTCTACTTTGTTTTTTATCTCTTTTCCTTCTAATTGCTCAGCTTTGATGGCTTCAAGTTCGTTGTTGAAGTTCTGTTTTAGGTCTTGTATGAATTTCTTTACTTCCTTAATTTGGTGTTCAGTGTTTGTTCTCAAACCACTTAGTTGATTGGTTATGGTTTTTTGGACTCCTATTCTTTCTGTTGGGTTCCATTCAGCATTCCCTTTGTGTTCTCCCTGGCTTCCTTCAGCTCTTTGTTAATGGATTCCATGAATGCCTTTAGTGATCTTTGTGTATTCTCTACCTGGTCTCTCAATTCCTGTATTACTCTTTGATTAGCTTCCTCCCGTTCGTGGGATTCCTGTAGTTCTCTTTTCTCTCGTTCATGGGATTCCAGCTGTTCTCTTTGTGTGCTCTCAGCCTGCTCACGCCATTCCTCCCTTTCTCTTTTTGTATTCTCAAGTTGTTCACACAAATCCTGTATCATTTTTTGAGTATCTTTCTCAGGCTTATGATATTCTTGTATAACCTTTTGGGATGCCTCCTCTCTCTCCCTTTCATGCTCATACAGAGTCCTTTGTAAGTTGTCAAACTTCTCATTTATCATGGTTGCCAGCAGTGTTTGTAGAGCTATTTGGGAACTCTCCTCTGGATTACTCATTATCTGTTCTGACCCCTGATTATCAAGATTGGGAATTGAGATATCCGGATTTGCCATTTTTCTTGTGTTTTTCTGTCTTACTCTGCCCATTTGAGATGAAAATAGCACCAGTTTTGTGCTAGAACACTATCTTAAGGCAACCATCAATCAAAGTTTGCATTTGTACAGTCAATAGTCTACAGATACAATCTAGTTCAACAGATGCAACTATTCAAGATCAAACAACTCTATGTTAATGGGCTTTGAACCGCAGAGAAGAATTTGGAAGACCAGAAATTATTAGGGTTAGGGAGAGATGTGGGTAAAAAATAGGAATGGATTGGTGTGGGGGGGCACAGGGAGAGTTAACTATGTCCAAATCCAAAGCAGGAAATAGGTTGGGTGGGATGCAAGTAGAGAGAGAGAAAAAAAGAAGAAAGGGAAAGTGAAATGAAAAGAGACCAGAAAAAAATAGAAACGTAGAAATTAATATTATTATGGAGATTAAAAGAACATCTATTTAGAGAGGAATGTGAGTATATTAATAGGAGGGTAGGGACCTAGACGAGTAGTGATAAACTTAAAAAACGCTTAAAATATTATATAGGTATAAAGAGTTAGTACTGCTATTAAGGAATTTAAGTCTCAGAGATTTTGAATTGAGTAATATATTTGTGGATTAATTGTGTACACAATGGGGGATAGGGTCTACTAGTTAACTACGGGTTTATCTGAGGATGTGCAGGACAAGAGTTAAGTCACATAAAGAAGATCAAAAGAGAGGAAAAGGTGAAAAGGATTAGAAAGGGAGAGAAAAAAGATCAGAAGTTCAGTAGAGCTAGACAAAAAAACAAAAAGATAGTTAAAAAAGAAAGAAAAAGAGAAACAAGACAAGAAAAGAAAGGAAAATGCACAATCATGTATTCCTAAAATAAAAATTATAAGAGGAAAATAAAGTTACTGGAAAACAATTATTTTTCAAAAAAGGCAAAAATTAAAGATTAATAAAATTTTTAGAAAAGGAAAAAATTTATATATATATATATATATATATATATATATATAATATATATATATATATATATATATATAAGGTACCAAAAAAAAAGGAAAATAAAACAAAAGAAGAGGAAGAAAGATTTGGGGAGGGGTGGGAAGAATCCTGTATCTCCCTTTTGTCTGTAACCAGCCTCTTGTTGGAGTCTCTGGTCAGCTTGAGGTCCTGTGGCTTGATTGGTTTCTTAAGTCAGTTTGTTCGTACATGCAGAAAAATACTCTGCTTTACCCAAGATTTTGAGATCCCCCTCCCAGATTAGTTTACTGGGAGGGTGATCTGCTTTGAGAATCACAAAAGAGGGGGATGCAGTGGTTAGGCTAGGTTCTGGGTAGAGTTGAGGCCTTTCACCAATCAGTAGCTTTTTTCTGGGGCTGTTTTGTGAAAAAAACCTCACAGAGCCCAGCCTGGAGCCGTTCTCAGGGTTTCTGTTTTTCAACTGAATGTTGAGGCTGCTAGAGGGAGGGGCAGCCTCTGGCTCTGGTAACCCGGTGAGGAAAGCCACTCCAATGGCTGGCGCCTGAGCTGGGTGACTTTTCCCTGGATGGAGCCGAGTCTGGCAGGTCACTTAGCCGTTAAGTTCTTGTGACCTGCTAAATGACTCATTTTATTCCAAGGCCTGGGTTGGAGCTGGCAGCTCCTCTGAGCTTTGTCAGTATCCAAGATGGAGATCACCGGTGCTGGGGGGGGAGGGGTGGCCTTCCCTCCTCTGCTCCCTGAGAAGGAGTGAGGACATCGGGCTTCTACTCATGCCGAGTCTTGGATATTTGGTCGTCTCTGGTCTGCACACTGCAGGATGAAGATGTCTGCTTCTTGTCGGTTCTTGCTGGTGTTGAGTAGAATCCGCTCGCCCGCTGCGTCTGGCTCCTTCATCCCGGACTATCTGTGTGAGCGCTCAGTTATCTCTATTTTCTTATATTTTTATTAAGATTGATGTATTTGGCCTACAAACTATTCACTTCTAGTTCTTTATACTGTAATGTGAAGAGATGACTATCGTTGCAATATTGTGATAAAAAATTAAACACTTTTTGTGTTTATGTTTTGGTATCTATTATCTATATATCCTCTATGGGGCTTCCTCCACTAAACCAGCCTCTTGTAATAACAATTCTACATTCAGATTAAATAATTATCATGAGCATTCTACATTCAGATCAACTAAAAATCTTCAATACATTAGAGAAAATATATGATGATATTTTTCTAATTCTGACTTAATACAATGTCCTAGTTTCATTTACTTACTTTCTAGGCAAGAATTCTTTTATGGCTGAATATTTCATGTATATGTATATACACATATATATATATATATTCACATATATAAATGTTTAGATACATATATACACACATGTACATGCATACATTCATTCATAGATGTATTTATGCACATATGTATTTACACTCATACATGTAGCATATGTATATTTGCATGCATGTACAGGTATGTTTCGGTGTGCACACATGTACTCACATGTGTGTGCATGCACATACATGCATGGATATTCATGTACATGTGGGTGTATATATGTGTGGATGTATTTACGCATATATGCATACATGGATACATAATATAGTTGTGCAGATGTGTTTATATACATTTAAATGTATTTATGCACATATATATATGATATACATTTATATGCACATATGTAACTATACACGTGTATATATACATGTACACACATACATGCATGTTTATACAAATGTATATATTTAATACAAATGTGTGTGTGCATGTATGTGTATATGCATATAGACACATATGTGTGTTTGTATATAAAGAAAACATAGTGTACTTTCTTATTTGTTAGTGATCCATCAAATATATGAATATAAGTCCAATTACACATAATATCTTTAGTCTCCATGACTACATGGGACTTATCCCAGCATGTTAAGACAATTGTATACATGCAAATCAGAGATAGAAAACATGACTTACTGATATGATCTCAACTTCTCAAGAAGCAGAAATTGAGAGCATCAATGTTTGAGATCAGATCAGGCAAACAGATCCCAAACCTAATACAAATAAATAGACCAGGTGTGGTAGAAACATATCTATAATCCTAACTACATAATCACAAATTAGTCACAAATAAAACGATTATGTTTCAAAGCTCATGGTCATAACGACTGAGATCTATTTAAATAAATTAATAATGGTCTTTGAATTTTTAATTTAAGTTTTGTATTATTTGACTTTCTGGCAGAAAACGCTGAGTTACAGCTCTACAAGTAGGTGATAGACAAATAGATGAAAAATATGATAGATGATAAATATATGATAGAGGATAGATACAAATTTATAAATATACTGTCTCAAGACAACAAAATTAATTTAAACACATGATTATTTCTATAGATATAAGAAAACATGATAAGGGAATGGGAAGGTAGCTCAGTGGTAGAGCGCTTGCCTTGCATGCATGAGGCCCTGGGTTAGATTCCTCAGCACCACATAAGCAAAAAGAAGAAAAGCCGGACGTGATGCTGTGGTTCAAGTGGTAGAGCGTTAGGCTTGAGTTGAAGAGCTGAGGGACAGTGCCCAGGCCCAGAGTTCAGGCCCCATGACCAGACTCCCCCCCAAAAAAAAACATGATAAAATTCAACTTAGCCTAATGAAAAACTCTTGCAGCCTTATGTACAGAAAGGAGGACATGCCTCAAATAACACAAGCTACAAATGACTAAGCCATAACCAACTTGTGATTGAAAGGCCCGATCTGAGACTATTTCCTCTACGTACTGGTACACACAAGGATGTCCCTTGTCACTCATTTCACCTACTGCAGTACTGGATATTCTAGTGGAATCAATTATTTAAGAGCATAAAAGAAAACTACCATAAATTTGGAGAGGAATTAAAATTAACCATGTTTGCAGATAAGATGGTTCTATACATTGAGAACCCTAAATTCTTCCATTGAAAGACTATAGAAGTGATATATACAAAGTTTCAAGGTACAATCAACATAAAAATTAGGAATGTTTCTGTTCACCAATAATGAATTTACCAAGAAAGAAATCTTTATTAAGTCTTAGCTTCCTTATTGACTAACTCGTTTTTCTCCTATAATCAAACCCTAATTATAATAATAAAGTATTTAAAAGTGCCTATTTTATATTGTTTAAATCGTGTTATTCTAGGTCAGTATGACTAAAGAAAAGGGAAATACCAGCTCACTTTTCCACAAAATGTAATAGTATCAAAGATTTCATAGACATCCACAGACACACAGTGCTTTTTGGGACCTGTTTCTTCCAAGTGGGAGATCACATAACAACTGTGGAGCTCACTTTTCCACAAAATGTAATAGTATCAAAGATTTCATAGACATCCACAGACACACAGTGCTTTTTGGGACCTGTTTCTTCCAAGTGGGAGATCACATAACAACTGTGGAGACAAATCAAAAAGGTCATCAGGGAAGAAATGAGTTTCATGACTCTTGGTAATAACAGTAGTCTTAAACCTTCATCTGCAACCATTCTGGCTTCATCAGATTTGGGACTTGTGATACCCATATCCATTTTTGTCTCCTGTAGTGTGTCTTCTGAGATTGGAGTTTACTACAGATGCTGAAGTGGAACTCCAAGACTCCATTCAATCATAGCCCAGGGACAATTATGCCTAAATAGGGGCCTAATTGGAGATCATGCCCATCCATGACCCTGGTAGCATGTCTACTCTCCTCAGACACTGCCCTTGCCCACTCCATGCTTGGCTCTGTATGATGTAATAAAAGACTGTTCACTCAGAAACTGAGGAACAATCTCATCACCCCTAGCAACAATGTCTCAAATCTCAGAGATGTGCATAGATACTGAACCAGCACAATGACTTGTATGCAGGAATGGTACACTGTATTCAAAAGTTAGTCTGTATCCCCAGGGATCTAGTTGGACTCCTGAGTAAAGCCAGAGTTATTCCAGTAACTAGTATTAGGCTTAAGATTCAAAGAGGATCTGGAAATGTTCTCACAATCGAATTTTAGCAGGCACTGCTCAGTCCCAGAGCCAGGCCCAATAATCAGGAGAGCCAGCAGCTAAAGGTCTACAATTGACAAACCCAATCTGTGAAAACTGGATGAGTCATTTCTCCTGCAAATGCAAGACATCAAAGCAAGATGACAAGGATCACAGACACTCAAGCAAATATGGCACTACCTAAAGAAATCAAGTTGTTCCCGTAAGAGTCAAGAAATGAGAAAATGCGGTGTATTTTCTTTTTTGTAAGTTTGGGGCTTGAACTCAGGCCTAGGCACTATCCCCGGGCTCAGTAGCTCAAGGCTAGTGCTCTGACACTTGGAGCCATAGCACCACTTTTGGATTTCTGGGGATTAATTGTACATAAAAGTCTCAGCCTCATACTGTTTCCTGCCCAGACTGGCTTGGTATAGCAATCCTCAGATCTCTGCCTCCTGAGTAGCTAGGATTACAGACATGAGCCACTTGCATCCAGATCCAGTGGGATCTTAAAGGCAAAAATCACAAAGACTTAGGCAAATGTGGAACCACCAAAGGAAACTACATTGTCCCATTAACTTATGGTAAGGAAATGGACTTTTCATGAACTGCCTGTGGTTTAAAATAATTGTTTTAAATTAATTCAATGAGTTACAAGAAAACATTTAAAAATAAAACTGTAGGGGAAAAATGAATAAAGTGAAAAAGATATTAAGTAGCAAAACACAAAACCATCAGAAATGATACAACTTAAAAATGAATTAATTTAATAATCCAATGAAGAACTTCAACAAAAAAAAACTCCATCATGGGCTGGGAAGGTGGCTCAGTGGTAGAGCGCTTGCCTTGCATGCTCAAGGCCCTGGGTTCGATTCCTCAGCACCACATAAGCAAAAAGAAAAAAGCCGGAAGTGGCGCTGTGGCTCAAGTGGTAGAGCACTAGCCTTGAGCTGAAGAGCTTAGGGACAGTGCTCAAGCCCAGAGTTCAGGCCCCATGACCGGACCCAAAAAAAAAAAAAAAAACTCCATCATGTCAAGAATCAGCAAACTTGGAAAGAGGTTATTTGAAAATTAGCAAACAGAGCAGTCAAAGAATGGATGAAAATAGGTTTATAATCTATGGACACCACCAAGAAAACCTCGGTATGTGTTAGTATAATCTCTGGAGAAAACTCAAGGAAAAAACTTCCCAGAGAAGGAAATACATGTCCACAAATAAATTAAACCCAAGTGAGATCTACACTGAGGAAAACTTTAACTTGATGTAATAACCAAAAAAAAAACCAAGACAAAAAAAGAACCCAACAACAAAAAAGAGGATTTTACCGGAGATAAGGAAAGAAGACACCTGGAATAAGTGCTAGAAGAATTTGCCAAGCAAATAAAAAAATGAGAGTTATCACCAGTAGACCTGCATTTTAAAAAGGGCTTTTTTTACAATTTATAGTAAAAATGCTAAATGATTATTGCAAGTATGGTACTGGTGAAATATATCTTTCTCTAATTTTAGATACCTAGAAGGCTGAGATCTGAGGGAATTAGTTTTTAAGACAGCCCCTGGAAGGTAAGTCTGTGAGACTCTTGATCTCTAATTAACAAGGAGTAAGTTGAAAATGGAACTGTGACTCAAGTTGGTAAGAAAGGGCTGACTCTTTTTATTTACTCTTTTTAAGGTACAAAAGCTAAGGGACAGTAGCTAGACCCTGAGTTCAAGACACAGTATCAACACATGCACGCACACACACACATAAACACATACACACAAATTTTATATAGAGAGATAGGTAGATAGATACATAGATATAGATAGATAGATATGATTCTCCTACTTCTTTTTTGAATTCACATAGATTTGTACAATGAATGTCTTGTTGTGATATTCTCATATATATGCAATTTATTTTGGAAAAATTCACCTCCAGTATATTCTTCTTCTTTACCCCATTTTTCAAACAACTCCCTCTTTAGTTGTTTCATTATGCTACATTCATAAATATCTATATAGATATATACATATCTATAAATATATACACGTATGTATATTATATATACATAAATGAAATTAATATTGAAATAGTAATATAAAACATAATATAGACATTTGTCTCATACAACTTTTATGTAGAGCTCTAGTGGCTCATGCCTTAATCCTAGTTACTCAGGAGGCTGGTCTCTGAGAATCATGCTAAAAAGCCAATCTGGACAGGAAAGTCCATGAGGCACATCTTCAATTAACCACTAGAAACCCAGAAGTAGCACTGTGGCTTAAAGCAGTAAAAGACTACTTTGAATACAAAAGCTCAAGGACAGAGCCCACACCTGTTTTCAGGCCCCATGACCAAGAAAAAAAGTAAATACAAACAAGCAATACAACAAGTTGTAGTTTAAATATGCTAAGAAATCTGAAAAAATGATTTATGCAAAAATAAATTTTCATGCATAATCTTATAAATAAAATGTACAAAAGGTAATTTTAGATAGTGTTCATTGCTTCAAAGTCAAAACTGTAGATTTTTAGTCCAGTTTGAATTATCATTTTTAACCTACTATCATAATTTCCAAAGTAAAAATGGATGCCCTCATATTTATTTAGAAAAAGATCACACTGCTTACGCTATTTGCTTACTACAGTCTAGTCTAACAATTTAATTCATTTATTGAAGGATAGTAAAATTCCCTCAGGGAACAATTATGGTACTATTTTGTAAGCCATATGTAATTATCTAAAATGGCACAAGGAATGTTTTTAACTTCAGAGACTGGAATAAAAAGCTTATGAACAAAAGAAAATAAAATGTATCTTCAAATTTCTTTCTATGAAATGGGAAATATCATGTTACTTTAGAATAAATAATATTACCATACCCAGAGTATGACTTTACTGTAGAAGTAAACTAAGAAAGTACCCCTGATTTCCTGAGAGAGAGAGAGAGACAGGGAGAGAGAGAGAGAGAACTCAGCATTTGAAATAATTCTTAATAATCAGAAAATTTCCGGGGAGACATGACTGATTTTGTTTTCGCTGGAAAACAAATTTAATGCATGATTATTTAAAGTTCGATATCTCTTGTTTTTGACACAAGGTCAAATCTATAAAGAGGACAAATGATAATTAAATATGACGTTAAATTGCATCACTGCATTTGTAATTCAGTGGGGAATATTTTCAGCTTGGGTTCCTGTCAATAACTTTTATGAACATAATTATGCCATTAGCCTGACTTTATGATTGCATATAGACCCATAAAGAACAATGGAAAACAACAACAGCAATTTAAATGAGATAAAATAAATTTTATGGTACCTCTTGAATGTAAGGATTTATCTTCATAACAATATTCATACTTTATAAATGAAACTCTACCTTTCCCTCTTTAAATTTAATTGTGTGCTATAAGTAATAGAGTGGGATTCCCTACTAACGACAGTAAAAGTACCTATGAGCACATTGAGAAGCTATTTTTAATTATTTGTGAATATGTGATCCTTGCTAATTTTATCACTAATTGCAAATAGGGAGCAAATTACATGATCATTAACTAAATCTTCTGTGACCTGATAACCAATTAACTAAAATTCCTTAAACCCATCCTTTAATGAATAATGTGAACTTTAGATATTTCTTCATAAAGGAAAAATGTGAGGTATAATATATATGTATATATTTACTAAATTGTATTTGTTAATAATTAAATCTGTTGTAATATCTTGGATAAAACAATCTAGAAAATCAGACATCCTGAATAAAATTCTGTGGCACCTTGCTACAGGATATAAACGAATTTACACTTTATCCATAGATTGCAAACTCTCTTATTAAATACCTTGGGAATGATAAATTGAGTAAACTTACAAAAAATATGTTCGAGCTTAATAATTACATCTGTAGATAAGAGTGGCAATTGCCTCCTTTGATATTACTGTTTTGGAAAATTTACCTAAATTGAATCACAAATAGTTGATACAAATTGAGAATCATTTAAAAATGTAAAAAGATAATTTAGCTATTCTTATATTCAATGCAATTTTAGTAAAAGTGTATCATATTATAAATCATAATATTAAATCCTAATGTAAAATTTATCATAACAAAATTTAAATTCTGCATTAATTTAATTTGTTAGAATGTATCATAATTTAATTTTCATTGTTTTCCCTATTATCTTACAATCATACTTTCATTTAAATTATACTTTTTTATCACTACATCTGAATTTTATAGAGAAAGTTTCCATGACAACTTGATGTATCTTTTGGCATATAATATTTTTGAAAGTAGTTTGCCTTTGGATTTGTGTTTTGGGTTATTCCATTAACCCTAGAGACTTTTCTGTTTAGTTTTTCTTGGGAAAACTCAAGTTGAAGAACAAAAGTAAAGATCAGAGTTGAACTAGAACAGACAGGTCTTTCTTCTGAGGCATTATCCCTCTAATAATTTAAAACTAATTCAAGCCAATTATTTTCAGATATGATTGATTGTTCAAGAATATTGGTCTCTGTAAGTAAAAATATTCATTTACACTTGTCCTTATTATCATATTTGTTCATAGTTATTAAAGCTATTTTATTGTTTACTTTAGGAAAATCAAACTATGTATGTTGTATAGATGATATTGGTAGGTAATTACTTTGATTTTGATCAACAAATACTTATTACTTTTCCCATATGTAGTAGTTAAGAAAATCTTTAAATTTGGATAATAGCAAATAACATTGACCACTTTTTCATGATGGTGAAAATTTATGGGATGCTTTTTTTCTCATATGTCACATTACAATTTCATGTCATTTCATCATTGTCTCCTAATATGTATGCAGATGAATATAAATAAAAATTTCACTTAGCTACACACATTAAAGAAGCATATAACCATGGATCTGTGAATATTTAAAGTGCTTCTAGGATTTCATAAGGAAAATGTATTGAATCTACCCTATAACCAGGATGTGAAATGATGCCTTAGCTAAAAGCACTACATTGCACAACATAAAAACAACAATGAGAAGTACAAGTCGTTATGTCGAAAACGAACTTTACAACTTTGGTGAAGTGGGCAGGGAGGACTGGGTGGGAGGGCGGGGGAGGATGGGAAGGGATGGAAGGAGAAACAAAGGAGGAGGCTACAATTCTTGATAAGAAATGTACTCATTATCTTGCCCATGTAATTGTAACACCTCTGTACAGTATTTTCACAATAAAAACTAAAAAAAGAAAATCAACAAAAAAACAGAAAAAACACAATACTTTGAAATATTCCCATGCCTTTCCTTTTTTCTTTTTCTTTTGTTACTGAAACTTAAACTTAGGGGCTATCACTCACTTAGGTTTTTGGGTCAAAACTAGCTCTCTACCACTTGAGCCATACCTCCAGCTTTTTTGATCCTTAACTAGAGGTAAGTCTCTTGGATTCCTTCTGCCCTGCATGGATTTGGCTTGGGATCCTTCCATATCAGTCTCCTGAACAGCTAGGATTGCAGGCATTTAACTAGTCAGAATAATGCCAGCTTCTCATTTCATTAATACCACATTTCAAGGCAAGATTATATCTGTTCCATTTTATTCCATATTCCCTTTATAGTTTATTGAATCATCTGTGATTATCTTTACAGGATTTTCTTTTTTATTGTGAAATTACTGAAAAGAGGGGTTACAATTACATGGACAAGATAATGAGTACATTTCTTATCAAACATCGTAGTCTCCTCCTTTGTTTCCCCTTCCCATCCCTTCCCATCCTCCCCTGCCACCTCACCCAATCCTCCCCCGACACACCAAAGTTGAAAAGAGTAAGCCAGGCCCAAAGAAACTTAGGTCCCATAGTTTCCCTTATTTGCAATAACTAGTATATGTCTGAGTCAAGCAGAAAAGATCAAATAAGTTGATGTTAGGGAAATGAAACCTAAGATATGTATTCAAATTTTTTTTATTTTCTTTCAGGTGATTGTTTCTAACACATTTATAAGATTATTTCTTTGATGCTTTGTATGTCCTTCCCCCATGGTATAACTCCTGCTTTCACTGTATTTGATGTTGGTATAATTTGTGGAGGGGAAGGGGAAAAACAAATCGTTTAAATAGGGATACAGGTGGATCCATTGGAACAATGAGATGTACAAGTCGTTATGTGGAAATACAGGATTTTCTTAAAGTCCTGCAATTGTCCATTTCCTGCATGTCTTTGGGAAGCATGGATTCCATCTTTGTCTTTCTACATACAATACTTATCAGCCAGAAAATGTTGATTTAAATATTTTCCTTAAAATTATTGTTTAATTTGGAAAGAAATGCCTTTTGCAAGCAACACCACCAAGTATACATGTCAAATGCACAATGCTATTGCTATTCTCATCACGTTTTATTTTTATAAGCAGATTATTTCTCCATAAGAACATGGAAATATAAAGAGGATAAAACATAAAATACTAGCAGGAATAATGTGAAGTACTTATCTTACCTGAGGCCATGCAAAAATTAATTAAACAGAGTAAACATGATTTTTATTCATTTATTATTTATTACAAAAGAACTTGAGAAGGGTGGGTTGGTTCTCAATACAGAGAACATAATTATCCTGATTTTATCAGTGTATCACCTTGTACTCTATAAATATGTGTAATTATTGTCTACTAAAAATAAAAACTAAACCATCTTTTATAAAAAATGAGTTCAAGTCTTTCCATTTCCTCACAAATGGGGCAATGTCCTTAGCCAGACCCAAAGAAACATAGATCCCATGGTTTCCCTCTTTTGCAATAACTAGTATATGTCTGAGTCAAGCAGAAAAGGTCAGATAAGTTGATGTTAGGGGAATGAACGCCAAGATAAGTATTCAAATGTTTTTTTTTCTTTCATGCAATTGTTTCTAACATATTTATAAGATGATTTCTATGTTGCTTTGTATGTCCTTCGCCCAGGGTATTACCCCTGCTTTCACTGTATTTGATTTTGGAATAATACGTTGAGGGGAAGGGCAAAAACAAATCCTTTAACTAGGGATACAGGTGGACCCATTGCAACAATGAGATGTACGAGTCGTTATGTCGAAAAATGAACTTTACAACTTTGGTGGGGGTGGGGGATGATCAGGTGTGGGGAGTATGAGAAGGGATGGGAAGGGGAAACAAAGAGGAAGCAATAATGCTTGATAAGAAATGTACTCATTATCTTGCCCATGTAATTGTAACTCCTCTGTATGGTATTCACAAAATAATAAAATAAAATAAAAAGAAACAAAAAAATCACATACATTAAAAACAACAACAACAAAATGAGGTCATTCACATGTTATTAATTCTAGGCACATAAGCAAATATATCTAAATTTCACTGTTAAGAAAATATTTAAATACATATACATAAGTTTTTCTTTTATTCGTAGATAGCTAATAATTTAACAAGGCAGATTACTTGTTATATTGGTTTTTTGATGTTGTTGTTCCATTACCAAGCTGGAGTTTCTGCTCTCACTTGGCTTTTTCACTCAATACAGGCACTGTACCAATTTGTTGAGTCACAGCTTACTTTATCACTCTTTGCTTGTCAACTAGAGATAAAAGTCTCGGAGTTTTTTCTGCCTGGGTTTCCTTGAACTGGGTATCTCAGATCTCAGCCTCCGGAGGAAGATTACAGGCCTGAGCCATCAATACTCACGCCAAAACAGCATATATTTAAGCATAAAGATAGTTTATGTTGCATATAGTCATGATACTACCATATGTGTATGTATTGTATATCACATATGCATTATATTTGTTTCTCTTATGTAAATCATGTATTATATTAAGTAAAATAATATTACACACTATTAGTAAATTACTGTTTTCTGTTAGTCAAAATCTCAATTTTTGCTCTTCATTTTTAGAGATATTGAGTTCTAGTATCCATTTTTGTCTAAAATGATGAAATAGGGAAATTTAAAGAGTAAACTATAAAAATGGCCACATAGAATATATAGAGATGTTAATTATTACATGTTTCTGGAAATTTTAGTTGGATGTCTTAATTTATAAGGATTCATCTGGAAATATTTTGAATTTTTCCATTTTCTCCATCTTGTGAAGGAGCGATTTTCATACTGTTTAACATATTGACTTACAAATCTAATTAATTCAATGTATCTCTAATCGAGTTTTTTGGTATAGATTCAAAAATGTCATTTTTAATAATATGCATCATTAGTATTTACTTTATTTCTCTTTCACTTCTGATTAGTGCTAAATAGATTTAAAAACACTTCATTTTATTTTATTTTATTTTGTCTTTCCTGGGGCTTGAACTCCAGGCCTGGGCACTGTCCCTGAGCTACTTTTGCTCAAGGCTAGCACTCTACCACTTGAGCCACAGCGCCACTCCTGGCCTTTTCTATTTATGTGGTACTGAGGAATCAAACCCAGAGCTTCATTCAGGCTAGCAAGCACTCTACAACTAATCACAGGCCCAGCCAAATCTTTATCTTTTATAATGATATTTTTTATATAAAGCAAATCTTCCAGATTTTGAACTAGTTACTAAAATTTCCAGACAATTATGTAAAATGATTTTACACACACTTAGTGATTGCACAAAGTAATAAAGTATACATTAGTGTAATATAATAAGTAGGAAGACTGGAAATAATATTTTGCATGACAAGTAAAGACTATATTATTGAAAACAATATTGAGATGAAAATTGATTATAAGATATATTTGGCTCATTTAAGTGTATTAATATGTGGCATTTTTGTTTTAACATGCTCTCAAACTCACAATATTTTGATAGTGAAATATTCAAATGTTATAGGTATCTCAGTATCTATTAACTTTTTATGATTTATCCTCAACCTATATATGAAAGACAACACACACTTCAAATTAATAGACTTATGTTCTTGTAAAACATTAACCTTTGTTGGAGAATTCATCCAATAAAAAGGATATTCAGTTAAAGATTTACTGTTACTTTTAAGTACTATAAACTAAATATATTCATTAAATAATTTTTATTTATTTACTTATTTTTATTTATTCCTTTTCAACTTTTTCTTCCTTTTCAAGTTTTGAAACTTGGAATGATCAAAAATGGCAATTTGACTTTTAGTTAGGCAATATATTTCAAAACATAATAACTACTAAATTCTTCCAGTTCTTTTTGTTCCAAAGGTTTTACCTTGTCATGCAGTACAATCTCCACCCTTGAGGTATGACTGAGTATATTCCCTGCATGACTTCCATCAGCCTCAATGATACTGGCTTGTACTGGCTGCTTACAACTTTAAGCAGTATCTTTTATTTAAGATGCTCACTACTAAGGGAAATTCTCTCTATTGAAGTGATTTGATTACGATAATCTTAGTAATTGTTATGCATAGTGTTTTGGACCAAAAAAGACAAGGTCTTATATTTCACATCTATAAATTTTAGGGCTTTGTTGTTTATGAACTATTTTATGATTTCACAAATATCCACAATAATGTATTTTATATAGATTGTCATAAATTTAAATTTAATTACATATGCATAGATAAGTGCATCACACATTTCATATCCAGAACATTAAAGTGTAATAACTAGAAAAACACTGAACAAATATGGAATAATTGTCAAAACTTTACATACATGTACACATATATGTAGTAGATACCTTTAGATCATAGCTAAATATGTGAAAAGAGTAAATGGAAAATTTTAAAGTTACTTTATTGTTATTATAAAGGTTATTTACAGAGGAATTACAATTATATGAGTCAGGGAATGAGTACATTACCCTCTTACAATGTCTTCTGTTCCCTCATTCTCTCCTAGTCCCTCCCTCCTATCTCCACTCATGGGTTGTATAAATAATTTTCATTAGTGTCCATTGCTATCATTTTTTATTCTTTTCCCCTTGAGTTCTGAACCCTTCCCCCAACCCTCCAAAGATATACACTTAAATACACCACACATAATGGAAGACAAAATCATTGAAATTTAAATTAAAAAAGAGACATATCTTGTTTCCATATCTTGGAGGAGGTCATAGCTAGATAGATGGATGAATGGACAGGTAGACAGACAGACAGACAGACAAACAGATAGATGATAGATAGATAGATAGATAGATAGATAGATAGATAGATAGATAGATAGATAAATAGATAAATAATTTGATACAAATAGGAAGAGGCACATAGAGATATACTCTTTTGGTATTATTGTGTATATCTGGACTCCTGTATAATTTATCATATCCCAATATCATTTAATTCTAATTTCCAAATTGACTATTTGTTTCTCTGAGCTTGGATTACACTTAGCATGATTTGTTCTAGTTCCATCCATTTCCCTGCAAATGATACTACTTTATTCTTTCTAATGGCTGTGTAAAATTCTATTGTGTATAGGTACTGTACTTTTTGATCCACTCATCTATTGTGAGACATCTGGGCTGTTTCCATATCTTGGCTCTTGTGAATAGTGAGGCAATGAACATGAATGTGCAGGTGTTTTTTTTTTTTATCATATCCTGGCTCATGATGTTCAGGAGTGGTTTGGCTGGTTTGTAGGAAAGATATACTTAGTTTTTTGAGGAACCTCCAGAATGCTGTCTAGAGTGATTATAATAGTTTCTATTCCCACCAACAGTGCAGTAAGGTTCTTCTTTCCCCACATCCCTGCCAACATTTGTTGTTGTTTGAATTGACAATGTTGGCCGATCTAACTGAGATGGAAACTCAGAGTTGTTTTATATTTCTTTTATTGCCAGCGATGATGAGTATTTTCTCATGTATTTATTTGCCATTCTTACCTCTTCTTCCGCGAAGCCTCTCCTTAGCTCCCTTGCCAATTTATTGATTGGTTTACAAGGTTTGGGAGGTGTTAGTTTCTTGAATTTCTTATATAGAAGGATCCCTCACCTATTATGAGAGCTCCATTTCAGAGACCACTGCAACAGATGAAAATCCGTGAAATAGCAACATTATATTTATTATATATATATGTATATATGTACATACATATAATGCTTAACAAACCCTTCCTACTACCTTTCCGACTCTCTCTTTCACCTTTCTCACCCTCTTTACATGCCCTTAAATACTTTCTACCTTGTTAAACCTACATAATTATAACAACACCCATAAAACCTACATAATTTTAACAACATATAAAATTCTACATGGATACTTACCAATGAATTACACTACAACTTGAATGATGATCAGAAATTATGTAGCTGTGCAGCACTGATGGTGATAAAGGTGATGACAATGACACAAATGTACTACACAGCCAAGAAGAGCATTACAGCTCTTCTGAAGGCACCACTTCATCAGATGCTTCATCAGATGGTGCAGTATCTTCAGGACATAACTTCTATTTCTGCTAAAAGCCTGGGCCTAACTGAGCTCTTCATCCAAGTGGTGCCCATATTTATGGGGAGTTGCTGGTGCTGCTTTTTATTCTGAGTGAAGAAGTTTATTATAAACTGACATGCCACTAATAATTGTATTTATCAAGTATGTTGAATGAAGCATCCAGGGATCCCATTCCTCAGCCACTCGCTGAAGTTCTTTGGCTATTCTGACCATGGTTTCAAGATGATCGAGTGTTTGACCAACCTCCTCCTCTTCTCCAGTCCATAGTTGGTCTTGTTCCTTATCCTCTTCTTGACTTGCTGACTTCATCATCCCCATTAGGTCTTTGACCATCAGCGGTTGTGAGTAAACATTGATCAGGTCATTCACATCATCAAATGTCATGTCATTGAATCTATCTCCTCCCAGTAGTTTTGTCAATTCACAGCCTTACCTGCTGCAGAGTAATGGACTTCATCAAGGAAGAATCCCTTGTAATCATGGACCACTAGTGCCTACAAATGTTTCCAGCTGGTATTTACAGTTTCAGTCTTCATCTCCTTTATGGACTTCAGAATATTTAAGAGATGAGACACAATATTTTCATCATACCCATAAGCCTTGGCAAGAAGTTTTCTGTCTGATTCCATAGCTTCAACCAGATTTAGTAGCATGTTTCAAAAGTGAAGAGCACCTTACAAGCGTGAATAAAACCTTGGGCCAAATGAGCAATGTTATGTTCAGCACTAAGAACTCTGTCTGGACACCATTATACAAGAGATCAACTACATGGCTTCCAGCAGTGTACATGATCAGAAGCACTTTGAACTTGAGGTTTTTCTCTGCCCGATAAAGCTTAACCTCTAGGATAAAGCACTGGTAGAACCAATCAGCTGTGAGGAGTTTTCATGATTGAGGCCCTGGGGTTGTGCATCTAGTA
Organism: Dipodomys ordii; assembly: GCF_000151885.1. Taxonomy (NCBI): domain Eukaryota; kingdom Metazoa; phylum Chordata; class Mammalia; order Rodentia; family Heteromyidae; genus Dipodomys; species Dipodomys ordii. Next base: position 59,655 of record NW_012285322.1, on the reverse strand, counting down.
TTGTTTTTTAGGGCACTGGGGTTTTGTGACTTATCAATGAGCCCTGGATTTCCCAAAAAACTCCCAGCATTCTCATACATAATCAGTTACTCCATCTTTTTGAGCCTTAAAACCAAAGACTCTGGCTTTGTTCTTCATAATAAAAGTGGGAGATGGCATTCATATCCAAAATAAGTCCATCTCATCCATGTTGAAAACTTCAGGCTTATAGTCCCTTCCTCAATGATAGATTTGAATATGTTATTCACTCTCATAGTCCTCGGCTCTGGTTTTATCCACAAAGGCAGCTTCTCCATACAGTGACACATTCTTGAATCGAAAGCATCTTTGAAATTTATCAAATCAATCTTTGCTGGCACTGAATGTGGTGATTCTGGTGTGAGAAGCACTCCACAGTCCTGTGTCTGCATTGTTGTTTTCATCTTCATCCTCTTCAGCATTGTGAAAATCCATGCTTCCTGCAAAACAATCATAAAGTTTTTGGCCTTTGTCCAGATGGTGTTTGTATCCCAGGAGATATTCTTCTTCCTGCAGTCATTTATCCTCAGGTCCAATAAAGACTTCATCCTCACAATGGCCTTATTGTGGGAAGTGACCACCCTTTTGCAGTCTTGTTAAAAGTCTTTCTTGGTGCTGGGAAGTTGGCTCAGTGGTAGAGTGCTTGCATCACATGCAGGCAGCCCTGAGTTCGATTCCTTAGTACCATAAAAGCAGGAAAAGCTGCAAGTTGCACTGTGTCTCAAGTTGTAGGGAACTAGCCTTGAGCTGAAGAGCTGAGGGACAGTGCCCAGACCCAGAGTTCAGCACCCTTAACCAAAAAAAGTCATTCTTGCGGTAAACCTAATGTTCTTTTCATCGATATGTGGTGAACTGTACATCTGTTAATACAATAATGGCAGGCTATAGCCTTGTACCTTTTGCCTTCCTTTAAGAGGCTGAGAACTTCCACCTTTTGTTTGACAGTAAGCATCTTCTTCTGTCACTTGGGTTCACTTCCAGAAGCCTTATAAGGCTTAAAACATTTGGGTGGCATCATAGGACTAGAAATAAATTCAGACTTTTACAAAAACTTCACAAAAACACAACACCACAGAGCAACATTACATATAGTGATCAGATGTCCATGTGAAATGGACAAAGAGGGATGCTGAGGGCTGGGAAGGTGGCTCAGTGGTAGAGTGCTTGCCTTGCATGCCTGAGGCCCTGGGTTCGATTCCTCAGCATCATATAAGCAAAAAGAAAAAAAGCCAGAAGTGGCACTGTGGCTCAAGTGGTAGAGCGCTAGCCTTGAGATGAAGAGCTGAGGGACAGCACCCAGGCTCAGAGTTCAGGCCCAACCACCAGACAAAAAAAAACAGGGATGTTGAAAGATTGAAAGATTTGGCCCAGTAGGAAAGAATAAAGAGACTGATGCTATGGTCACTGGGCCAATCAGCTCCCAGGATACAGAGCACAGTACTATGGTTGTTTGACTTCCATTACATCAGCCAATAGTTTGTAGTGTACCACCTCCCATTGGCAAACTTGAACAAGCACTAGTGGTGTATAGTACTGCATTTCAATTGTACACAATAAGGTGTTCATCCTCTAATGAACTACATAATGTATTTTATTTTTATTAAATATTCTTCTAGTATGTTTTAATTAATATTTTCTATTGTTTTAATTTTTAGGCAGAAATAATTAAAGTCATCAATATTATATGACTATATAAATACTGCAAAATCCCACAATATAGTGAAAACTCCATGATACCTGAAACACAATGAAGCCACAATAAGTGAACTGCCATATAACAAAGGATGACTGTACTGGATATTAAGCCTTTATCTGATGTATTGCTGATAAAGGTCTTCTCACAGTCTGTTGGCTCTCTTTCTAGTTAATAGCTCTGTCCTTAGCTGTGCAGAAACTTTTAATTTGGATGTAGTTCCATTTGTCAAGTCTTTCTTCTATTTATTGTGCCCCTGTATTTTTTTACAGGAAGTTTCTACCTGTACTAATGTTTCTGTTACTCCCTTGCAGTAATTTCAAAGTTTTGCTTCTGACGTTGAGGTCTTTGATCACTTTGAATTGATATTAGTGCATCGTGACAAACAGGGTTACACTTTTAGTTTACTGTAAATGTATGCCTACAGAAACAGCTTTAATATCTGTAGGAAGTATAACTGCTCAAGATTCAAAGTAAGATTTTTTTTGAAATTTTAATATTTTTTTTCCTGTGGATCTAGCAGTCTTTTGACTTAAACATGATGATACCACAAAATACTCCTGTAAGATCTTAACAAAATGAATTCTTAAAGAGTGAGAAGTTAACACAGGTATCTCAACTTAGTTATTTCATTCAAAGAGATATAGAACTTAGGCTCCATGTTTCCCAAATGATATGTGCTAGAGTAAATTTTGTTAATAATTTTATCTAAGTGGTGATGCCACTTGGGTTTACCATTCAGCCATTGAAAGATTCTTCTCTCCTATTAGCCTCCTGGTAGAAAATGAAGCTGCTAATATTCTTGGATTACATTTTTAAACATATACAGAACAACACGGGGTGGGGGGGAGGAGTTGCAAGGAAAAAATACATAGATACAAAATATCCATTATAGTGAAAAAATCAGACTTCAACCATCCTGTGGAAGGGGAAACATAACAAAGTCTCAGTGAACAAAAAGAGTCAATTTTGAAAATAAAAATGGGTATACTATTCATTTTATTCAAAAAAATCAATGTCCATACTATACATTTTTGTCAAGTTCAATTTCCTCTTAATCATATATCAAAATGATTTAAGATAAACTTTCCTTACTCTACACAATGATTAGTATAAAATAAAGGTCTAATGTTAATTAGAATATAAAATTTACTTGTAGAAAAAATGACATGCCATGTTATTAAAACACTCATGGATTATCATTGGAAACTATATATTAAAAATGTAATCCTCTTATCACTGCCAAAGAAATAGTACCAAATATTTCAAACAAATTATCTAGGAATCATTCATTAAAAATATATGTACACTTAAACATTGTTATAAAGCATATCAATTATATTGCATTTTACTAAAATAATGCCCAAGGAAATACATTTTCATCTATACATGAGAGAAAAATATTACAGAATAAGTTTAATATAGATGTGGGATATATATTACATTTATTCCTGCAAGGTGAAGCATGGTCAAAGCCACAAGTTTGATCTTTAAGTGGGTCAGTCAGTTTTCTTTGACCCAAGGGAGTGAGTTCATTTAAACTTCTGTGCAGTATTCATTATCATTTATCATATTGTGAAATAGCTTTATGATATACATGATTTAGTAAAATAATCTGTACAATTTGGGAAAACATTAAAGCTATATATTTCAAAGCTTCATGAGTCGACAACAGTTGTAAAATGTCCCCGAGTTAAATTTTGGTGAAGTATGACATTGCTCTAGCCTACACAAATAAGTTTTATCAATATATGTGTTGATTTCAAATAGATAATTTAAATTTACTTAAATTGCCACAAATAACATTTAATGCTTAAAGACTTTCTGTGTCATCTCTATTAAAATTATTAATTCATATGGACACTAAAACAAAATTTCTTCTAATTACAAGATGTCAAACACTGTGCTTAACTTTCAAAGCAGCATCTAAAGCAGCAGGTCATAATTCTTATTGTCAGAATTCATGAGTGTGAAAGACATAAGCATCCATTGGACACTGGTGTTATTTTACTGGGGGACTCTCAAACCCAACAAATAAAGCATACTAAAATTACCCTCTTTTTTATATAATCATGTACTTCAACTGGAAATTCATTAATTTGTTTTGATAATGTATGTGACACCTTTCCAATAAAATGGTGCTATTAGTTTTTTAACCTAATCTTAAATGCATAGTTGATTAAACAGATTTCAATGTCACAAGTCAGAGATGCGTCCTAAATACATTTTATGTTGGTACAGGGCTTGAACTCAAGACCTGTGTGATCTACTTCAGCTTTCCACTTATAGCATGCACTCTACCTCTAGCCACAACTCCATTTGGAGTTTTTTATTGGAAATAAAAATCTTTCAGATTGGCTTCCAGGGCTTGTTTCAAAATATGATTCTCAGATCTCAAGTTCAGGATAGCTAGCTCTATTTTGGCTGCTTGGTAATTAAGTGGAGATGATAGTCTCATGAACTTGCTTGCCCAGGTCAGCTTCATACCAACTTTCTCAGATCTCAGAGACTTCAATAGAAGTAAGCCACCAGTATCTAACCTAAATTCCTAAATGATGTAGGGGACACTATTTGAAATTTGTTATTGTGACATATTTCTGTAGAATAGGCTAAAATAGGACAACAGAGTAGAAATATGGAGCTATTTCAAAAGAAGACACTAGTGTCTCAAAGTATAATATTAGTTAATTAGGAGGCTGAGATCCCAAGGATAAGCTTGAATCCAGAACAAAGAGACAATTACTAGAGATTCCACATCCAGAAAAAAAATGCAGTCATAATGTTCAGTGTACCAATGAAAAAAAAATGGAACCAGGTAACTAAGAGATGGTGTGATTGGGAGAGATTGGGAGAAATATTACAGGGGTTATATTGATCAGGATACATTTTACTCATATACTGACTTACATGGTTAATTGAAACTCCTTTGTACAATGAATTTCTAAGACATTTACAAATACTTTATTTAGTTTTCGTTAGTTTACATCCTGGAGGACTACAAAATCACACTGACCCTATGTGATGGCCTTGCTTTGGAGTTTGGCAGAAATCATGCCACTGTTTCCATGGGTGCCAGTTATCTTTCACCAGATTAGTTTTGATGGGTTTTCAAACAGGATTTACTGTGTTTTATTGTTTATTGTTTTGTTTTTTACTTTGTATACGTAAGCACATCTCTTGTCAAGTAAAATTGTTATCATCTTGGGCATTAAAAACCTTCCATTTTAAGGAAAGCCAACATATAGCTGGTGAAAATATCCTTACACCACAGCCTCTACTCATTTGGCCTCTTTGAAATGTTATAATCCCAGCAGGTCTTCACAAGCTCCAATATGGCAGAGAATATACCGCTATTTTTTAATTAAAAAAATAACTAGCAAATTCCAGCTGGAATTTGGCTATGACAGAATGTCATAGCCCAACATGTAAAGTTTAAACATTTTTATTGGAAAAAATAAAAGAAATGACCATAAATTAGTAAAGATATAAAGCAACGGTTTTGTGTTTTTATTGGTAAACTCTGTTAAGTGGTTATGTCAATAATGATGTACATGTGAAAATGATTACTTATAAATTATATTGAAATGCATGACACTAATTGGAAAAGCCTCTAGAATGATTGTAAATAATAATTACAAGGCATGATGTCTTACAACATCATGATGTCTTTCAACAACTTCAAAGCAAGGAATAAACATTTAAATGTAGTTCGCAAAGTGGCACGAGGAAAACAGAGACTTTTTGGAAAAATATTTCTGAGGATAAAAATAAAGAGCACCTATGTCAAATGCATTGTTCTGTAATTGATTTTAAGGATTGATAAGCAGCCATTGAATAACTTGCTATGGATAATTTCCCTCTCAATTTCACATTCATCTATAGATTGTTTTATGGGTTCTTTCCTAGATTTCTTTTCTGTTCAGACTCTTATGCTAGGCCCTGGAGAACATTACCTAGTAAAAAAGACAGGATATCTGACTTCTTAAAGTTTTCCTTCTGGTGGGGGAAGATATTAGGAACTTAATACATGGATAGCATACTTTGCATAAAAGGGCAGTTATATGAATAAAAAACAAGACATGAGAAATAACAATATGGAGAAGGGAAGTAGTAAGTCACGTGATTAGTTGTAGTCTTCCATAGAAAGATGTCATTTTGTTACCAGTGAGTGCTGGTGGAAGTGAGCATCTCATATCCTTGGCATTTCCAATGGGAACTGAATAAAAATGCACACATAAACAGACACTATACAAAAATAAAGTGGCAAAGCAATTACAGAGGACAGGAGAGGCTGAGAAAGAGACAGCAAAGACAGAATGAGAATATCATCAAGGGAAACAGAAATGGTAGGCCTTCCTCACCTATGCAGCTCAGGTGCAAACATAATTAAGAAAATTACCATTTTCTCCAGTTCAGAGTATTGGAGGAGTTTATTGGAATGTCAATGGGCTGATCTCAGGGAAATGAAGTAACTTTACTTAAAAGACTTTTAATTTTTTATATTTGTATCATCATTAAGTACTTGTACAAAGGTGTTAACATTTAACAAGAAAGTGTATAAATGTAATGCTTTGTTTTGTGTGGGTTTTTACATGTTTTGCCAGTTCTGAGGCTTGAACCTTGAACTGTTATACTCAAAATTAGCACGCTACGCCTGGTGATGGTGGCTCATATGTGTAATCCTAGCTACTCAGGATGTTGAGATCTGAGGATGGTGGTTCAAAGCCAGCCAGGGCATGAAAAACCGTGAAAGTCTTATCTCCAATAAACTACCAGAAAACCAGAAGTGGCGCTTTGGGTCAAGTGGTGGAGCACTAGCCTTGAGCTGAAGAGCTGAGGGATAGCACTTTGGCTCAGAGTTCAAGCCCCATACCAACAACAACAACAACAACAACAAAACCAACAAAAACAAACAAAAAGACCACACGAACTCTACCACTTGAGCCACAGCTCAATTTCCAGCTGTTTGTGGTTAATTGGAGATTAGAATCTCAGGACTTTGCTGCCTGGGCTGGCTTCTAACAGCAATCCTCAAATCTCAGCCTCCTGAATACCTAGAATTACAGGAGTGAATCACCAGCATCTAGCAAGTACAATACTAATTGATCAGTGTCACTCTTTTCATCATTCTTCCTACACCTCTCCCAACATAATTCCTCCCAATTTTCTTAGTTTCTTAGGATATGCACTGAACTTGACTTCATTTCCAGCCCCTTTTGAGATCATTGCATGTACATTGTTTCCGTCCCACAGTTCTAAGTATCTTTATGATATGCAGTTCATATGCAGGATGCTTTTAGTAGGAGTTTGTTGTACAGATGTCAGAGTAAAGGTGCATACAGTTCCATTGCCTGAAGTTTTTCTATCCCTAGGGAGAATTTCTGATGATTTACTGGCACCAAACTTCTCTCAAGGAAGAGTGATCATGGGAGGTAACATGAAGAGATAATATGCTTGGTTCTTCTAGTACATGACTAGGAGAGGGGTTTGGACTCAGGTTCTTTCCCCATAGCTAACTCTCCTTCAATTTGAGTTAAATGGGATTACAAAGTGAGCCATAAGATTTAAAGAATTATTGCTCTCTAAAAGAAATTCTAGTGCATAGACAACAGACAGGTTATTAATGTGTTTGGAGCCAACTGAAAGGGAACAGGACTACTCAAATGAGAGAGATGGCCAACACAAGAACTCTGATACTTTGTGACTTTTAGAACTGTCCTGGAGTTTTGAAAAGAAGCACAAGAAAAATCAGATTCATCTTTCCAAAGGATACTTGCATGTTGGGATAACATCAAGGTCTTTGAGAGTTGCGTCTCAACAGAATATGGTGGTGGTTACATAAAGGTGGATAGCATTTGAAATGAGATGAAGCAATCATATTTGTGTACTGTTTAATTTAAAGCTCATCTACTTTTCTGATGGACCATACCTGGGTTTCAGAAGAGGTAAAAAAATAACTCCAGTGTTCTCAGTATATAAAATAACACAGGGGTTTGATAAATGAGATGAGAGGTGTGGATGCAACAGATTTGGGGTATGATGACATGATTGGCTTTGGATTTCAATATCTAGGTTTCTCAGTAGACAAGTAGCCCTGTTGAGAATCCAGCTGATAAAGGATTTTCAAATCTAAGTCCATGTTTGGGTTTGAGAAAATAGCATCTGTCAGGAGATGCCAATTTAAGTTCCTGAAGTTATTAATTATTGGAATTAACATCCATCCTTTTCTTTGTTATCTTGTATAGTCAGTGGCATGACCCTTATTGTATATCACCTTTCCTTTCTTATTTCCCTGATATCCTCACACAACAATCCTTTTTAGAACCATCTCTGTACTATTATTCCATTTCCTATTTAATTTGCAGACATTAAGATTTCTGTTGAACGACAACAGTTCTTCAATGTTAAATCCTAGTTCAACCTGGCATTTAAACTTAACTCCGGTCCTCTTGGTAGGCAGGTGTTTTATGTGAGCCATGCCCTTTCAATTTTTCATCTTGAATTATTTTGGAGAGGGGCTCACCTTTCTTCCCAAGCCAGTCTGAATTACATTTATATTCCCTCTTTTGTAGTATGACAAGTATGCAACAACTCACCTAGATTTATTGTTTGGTATAGAGTCTTGGCAACTTTTTTCTCCTGGAATGGACTTAAACTACCAGATCTGCCTTCTAACTATCTGACATTATACTCATGAGCTACCATGCTTGGTTGTGTTGTACATTTTATGTTTAAACCATTGGAAAAACACAAATCCATCCAGAAAATGGAAGAAAAGTATTGCACTTAAAATGTAGTTAGGATAAATGTGACAGTCATTGTCATGGTCCATAAATCTTACCTGAGAAATTACTGGAAACTTTGCCCCCCCCCAAATACTTGTCAACATATACAGTCTCAGACCCTGAGTGAGGTAAGGTTTCACTCCTTTGTATTGGTGGGTTTTTCCCTCCTTAGTAGAAAAATGCTAACTGGCCTATGGTGACTCACAATTGTAATCCTAGCTACTTAGGAGGTTCAAATCTGAGGAACATGGTTCCAAGTCAGCCCAAACAGAAAAGTCTCCATGAGATTACTACCTCCAATAAAACACTCAAAAAAAGCTAGAAGTGGTACTGTGGCTCAAGTGGTAGAGCACTAGTCTTGTCTAAAAAGGGTCTTAGGGACAATGCTCAGGCCCTGAGTTCAAGACTCAGGACGGGCAAAAAATAAAATATAAACAAACAAATTTGCTGTTCTCAAGAATCCTCATTCCTGTTGGTAGCATGGCTCAAAGGGTAGAGCTCCTGATTCTCAAACACCCCTCACCACCCGAACAAACAAACAAGAACAAACTAACAAAAAAAACAAAGTAAGAAAATCTCATTTGGGACACATGAAGAAGGATGTTTGCTGTTTTAGGTGGGAAATTTACCTTCTGTGAGTACACAATGAATGTCAGAAGTACAATCCTTTCATCAAGACAATTTATGTTTCTAAATATTAGGTCATTTGGAGCAGTGTCATCCACCTTGTCTTAACTGTGAAATCTATCACTTAGAGTTCTGGATTTACACTTACAAGTAGGAAATGATCTCAAGGCCATTATAATAAGTATAGAGTACAAAGAAAAATTGGACAATGTCTCTGAATTCCATGCTGCTGTTTCCTATGTCTAACTTTCCCTGATCTACATCACCTCATCTTGCCTTGTAGAGGTAGTATTTCAAAGGTGTTAAATATTTTTTCTATAGTCTTAGTTTCATCAAGATCTTCATTAAAACAGAATAATCACTGTTTTGCTAAGCATGCCTATATGGGTTTATAGGGACTTATCTGATTCTGATGGTTTTCTCCTAGCCCTCCTGGTACTTCCTTGATGTACTATTGCTTCCTATCATCGGATCTGGAATCTCACATTCCCTGATACATTAGATTATATCCTTGGTGTTCCTACATTGGGGCATGTCTTCTGCTAACCTTCTCCCCAACTCTCTGTTGTAGTCTTTTTTTCTAGAGGGGAGACCAGTGCCTGGTGGCTCTGCAGATATATAATCTCAAACCGTTAGTGAGTGGTTGGAAGTGTCCTCTCTTTTTTGGCTCCATGACTGCCACTCAGTCCATGCCTTCACCACCATGAAGCTATTTACATGTCATCAGACACAGTTTCCTCACTTTTTTATTCCTCTACCTCTTGATTCAACTTGTACAATCCTGTCAGGTGGATCTTAGTACACAGTTCTTCACATAGTTCCTCTATTTAAGATCTTTAGTCAGTCAACTTCATGTAAAGGTCTAGTCAACCTTTCTTCTCTTCTCCCTCTGCTAAGCAATATATACCCTCCTCTAATCATCGAGTCTACCATTTCCTAGTTTTTCTCTTCTCTTTGTTTTTGCACATCTCTATTTACCTGCCTTGAGCACCTTCCAAACCGTCTGAACTTCTTTGAAACCAACTTCTTTTGCAATTGATTAAATCTAGTATTCAAAGAAGTGTGACTACTCCAAACTATTTACCTTCAATTCAGTTTTGAAACATGGCCATGTGCAATGTTATAAAAGATAGCAATTTATAATACTGAAAATACTAAGTGAATATATTTGCTGAAATTGTAAGGTTTTATATTTTGAGGTTCTTAGAAGTAAAATAAGGTAGCATGAAGAACACAAGGATTAGCCTTGAGCACATATCAACTCAGGGACTGACCCTTGTTTTATGCTATTGGATTCATTACCTAACTCTCTAAACCTTATTTATAAAATTTTGAATGATGTTGTAAAACTAGTATTATGAATTAAAAGTTTCCATAAATTATAGATATTTGCCTTACATTTTCAATGTTAAACATAGTCACTAGTAAATAATTGGCATTTGATAAAGCTTAATTCAATCAACTGACTATATTCTCATTTAGCTCTAGCATTGCACCTACAGATATTAGATGAGAAATCATCTGAATTTAACTAGGTTAAAATTAAGATAGAATGTGCAGAACTTATTACTAATAATTTAAACTTACGTTTTTCATTAATAGAGTTGTCTCGGTTATTAACATGTATATTTCAGTTGAGTTTAGAGCTTACATACATTGGATGCCTGACAACCCAATGAAGACATCTGAAGAAATGGTGGCCTGAATACATTAGAAACAGGTGTCACCTGAATTTCATCAGAACAGCTTATTGACACTGAAGAAATTTTTAGAGATAAAAGAAAGATAAGGAGAGAAAGAGCCTTAGAACTTGGGGAGGTTTGTAGAGGAGACCGCATGACTAGGTCTTTACTTTGGATGCTTATTTGTAATTCAGGGGCTTAGAATTTCATATAGATAACAGAGCATCTTTTAAAAAAATAAAACTAGCTAGATTAGGTTTCCTCGTAAAAATTCAAGCCTGAGTATTTCCTTACTTTAATAAAGGGGAGATTATCATTGTTATGATAAAGTAGTCTAAAACTACAATTCCCTCCCTCATTTTGTAGGATGTACCAAAATAAACTTATGGGGGAAATGCTTCCCTCACTAGTTAGCTGTGATGCTTGCTCCTTCATTGCCAGATTGCTTTGGCCTCTCAAGAGTGGTGCTGACCCTTCAGGTAGTCTCCATCAAGTTCTTTGTAACCAAAGGGGCTTAACAAGATCAACAAAGCAGAAGTATCATATTCGAAAAGTTGTTGGTAAGAAGAAATATATATGAACTCGGAACAAATTTGAGTTAATTTAGAAGTGAGATTTAGTCATTTCTTCAGGGTCACAATCCTAGAGAGTGATGAAATATGATCTATTTTATCAAATGAAAAAATACCAGCTAACAGGATTTCTGTAAAAAGTAAGACACATTGTGTGCAAGAAACTAATATCTAATGGAATTTCAAAATTCATAGGTTCTCTACTCCTCTGCATAAAGTTCCACCAAGTCCTCAAGTCATAACAGTAAAGATCAAAGCAAATGAATTTTGTTATTATTGGCTACCTGGTCACCAGAGATGCCATAACTCTGACAAAGTGGATAACATAGTCATTAATGTGACCTTTCTGAACAACTATATAGTCTACATGTTCCAGTGTGAGTCCATGGGAGGCACAATCAGAGCTGAAACTGAGAAGCTTGTTATCAGTGTAAAGCCCATCTTCATCTTCCACCAACATCAAAGGAGTGGACTTCTTCACTAGGAGGAGGCTGGGCTTAAAGAGGGAAGCCAACAAGCTCATCATCTGTGTACCTTTTCTGATACTTCAGTGTTCTTCATGGATGTGAACCCTGAGAAATGTAACTTCACCAAGGTCATCAACAACCCTAGCTTCAACAAATAGTTACACTTCTTGGTTAGAGATCATCCATGATAATTTTGACATCATAGAGTGACTCATCATCATAGTCCATGCCACCCAGACAATAAGTAGCCCTTTCAGAAATTGTCATTTGTAACCTGTAACTTATCCAATGCTATTAGTTATAAATCTGACTTGGTATCACATGTGGTAGCTGTTTTCAGATGTCATCAAGAAGAATGGTGAATCAAACATCCGGAGCTCCCCTAAAGGGCTGTACTGAGAATCAGATTGTCTATGTCTTTAACAATTATATCCACTCTCCAGCCTTGGATCTGAGAACCAACATTACCCTTAATTATCAACCATTTATCAAGCTCATTTCTTGCTGCAAAAATTAATTTAACTGAAAAGCCAGAATAATAGACATTTTGATTCACAGGGCCTCCACAGAGTAACCTTGTGACCCGACCCCCATTCCAATAACAGTCTTCAGATTTCGGGAATCTTCCTTGGAAGGGGAGCACTTAAGTTGTGACAGGTGGTCTCTTCTTCTTGACAGTTTCCATGTCAGGTCCCTGAAGAGGAACTTGGGGAACTTTACTTTATATACAGTCAACAAACTTCACTATAGATAGAAACTGCTACTAAAAATTAGAAAAAAGCCAACTAAAAAGAAGGCAAATTGGGCTGGGAATCAACACTAAAGTTCAGGTTGTAGTTAACTATTTACTGGTCATTGGGCTTCACATTTTTACCTTCTCTTAGCTTCTGAAATACTATTCCCCATTACATTTTGTGCCCAAATATAGGGGAAAGATAACTTTATTCTCACATTCAACTCTTTTGGAGATCTGTGGGTTTCTCTCAAAAATATGTAATTCAGTTCTCTGGTACATATTCGTAAATCATCAGGTCTATCCACTTCAGGTATGAACCTTACAAGATTGCCCCCTTCAGATGTCAATCATCATCCTTTCTTTGTTAAAAATACGTTAATGTGAAAGAATAAGTTTATAGCCAAACTCATTTTTAAAGTTGGTTTATCTCTAAGCGTATGAGTGTTTTATTACTATTATTATAATTGCCCTTTAACGTAGGCTTTCTCATTTATTATCATGGATAGTTCCGAAGTGAAATGAAAAACAGCTTCTTGACAAGCTTACAGACTTAAACGTTGTTCAAGTGGGTGGAAGAAATGAGTGCTGCAAAGCTTTATCGACATTGATAGAATTGCTTTATTCTAAAATGACATGAATAAGCCTCTTCAAAAGGTTCATCAAATATATCATGTAAATTTCTATGTCAGTTTTTGGAAGTTGACAACTTTTGGACCTTAGGCATAAATACATTGCCCCAGTAAAACTTAAGTCAATGCTTTTACTGGCAACTTCACAGATTTCTAAAACTGCCTTCTGAGAGTTTACCATGGTACTCCTTAAGTGTGAATGTGTACACACATGCATATGCGTGCACGTTATTTCAAACTTTAAAAGTCCTTTTTTGGTGTGGTCATGGGGCTTGAACTCTAGGCCTCAGTGTTATCCGTCAGCTCTTCAGCTTAAGGCTAGCGCTCTACCACTTGAGCCACAGTACCACTTCTGGTTTTCTGAGTGGTTTATTGGAGATAAGAGTCTCATGGACTTTTCTGCCTTGGCTGGCTTTGAACCAGGATCCTCAGATCTCGGCCTCCTGAGTAGCTAGGACTACAGTCCTGAGCCACCAGCCCCTAGTTTTGTAAAAGTATTTTATAATGAAAGCAGCAAGGGAACTTATATTTATTATAAGTTATATACTTAAACATCTCACTTAATCTTACGAGGTCAGAATTGTCATCTTCTTTTTATCTTTATTTTAAACACCAGCAAATTATTGTTATGGATTCACATAACATTGATCATTATGTGTCAGCTACTGTTTCAATTATGTTTTGTATATTGACATTTAATTGCTAATTTTAGCAACATTAGAAAGATAGCTGTGTCCAATTACCCCATTTTGCAGTGAAAGTTAACAGACACTTAGGATTGGAGTCATGTGACCTTTGACTGCATTCTATGAGCTAACAAAAAGGCTGTGCAACCTAAGGAATAGCAAGTGAATATCAAGTATGGAATGGAATCAGCACAGGTGCTCTTAAATGGACAAAAGAATCAAGAAAATGTGGTATATTTAAACAACGAAACCTGTAAGTAAACACTTGATGATATCCAAGTGGCAGATTTAAGCAAATACTCAAAGTACTCAAAATTCCGTAGAAGGCAAAGTGATAGCCCAACAAAATAAGCATCCAGAAACAGTACTATCAAGAGGTAGTTGGGGCCAAGGAGAGAGCAGTAGACAAATGAAGAGGGGGAGAAATCAAGAATTCCATGTATATTACAAACAACTAAGAAAAGAACAACTAAGAAAAGGTCGGGAGGGGTGAGTGAGAATGTTGAATAACACTGATCAAGTGAGTTGTATTCGTATGTTGCTTTGTTAAGTGGTAATTCATGTACAACTGGAGATAATAAAAAATGAATTCAAGGATCAGAAAGACTTAGTTTTATTTTAGTTTATTTCTATCCACCACTTCTGTTCAGCAGATCTTTTGTTACACCTGTCTTTCTGATCCTTGAACTCTCTCAAATTTTAAGTCATTTTTTTCATTTTAGTAAACTTTGTATGTTATTGTTGTTGCTGACTTTCAGAGTATTAGGATAAAGTCAGGGAGTGTTAGGATAAAGGCATGGAGTAACAATAAAATACAGTGTATTAGGATAAACTTTCACCTAAACTACATGGGGTGTAGGGTGATATATAAGGATCTAGCTTTAGTTTTCTACAAGTAGTTAACCAATTTTGCCAGCACAATTTACTGAAGAGGCTCTCTTTCTTCCATTCTATTTGTTTTAGCTCCCTTATCAAAGATTAGATGGCTATATGTCTGTAGGTTCATTTATGGGTTTTCAATTCTGTTCCATTGGTCCTGAAGTCTGTTCTTATGCCAATACCAAGCTGTTTTGATTACTATGGCTTTATTGTAGAGTTTGAAATTTGGTATTGATATTCTTCCAGCAGTGTTCTGTCCATTGAGAAGCGTTTTTGCTATTCGGGGTCTTTTATTGTTCTATATTAATTTTTGGATTGCCTCTTCTATTTTCTTGAAGAATGAGGTTGGGATTTTGATAGGTATCACGTTGAATTTGTAGATAGCCTTGGGAAGTATTGCGATTTTCCCACCCCATGCAAAAAAATCAAAGACCTTTTTTTTCTACTTTTTCTTTTTCTGTTTTTTTTTTGGAACCTTATATAATTTTTTTTTCTTTTCTAAAACTTTTTTTAATCTTTAATTTTTGCCTTTTTTGAAAAAAAATTGTTTTCCAGTAACTTTTTTTTCCTCTTATAATTTTTAGTTTAGGGATACGTGAGTGCGCATTTTTCTTTCTTTTTTTGTTTTCTTTATCTTTTTTTCTTTTTAACTTATCTTTTTGTTTTTTGTTTAGCTCTACTGAACTTCTGATCTTTTTTCTTCCTTTCTTATCCTTTTCACGTTTTCCTCTCTTTTGTTCTTCTTTATGTGATTTAATTCTTGTCCTACACATCCTCAGATAAATCCATAGATGAATATTGGACCCTATCCCCCATTGTGTGCACACCTAATCCACAAATTTATTACTCAATTCAAAACATCTGAGACATGAATTCCTTAATAGCAGTAATATCTCTTTATACATATATAATATTTTAAGCAGTTTTTAAAGTTTTTCACATCTCCTTTATATCTCTCCCCTTGTCTCAATATATTCACGTTTTTCTCTAAATAGATTGTTGGGGATTCTGCATAACATTATTAATTTTCACTTTTCTATTTTTTTCCGGTCTCTTTTCTTTTCCCTTTCCCTTTCTTCTTTTTCTCTCTCTCTCTACTTTCATCATACCTAACCTATTTCTTGCTTTGAGATTAGGACTTAGTTAACTCTTCCTGCACCTCCCCACATCAATCTATTCCTACTTTTTATCCACATCTCTCCCTAACCCTAATAATTTCTGGTTTTCCAAATTCTTCTTTGTCGTTCATAGGCCATTAACATATAGTTGTTTGATGTTAAATAGATTTATCTATTGAACTAGATTGTATCTGTAGACTATTGACTGTGCAAGTTCAGACTTTGGTTGATGCATGCCTTAAGATAGTCTTCTAGCACAAAACTGGTGCTATTTTCATCTCAAATAGGCAGAGTAAGCCAGAAAAACACAAGAAAAATGGCAAGTCCGGGTATCTCAATTCCCAATCTTGATAATTAGGGGACAGAACAGATAATGAATAATCTAGAGGAGAGTTCCCAAATAGCTCTACAAGCACTGCTGGCAAACATGATAAATGAAAAGATTGAAATCATACAAAGTACTCTGTATGAGCATGATAGGGAGAGAGAGGAGGCAATCCAAAAGTTTATATAGGAATATCATAAGCGTGAGGAAGCTACTCAAAAAGTGATACAGAATTTGTGTGAGCAGCATGAGAATACACAAAGAGAAAGGTAGCAATGCATGAGCGGCTGAGAACACTCAAAGAGAACTACAGGAATCCCACGAACGGGAGGAAGCTAATCAAAGAATAATACAGGAATTGAGAGAGCAGGAAGAAAATACACAAAGATCACTAAAGGCATTCATGGAATCCATTAACAAAGAGCTGAAGGAAGTCAGGGAGACCACAAAGAGAATGCTGAATGGAAACCAACAGAAGAAATGGGAGTCCAAGGAAACTATAACCAATCAACTAAGTGATTTGAGAATAAACACTGAACACCAAATTAAGGAAGTAAAGAAGTTCATACAAGATATAAAACAAATCTTCAACAAAGAATTTGAAGCCATCAAAGCTGACCAATTAGAAGGACAAAAATAAAAACAAAGTAGAAAGTCTTGAGAGCATTTTAGACCATGCAGAAGATCGAATCTCAGGGATTAAAGACAGCCTAGATATTATAGAGAAAGAACATACAAACATCCAAGACAAGTCCAAGAAATATGATAGATCTATCCAACACCTGGAAGACACCATCAGAAGGCCTAATCTAAGGATTATGGGTGTAGAGGAGCACCTAGAAACAGAAGTTAATGGTCTAGGAAATTTGTTTAACAGGATCCTAGCAGACAACTTCCCAAACATGCAAAAAGATAGGCCTATTCAGATACAAGAAGCTTTTAGAACCCCAAATAGACCAGACCAGAATAGAATATCCCACCTTCACATTATAATCCATACAGTATCAACTCCAAACGAGTAAAAGGTCCTTAAAGCTGTCCAGGAGAAAAGATTAATCACCTATAAAGGAAAACCAATTAGAATCACCTCAGATTTCTCAGCAGAGACAATCAAAGCAAGAAGAGCCTGCAATGACGTATGACATGCCCTAAAAACAAACAACTATCCACCAAGAGTACTGTACCCAGCTAAACTCTCCTTCATAACTGAAGGCCAAATAAAAACCTTCCATAGCAAAGAAAAATTGAAACAATACATCTCCACCAAACCAGCCCTACAAAAGATTCTTAAAGACGTCCTAAACATAGAAACCCAACAAGACCACAATAAAGGCCAAGAAACTGCACCCAAACTGAGAATCCAAGAACCATAGGAAGAACCCAGTTTTTGCAGCCCCCAAGAAGGTGGATAAAATGGCAGGAACTCCCAAACACCACTCAGTCCTATCTCTTAATGTTAATGGACTTAACTCTGCAATTAAGCGACATAGACTGTCTAGTTGGATTAATAAAACAAGAGCCTTCTATCTGAGGCCTTCAGGAGTCACATCTTGCCCGTAAAACAAACACATTTTGAATGTTAAAGGCTGGAACAAAATCTACCAAACAAATGGCCCCCATAAACAGGCAGAAGTTGCAATCATAATATCAGATAAAATAGACTTCAAATTAAAATTCGTGAGTGGAGATAAAGAAGATCGCTACATGCTAATTAAGGGATCTCTCCTTCAGGAGGATATTACAATTCTAAATATCTATTCGCCATACAATGCAGCACCCAAATTTATCAAAGAAACACTACTTTCCCTCAAATCCCACATACATCCAAAGACATTAGTTTTTGGGGATTTTAACACACCAATCTCCCCACTAGATAGATCAACTTGGCAAAAACTCAACAGAGAAACCGCAGATCTAAACAGCTGCATAGACCAACTAGATTTAACAGATATCTACCGAAAATTTCACCCAGCAGCATCAGAATACACACTTTTCTCAGCAGCACATGGAACATTTTCTAAAATAGGCCACAAAGAAAACTTATCTAAATTCAGCAAAATTGAAGTGATACCTTGCATTCTCTCTGACCAGAAGGGAATAAAATTAGAACTCAACACCAAAAGCCACCAAAGAAAGTCCGGTATCACATGGAGGCTGAACAACACACTGCTGAATCACGAGTGGGTCATGGAAGAGATTAGAAAGGAAATTCAAATGTTCATGCTATTCAACAAAAATGAACACACAAATTACCAGCTCCTCTGGGACACAGCAAAGGCAGTACTCAGAGGCAAGTTTATAGCTCTGAGTTCCTACATCAACAAATTGGAGAGATCTGAAAGCAACAATTTAATGACACATTTAAACGTCCTTGAAAAAGACCATCAACATAAACCTCAATCCAGTAGACTGAAAGAAATAATTAAAATTATATCAGAATTAAATGAATTAGAATCCAAAAAACTATAGAAAAAATCAACAAATCAAAGAGTTGGTTCTTCGAAAAACTTAACAAAATTGACAGACCCTTAGCAAATCTTATCACAACAAGAAGAGAACACACACAAATAAATAAATTCAGAGATGAGAATGGAAACATCACCCTGGAAACAACCAAGATTCAGAACATTATAAGGGAATACTTCTCTAAGTATTTTTTAGATAGGAGGCCCTTAGTCCATTGTAAGGCTAGTGAAGATCTTCTCCCAATCCACGGACTTTCTTTTGATCTTGCTAGCTATGTCCTTTGCCATGCAGAAGCTCTCTAGTTTCATGCAATACCATTTGTCCAACCTTTGATTTGCTGTGTTTGTGTGTCTTTATTAAGAAAATTTTGGCCTGTGCCAAGGAGCCCTAGATTTCTCTTATTCTTGTAATATTTTCAGTGTTTCTGCTTTGACTTCATGCACCAGAATCAACTCCAAATGGATCAAAGATTTCAGTGCTATATTAAGATCTATCCTTCTCTCTGCTCTTTTCTAGCTCTTTCTCAGCTCTTTCCTTCTCTTCTCTTTCCCAGCTCTCATTCCCAGGCCTTTCACAGCCATGTGGAGGGCCAACAAAGCCTGGTGGCAGCCAGAATGATGAATAAACCTACCACTTACCTGAATACCATGTGTGTGTTGCTGTTCTTACTCTGCTACCTCTTTTTAAAAACCTAACATATATGGTGCCATGACACGGATAAAGGGCTTAAAGTCAGGATAGCTGGGATTACTCTGGTTTTTTTTCCTATTTTTTCTTTTTCTTTGTTTTTCCCTTTTTGCTCTGAGGAATACCCACAGTTCTGACTGCCTTTTGTGAATCAGTCTGTATGCTGCCAACACAGCGCATAGATACCATTGCTGGCCTTCACATCCACGTCCACACCACCTCTCTACTCTGGTGAGTGAAACTACTCTATACGGCTCTCTGTTGCTCAGTCTCTGTACAGATGTGGTGCCATGCCAGAGAGCTCCTATGGCCTCTAGATGAAAGGCCGATCACCTCTGAAGCCAAGGACGCTTGCCTTTTGGGGCTTGGCCATTTCTCTCTAGAGGGCTCTGGGGGAAGTCGGGACATCGCTTCTGCCTGTTCAGCTCCCCTTCAATCACCAGACTCTCCTACTCATTTAAAGGGGTGCTGAGAATCACGCCTGAACCATGAAACCCCTTTGAAATGACGCGTGTGCTCCCTAGAAAGCCAGAGTGCCTAATTTTATGTCATTCTCAGATGTACACAGTTTTTGTTACTGCAAAGGTAAATAGTCTGAATTTGTTTAATTTTAGGCTCTCTTTGCTCTCTCTCTCTGCCATTCATATCCAACTTTCTATCCTTTTTTGTACAACTTTTGGGCTTGTCCCCTGAAGAGTGCAAAGCAGATTGGGTCCCGGGGACCCCCCTCTAGGTTCTCTCTCAAATACTAGCCAATGTAGGCTTGATCTATTTGTTCAGGGTTTCTTTGCATTTTTCATAAATCCACCATCTTGAATTGACCATCTTGGCCACATGGTGGGTTAAGAGTTTGACCCCATCTGACCCTTAACCTTCCACCAAGCTTACTAGTCTATCCAGCTATTCTAAGGTGCCTTGCTAACAAGTTGCTCTTTTTCACAAGCCTGGTAACTGAGGCCCAAACATGTGATGTGCTTTGTTAGCAAAGATGTCTAAACATTGTTGTCAAAATTTTAGGTTGAGTATTGCCTTTTTTGTTTTGTGTTGTGTATTCTACTGAGTACATGGATCTAAAATACTGGGCATATCTGTGCTAAAATTCTCATCACATCTAATGAGTTTGGTCATTTCAGAATATTTTTTGGCAATTCTTGATACGGACCAGGTAAGCTCTGCTTATTCTATTTGATCTCCTTGTTGCTTTAATTGGAAAAAATAAAGGGCTTTTGTGGCAAAGATTTAAGTTCAGAGCCAACCCCGGCTGAAAATGAAGTACCCCGTTTTTGGATGCCTCCTCACAGACCACCAGAGACCACAACCAATGCAACCAGCAAAGAGTCATTTATTGCAAGCTCAAGCTTGGTCCTCCATGCACTCGGTAACCGGTGACGCTAAGAGGCCCTGAGCATAGAATCAGCACAATTTTTATAGTATTAAACAAACAATATTAAGGAATTTTTACATAAAAAGTACATGATTGGTTAACTTTTAAAGCAAGCTAAGCTGAGCAAATATAATTGGTTGACCTTTACAGAAAAATATCCTTGTTCCATAGATTGACCACAAAGGGTTATGAGCCACACATAGGCCAACAATATACATGGCATGTTTCACCCTGAGCTCTGAAGAACCGGTTGGTTGGGCCATTATATGGTTTTAACTGAAACTCTTAGCTCTAAGTCACTCAGGGGCAATCACCTGCCTTAAGCAAATGCCACCTGTGGCTCCAAGAATTATTTGTGCATGGCTTTCTGTCTGAAATTCCTGGCATGGGGGCTCACGTGGATCATGAGTCAAGTCGCAGAACTGAGATGGAGTGTTAAATAAAAATGGAGTTGCCTAGGTTTCTCAAAAAATCCCTAAGACTCCATCTCCCAACTAACCTGCAACGAGCCAGGCTGGAAGCATGGCTCAAGACTCTTATCTCTAACCAGCCAAACACTGGAAGTGCTATTGTAACTCAAGTGGGAGAGCACTAGCCTTGAGTAGAAGTGCTCAATGACAGTGCCCATGCCTTGAGTTCAAACCTCCTTGAGTAACAACTGGGACAAGCCATCCCATCAATGAGCACCTAGATTCAGCCAGTGTGGGGAATAAGGGAACATGGAGAAGAGTAAGGAGAAATGACCTACTTTGTGCCTGTCCTTTCAAAATTAACCAGAGCCTGGAGGTCAGTAGAAGTAAGAAGCCTGCCCATCCAATGTCTATTCCTGTCTACCTATTCACTGAACAGGAATTTATATTCTTGCCTTTGTCACCTGACTTCTCTACCTAGTCGCCAGATGTCAGAAGTAGCTAGGGACATTTCTACCAACGTTTTCAGCTCCATGTCCTTCCTCTTGCCATTTATTTGCTCTCTAGTATTTTTTTCCAGCTCCTCAATGCTAATGAGACTTCTCCAGACTTCATCTAAGGACTCATGCCACCAAGGGACAGCTGCTGCTCACTGCCTTCTCTGGGAGGGGACCAAATTCCAGCCTTTTACCCTTCTTGTCGGCGCCCTTTGTCAGCAGAAAATAGCTAGAGAGAATCCGCACTCTATTTCATGATCATTAAAAGCCTGCAATGGAAGGTCTGCACCTGGATGGCTAGCAGACTCTAACCTCCTCGCAGCAAAGTCTCCACCCAGTACCTGTGTTACCTAGGCAACTGGGACACCTGGAAGAGGTCACATCTGAATTTGATGTGGCCACACCTTTCTCCACCCATACCCTAGATAAGGCTTAGCCCAGGCCCAGACGCCCTCTCTCTGCTCTTTTCTAGCTTTTTCTCATCTCTTTCCTTCTCTTCTTTTTCCCAGCTCTCTCTCTTTCCCAGCTCTCATTCCCAGGCCTTTCCCAGCCACGTGGAGGGACAACATGGCCTGGTGCCAACCTGAACGATGAATAAACCTACCCCTTACCTAAAAATAAATAAATAAAGATCAAGGCATAGCTTCCTGCAGGCATTTAACCTATTTTGCCAGTGCTATTTACTGAAGAGGCCGTCTTTCTTCAATTCTATTTTTAGCTCCCTTTTTGAAGATTAGGTGGCTATAGGTTTGTGGGTTCATTTCTGGGTCCTTCAGTTCTATTCATTGGTCCTCATATCTGTTCTTTTGCCAGTACCCAGCTGTTTTGACTATGGCTTTGTAGTAGTTTGAAATTTGGTATTGATAATCCTTAAGGATTGTTTTTGCTATATGGGGTATTTTCTTGTTCCATATGAATTGTGGGGTTGCTTCTTTTTTTCATTGAATAATGAGGTTGGGATATTGATAGGGATTGCATTGAATTTGTAGATAGCCTCTGGCAGTATTGCCATCTACAAAGACTTCTTATTTCTGTTCTACCTACTCAGTATAAGATTTTATTTCCCAATTCTGATACCTGCCTTGTCTCAGAAAAGATGTTCAACCTCCGGATCCAAATCGCAGTTGCTTTTTGATGTCAAGTTTTGGAGCCAGTTTTAAGAAATACACTGAAGATAGTTTGTGCATATGGTTACCATAGTTTCCATCAACTGAAGGAAATGCCAAAGGAGATAAAGCACAAGAACAAAAACTATGATTACTCAGAACTTGTACCTTACAGAAAAACTTTCATAAATACACTAGCTTATAAAGACTCCCACAGTTCATCTGTATTCTCAGAACTTTTAAGAAATGTTACTTAAAAGGAATGCAAATAGCTTCCCAAGGTCCGTAGTAAGGAAAATTTCAGAAGATTAGTTAACATTTTCTTAATGTTGTAAACACAAAGCAAACAAATTTATAATGCATGTATCTGCTAGTATAAATCAGTGTAAGAATATAAAGAACGTAAAACAAGAGTTTAACCAAGAGTTCATTTTAGAAAAAGGAAATCTGTGTTTTTGTTTTTAAAAAATATCTTTCTAAAGTTAGCTCTTTGTATAGACCCTGCAGCCAAAATCAACTCCAAATGGATCAAAGACCTTTAGGTAAAAGTAGATATCTGGAAAATATTACAGGGAGGAATAGGGCAAACACAAGGGCTCCTTGACATGGGTCAAAACTTCCTTCATAAAGGCCTGGAATCACAACAAATCAAAGAAAGATTGGATAAATTGGACTGCATTAAAATGCAGAGCTTCTGCATGGCAAAGGACATAGCTAGCAAGATAAATAGAAAGCCTACAGACTGGAAGAAGTTCTTCACTAGGCATATTCTAAGGTAAAGCATCCTAAAAGCCACATTTAGGTAGATGGAATATTGGAGTCTTTATTACACAGTTAGCAGGCTGCTGGCCACCCATTTTTACAAAGGCCTGAAGCCCCCAAACACACAAAACACGGTTAGGCTAGAGTGGAAAGAAAGAACAAAAATACCAACAAACCAATTCAACTCCAATGGAGAGCTGAATTGTGATGCCATGATGACTGGAGATCAGTCAGAAGACAAGACATGATCACAGCGACACATGTGGCATGGCATAATGGTGGTTGGGCTGGGCCTAAATAGGGTCTCAGCAGGGAACAGGTCTATAGGTTACTAAATCTGCCAGTCCAGTGTCTGGGACTGGTAATTTCTATCAGCCAAGTGCTCGCCCTTGCCTCCAGGGATCTGGGCATGTCCATCACCTGGGAGTCAGATGATGATGGACGCATTTTCTTTCTCCTGGTATGAAGAGAAGATACGAGACCCTATCATCCACCATATGGCCAATATGGCACCAGTCAGATCTGACATCCTTTCCTCATTCCCCACTTTTTTTCTTACGTGCTTTGAGCAGATGCAGGGCATAAGTGTTGGAGACTTCTTAAATTACAGGAGGGGTTCATTTTACCTAACACCATCTTATCTGATCTTTTCAGCTTGTCTCAGACATATATTAGTTATTGCAAATAAGGGAAACCATGGTGAAGAGCTACAGTAACTCCATTTTAAGATCAAACCCCCTGAGCTGTGCTGCCCTCAGAGTAACCCCCAAAGAGAAAGTCTCAATGATTTTTTTTTTCTCTAAGAGATCTGAATTTTTCCCTGGGCTGTTCCCTTCTGCAATTTTTTAATATATATATATATATATATATATATATATATATACACTAGCTTATAAAGACGCCCACAGTTCATCTGTATTCTCAGAACTTTTAAGAAATGTTACTTAAAAGGAATGCAAATAGCTTCCCAAGGTCCGTAGTAAGGAAAATTTCAGAAAATTAGCAAACAAATTTATAATGCATATATATATATATATATATATATATATATATATATATATATATATATATATATATATATATATATATATATATATTGTGAAAATACCATACAGAGAGGCCCAGAAAATATGGTTAGAAAATTAATCAGTATGTGATTTGCTTTCAATGATACTCTGCAATTGGATATGTTTTTGTAAAAGGCATATATGTGGGCTGGGAATGTGGCTCAGTAGTAGAGCTCATCTCTCCAGCTCAAGCCCAGTGGTTAAGGAAAATGCCATGGTGTATGTATCCCAGCATGGAGAAAGACACTACTGGGACCCTGGCAATGATGAAACATCCAGAGGCAGTTACAAGCCACTGCTCAGATGGCAGAAATGGTATCAGATCCTGTTTGTCCTTTCAAAATTTGAAGGGCTGGGAAGGTGGCTCAGTGGTAGAGCATCTGCCTTTCATGCATGAGGCCCAGGGTTCGATTCCTCAGCACCACATAAGCAAAAAGAAAAAAGAGGGAAGTGATGCTGTGGCTCAAGTGGTAGAGCACCAACCTTGAGCTGAAGAGCTGAGGGACAGCGCCCAGGCCCAGAGTTCAGGCCCCATGACCGGACCTCCCCAAAAAAAATTGATCAGAGCCAGGAGTCATGAGAAAGTAAGTTGTAATCATGTCTTTCTAATTGTCTGTCTGCTTCGTAACTGGGCAAGAATGTGCCAGTCATCTAAGTGGGTTGTAAAATGTGTGGGATAGTTTAAATCCCCAAATTAAGACTTTGAGCAGATACAGGGCATAACTGTTGGACACTTCTTAAATTACAGGAGGGGTTCATTTTACCTAACATCTTATCTGATCTTTTCAGCTTGTCTCAGACATATACTAGTTATTGCAAATAAGGGAAACCATGGTGAAGAGGTACAGTAATTCCATTTTAAGATCAAACCCCCTGAGCTGTGCTGCCTTCAGAGTAACCCCCAACGAAAAAGTTCTCAGAAAAAAACCATGTTGCCACCACCCCTGCCCATCCTTAAGGAAGAGAACAGTTGCCTAAGTGTTCCATCAGAAAAAAGGCAAGTGCGGTCAGGGTGGACTTAAACCCCCTGAACTTGTGAACTTGCTTTTGTGGAAACCCCCTAAACTTGTTTGGTACTATAAAAGCTGTGCAAATTTTGCGCTCAGGGACTCTTAGCGTCACCGGTTACCAAGTGTGTGGAGGACCAAGCTCGAGCTTTCACTAAACGACTCTTTGATGTTTGCAAAGAGTCTGGTGGTCTGTGAGGGGCACCCGAAATCGGGTACTTCAATGGGATCTCTGTTTCTTTGGCCCGGCTTACTTCACTAGATAAGGACACAAGTGGTTTTTTCTTTCTTGCTATTGTTTCTAACATATTTATAAGGTGATAGTTTTGTTGCATTGTATGTCTCTTCCCCCACAGTATAACCCCTGTTTTCACTGTATTGGATGTTGGTATACTTTGGGGAGAGGAAGGAAAAAAAAACAAATTGTTTAACTAGGGATACAGGTGGACCTATTGCAACAATCAGATGTGCAAAATGCTATGTTGAAAAGCAAACTTTACAACTTTGGAGCCTGGGGTGGGGGTGTAGTGGTGGAGATGGGAGTGAAGGTATGGTAGGGGAAAAACAAAGGAGGAGGCAACAATGCTTGATACAAAATGTACTCATTACCTTGCTCATGTAATTGTAGCCTCAGCACCACATAAGCAAAAAGAAAAAAGCTGGAAGTGACTCTTTGGCTCAAGTGGTAGAGCACTAACCTTGAGCTGAAGAGCTCAGGGACACCGCCCAGACTAGTTATTGAAAATAAGGGGAACTATGGGACCTATGTTTCTTTAGGCCTGGCTTACTTCACTTAATATAATTTTTTCCAAGACTTTCCATTTCCTAACAAATGGGACAATGTCATTCCTTCTGATAGAGGCATAGAATTCCATTATGCATATATACCACATTTCCTGATCCATTCATCTACTGAGGGGCATCTGGATTGCTTCCATATATTAGCTATGGTAAATAATGTTGCAATAAACATAGTTGTGCTGGAAGCTTTAGTAAGGCCTTGTTTGTGATCATTCCAGTAAATGCCACAAAGTGGGATTGCTGGGTCACAGGAGAGGTCTATGTGGACTCTATGAGGAACTCACTTTAAAAACTTGAAAAAGGAATCAAAACAAAAATTAGAAAGTGGAAAAACCTCCCATGCTCCTAAATTGGAGGATCAACATCGTGAAAATTGCAATACTTCCCAAGGCTATCTACAAATTCAATGTGATACCTATGAATATTCCAACCTCATTCTTCAGGAAAATAGAAGAGGCAATCCAAAAATTCATATGGAACAATAAAAGACCCCGAATAGCAAAAGCAATCCTTAACACAAAGAACAGTCCTGGAGGAATATCAATACCAAATTTCAAACCCTACTACAAAGCCGTACTAATCAAAACAGCTTGGTACTGGCACAAGAACAGACTTCAGAACCAATGGAATAGAATTGAAAACCCAGAGATGAACCTACAGACTTATAGCCATCTAATCTTCAGTAAGGGAGCTAAAAAAATAGAATGGAAGAAAGACAGCCTCTTCAGTAAATGGTGCTGGCAAAATTCGTTAACTACTTGTAGAAAACTAAAACTAGTACCCTATATATCACCCTGCACCAGAATCACCTCCAAATGGATCAAAGACCTCGGAGTCAAAGCAGACACTCTGAAAACATTACAGGATGGAAAAGGAGTAACACCAGGTCTTGTTGGCGCAGCTCAAGGCTAGAGGCTCTACAACTTGAGCCACAGTGCCACTTCCGGCTTTATTCTTTTTGCTTATGTGGTGCTGAGGAATCCTACCCGGGGCCTTGAGCATGCAAGGCAAGCGCTCTACCACTGAGCCACCTTCCCAGCCCCAAGATTGGTAAATCTTTAGCCCACTTATTTCTTGAGCAGTTGTTTCGTTGAAGTTTGTTGTTGGGGGATTTAACTTTTTGAGTTGCAAATACATTTTAGATATGAGACCCTTGTCCATTGTATGGCTAGTGAAGATCTTCTCCCAATCCATGGGCTTTCTATTGATCTTTTTAGCTATGTCCTTTGCCATTCAGAAGCTCTACAATTTCATGCAATCCAATTTGTCCAAACTTTCCTTGATTTGTTGTGTTTCTGGGTCTCTATTAAGAAAATATATGCCTTTCTTTTGGGGTGGGGTGTCTGGTCATGGGCCTGAACTCTGGGTCTGGGCGGTGTCCCTGAGCTCTTCAGCTCAAGGTTAGTGCTCTACCACTTGAGCCAAAGCGTCACTTCCAGCTTTTTTCTTTTTGCTTATGTGGTGCTGAGGAATCGAACCCGGGCCTCATGCATGCAAGGCAAGTGCTCTACTACTGAGCCACATTCCCAGCCCACATATATGCCTTTTACAAAAACATATCCAATTGCAGAGTATCATTGAAAGCAAATCACATACTGATTAATTTTCTAACCATATTTTTTTTGGGGGGTCCGGTCGTGGGGCCTGAACTCTGGGCCTGGGCGCTCTCCCTCAGCTGTTCAGCTTAAGGCTAGCGCTCTACCACTTGAGCTACAATGCCACTTCCGGCTTTTTTTCCTGCTTATGTGGTGCTGAGGAATCGAACCCAAGCCTCATGCATGCAAGGCAAGTGCTCTACCACTGAGCCACATTCCCAGCCCACATATATGCCTTTTAAAAAACATATCCAATTGCAGAGTATTATTGAAAGCAAATCACATCGTGATTAATTTTCTAGCCATATTATTTTTTGGGAGGGGACCGGTCATGGGGCCTGAACTCTGGGCCTGGGCACTGTCCCTCAGCTCTTCAGCTTAAGACTAGAACTCTATCACTTGAGCCATAGCGCCACTTCCGGCTTTTTTTTCTGCTTATGTGGTGCTGAGGAATCGAACCCAGGGCCTTGAGCATGCAAGGCAAGCACTCTACCACTGAGCCACTTTCCCAGCCCCTCTAACCATATTTTTAAGGCTTTTTCAATGTTAATACATCCAAGTGGCAGTTTTAGGAATACCAATCAGATCATGACATCACTCATTTTTAGCATTATGTTTCCAGTGTCTATATGCAAGAGAAAGGGACAGGACAAAAGAGAGGTCACAGGGCCCCTCCTAAGGAATGGGCATGCACCCAACTCTTTAGGGATAGTTGAACTGCCTTGTGCCAACTTGCCCTCTTCTATCATGGGTGGCCTCTCCCCACTGCCTGTCCCACCCTGCATGACTGGCTGAGCTGCACTTCTGCCTGTACATCCCTCACCTATAAAGACAGGTCTTCTATTAGAGTCTAAGTTTTTCCCTTTTTTTCTTGTTTCTTGAGTAAATAGCTTTAGACAGACAGAACAGGTAAATACTTTGACAGTGTTAAATAAACGTTTATATTTAAATTTCTAATAGTATCCCCAAGTTTTAGCAGAGGGAACTAAATCCCAAACAGCCAATGCCTTTTTGTTGAGTCAGATAACTTGATTAAAGTGTAAACAGATTTTGCAGTTTAAAATACCGAATTTTAAAATAGAGATTTTGATTTGTAAATTAAAAAATTCTTAGAAAGCTTAACTAAACTTCCTGTTTAAAACAATATAATAATCCTTTAAGATATTTGGCATCCAAGTCTGATGACCTTCCTTAGAGTTTAAACTCTTTTTTTTACAGCAAGATGATTTTCATCTTGGACAAGATCCAACATACTCAAACAAACCTGAAGGTGCACAAAAATGAAAATCAGTTTTACATTTTCCAGAATCTTGATCTAAAGATTTAAGATTTGTTAAACAAAATACCTTTGCTGAGCTTCATTTACCCAATGCTTGCTTGTTTAGCATGGCATTTTACCAATTGGCCTTGTGAATACCTTCAGCTGGAGGAAGGCTAGGTAGAAGTCACCTGAAACTGAACTGGCCTATCTTTTATCCAATTTTCTTTTTAGACAAGAGCATTTTACAATTTTTTTAACTGTTTGGGCAAGCCAAATGTCCAAACTAGGCTCAAACAGTCTATGCCCTCACCTCCGGCTGCCTCTGCAGGAAAATGCAGCCTGAAGCTTGTAAGGTCTTGCAACCTTCCATGCCCACCGCTTGACTGCTGCAACACAGACAAAACAGAGCAGGTCTATGACCAGGCCCAGACAGAGCTGGAACTTTTATTCCCCCAGAGATGTCCAAATGAACAAAAATAACAGATTCTAATAACTTGAATAATTGTCTGGGTGTTTCTTCAGAAAATGGTGAGCTCAGGCATTTAGGGGACCTGATTTCGGTGACTGAGAGGCCCCAAATAACTCTCTGAACCTAGAAGAGAGGGGTTGGTTTAGAGGAGCTCTCCTGCAGCTATTTTACATGAAGGGAAGGCCAATCTACCTGGCAGAATGCAGAGATGGCCTTGGGTAACAGTACTCATATGCCCTGGCTTTTTCCTGAAAATAAGAAAAAGATCTAAAAGCATTTCCAAAAGAATAAATGGATAAAGAAGTTTGGTGCATTTCCGTAAAAAGCAAGCAATCAGTGATCTCAGAATTAGCTTAAATAGAAATTATTTCTTTTCCTGCTTGGGGCAAATAAGCTTTCCTATTGGAATTTTATCAGCATCAGAGTGGAGACCTAAGTTGGAGAGGAGATTCTCCACCTCATCCCAAGGTTTTGCCAACATCTGGGGTTGGGGTTGGAGACATAGGTTTGAAAGGAGATTCTCCATCTCCTTTCTCAATGCTTGTGGTTCTCAGACATTTAGACAGAAATGTCAACTAAAACAGACAAAGATAGATGGCCACACAAACCAAATGGTCAGACAGACCTAAGGAAACAGCACCAGAAGGCACCTCCAGCAGACAGACAGAACAAATGAGAAAACCCAAGTGAGGCCAGACTCCAGGTTAAGAACCCTAATCTGCCTCCACTGGGGAGAGAGGCATCCCAATCTCCTCCTGGGCTGGGAGTTCTGCTGCATCCCACCTCCTCTTTTGCCCCTTCCACTATACCTGGCCAGGCTTTTCAACTTACCTCTAGAGGCTTTTGAGTTCCAAGTTCCTGCTAGGAACTTCTCTCCACAGCCGTCCCTGAGGGAGTGGCCCTTCTGACACCATTCCAAAGTCCCTGGGCTCAAGGCCTGGGGTCCTGGATCTCACTGGGGCCTATATCTATTTAATCCCAGATCCAAAAGCGACTTACAAAACCCAGATAAAGGGGCTAGGAACTTTATTCCCACCAGGTGGGACCACTTACTACCACGGGAAAAGTAGAACAGCCTTGAGCTCAGGGTAGGATGTGTTTTTATAGTGGTAGATTAGATAGAGTTACATAGACAAGCCATGCAAGACAGGTTTGGCATATTTTTTATTGGTTACAGTTATATGACCTTTAAATTAATTTGATCTTTATGGTAATATCATATGTAATAATTTGTAATAGGCCACTCATAGTGGGACCAGTAAGCGGTGGTCTTCAATTGGTGGGCTTAAGGCCTTGTTACCGAGGCAAACAAGCAAGGTTACAGAAGCAAAACATGGCAGAAACATAGCCTTGACTCACAGGAGCATAGGCAAAACATAATCTTGACTTCGTCAGCATGCTGAATACTATCAAAGCTATTGACACTACTTTAGAAATTATTTTTATTATAAGCTCCTAACACAGCTATTTAAGCTGGTGATAAGCCTCGGCTGTCAATAGCCTTTTGCAAAGCTGCCAGTTTGGTAAACGAGTGAGGGAGCGATGTTCTTTTGCTTTTTATCAAGGATGGGGAAGGGACAAAAGGGAACAACTGGTCAGCCTTTGTTTGGGGTTTTTCTTTACCAGGATGTTTTTGCCCTTTATCAATACATTTTTTTTGTTTTCTGATTTCAGTTTTGTACCCATGGCTATTCTTTTCCCAGGGAAAATGGGGTTCAGAGGAGGGAGTAAATTTCTAACAGCAGGAGGGACTGAGGCCAGACAACAGGTGAAATTTCTGCCAGTAAATAGTAACTTGGATATTACAGAAAACCAAAGATCTGGTGATTTAATGTATTAAACTGTTCACATTGTAATCAAATTATCCAACTTATCAAAAATGTAAAGGATTATTGTATTATTTTGAAGAGGAACTTTAGTTAATTTTCAAGTTTTTGCTAATACCAAAACTTGATGACTTTACTTGGGAGTTTAAAACAATATGAAGTTTTTTTTTAATGTAATAGCAATGATAACTTGTTAAACCTGGAACATTGTAAATAACAAAATTTCAAGAACCTTTTGCTATTAAGTCAGTTAATTACTGAATGCCTGCAACAGATCCTTCTGAAGATATTTACACAGACAAGGATATACAAGATTTAACAAGTGCACATTAAAAATAGAGCTCAAAAATAAAAAATCAGCCTTAAAACATGTTTTCATATCTTTCCCCACATTCTCCCTAAAAGACAACAACATAAAAAATGTCTGAGGGAACTTTCTTAGCGCCAATTTTCTTGGTCATCCTAGGTTTAGAATTCTCAAATCACAGAGACATGCTGAAATGGGAGTAAGTTTTTTTTCAGTGCACTCTGCCCTTCAGACTGCTTTTTATTGTGAAAATCCCATACAGAGGGGTTAAAAATACATGCGCAAGGTAATAAGTACATTTCTTATCAAGCATTGTTGCCTCCTCCTTTGTTTCCTCTTCCCAATTCCTTCCCGTCTCCCTCCTCCCCCACAAAAATTTGTAAAGTTCGTTTTTCGACATAACTACTTGTACATCTCATTGTTGCAATTGGTCCACCTATATCCCTATTTAATCGATTTGTTTTTGCCCTTCCCCTCCACAAAGTATACCAACATTAAATACAGTGTAAGCAGGGGTTATACCTTGGAGGAGGAACATACAAAGCAAAGAAGTCATCTTATAAATCTGTTAGAAATAATCGCAAGAAAGAAAAAAAAACATTTGTATACTTATCTTAGGGTTCATTTCACCTCTTGTTCACCCCTTTTCTTAAGTCCCTTACTAGAGATTTTTCTCAGAGATGACTCCATCTCCAACATTTCATTCTTTCCCAGCTGGACAAATGAAGTTACATGGAAGATTTGTATTGGAAATTCCTGGGGTAATTAAGGTTATCCTAAGAACACCAACTCAGAATGCCTTTTGCAGGAGCACACTTTGCCTTGCTGTCTGTAGCATGCCCAAGTTGAATAAGCACACTGGATGGGCAGCCCACCACTGGCTCCCTGAATTTGAACTTTGGGATTATCTTTCATGATAGCTCAAACTTTAGACCCCTTTCAAACTATTCAAAAGCTTTAATAATCAACCCCCAGAACACCTGGCCATGTTAAAAGAAAAATAACCAACTTTTAGCCATCCGGTGTTCTACCACTAGAGCCATGTCTCCAACCCCTAGCACTTCTCTGAAATAGCTTTGGAAAGGTTGCGACTACCTTTACAAGGGCAGTGCTTATATCAGTCAAGCACTTCAAGACTTAACTTCTACAATTCTCCCATCTTATTTTACTTTTTCTTCTAACCTAAAGCACTGACTTTCCTATTCGGCAGTATCCAAGGGGTATTTTGATTAAAGAGTGTTTGGTTAAGGCAGTTTTTCAGTCACTGAACAAAACCTCTTACATAGGAGATAAAGCACCCTTCCACACATTCCTCTGAAAACAGTTACTAAAGAGGTAAATATTGACACCATGACTCATTTTTAAAATGCTTGTTCCATCATGAAGCTAGTGAAGGGATCTGCTACCCCACAGACACAAACTTTTTTTTTAACGGACTGTAGGCTGGTCCTGGGTTTGATCTCATCTCTTTTTGCTCAAGGCTACCACGTTAACCACAACTCCAGTAGTTTATCTTTTTGTAGGTTAGTTGGAAAGTCTCGTCTTTCCTGCCCGAGTAAACTTCAAACACAGATCCTGAAACTCAGCCACATGAACATCTAGGATTACACTCAGCTAAACCTGAGTTCTTAGGTAACTTCAATCCTTGTAAGTCTTTCTGTAGCATTGGCCTCCATCCACCACACAGATTCCCTTTCAAGTATTATACTTAGAGCTAATTTCTCCCATTCAGTCCTTCCAGGGGCTCCTTTTTTCCCCCCTTGGCGGCATTTCCAATTAACAAACCCTGCTGATAAATAAAAGCACATATTGGAATAATCGATTGTGGAGATCAACAGAATAAAACTAATGTGAACTGCTCTTTCTGGTTTCTAGCTTTAAGCATTTTGGGAAAATTTTAGGGGCTCCTAAATAGCATATTTGTAAATATGATTCTTGAATGAATTACTATGAAGTCTCTCCTTACCTAAGGTATTTGAGAATGGTCAGGTGCAGGTTGGACAATTGAACCAAAGCACAGATTCCACTCCAGTTGTCCAGTATTACCTTCAACATTGGTCTTCTACTATACCACCAGAAATTTGGCCTGGCTATGATTAGTGCTTATTGCTCATCTCAAAGGGTTGGCCTTCACTACATCCAGGTAAGTTTCCCAGAAATGTCAAATTTTCCCCAGGTATAGTTGGCCTTGAATGAATGGAGCTGATCAGTTTCAGGGGTTTTTGAAATAGACTCTTCCTTTTGAGAAGAGCAACAGGGTGTTCAAAGTTGTCTTGATGACCTATCATGCATTTCATGCCCATGGGGTCTGAGATCCATGACAGCACAAATAGGACCACTTGTGTGGCCTTCCTGCCACACAGTCATAGCAGCACTTAGAATGTGGACAGAATCACCACAGTATCTACCTCGCTTATCCAGTCTCAATTTCAGTCCTGGTAGACTCAAAATTGGAAGTCATATACAGTGTCTGGCTCCAAGACTGAAGTGGCAACCATATTGTAGGATTAACTAGAGGGTGGATTGAGGCCCTGGAGCCAAGCATGGTCACCATAAGGTCATTAAGACTGGAGTTCCCCATGCAGCATGTTTTCACAAGTCAATACTTGACAAACATTAAACACTTATTTGGGCATTATTAAACTGAATCAATTTGATCAGAAGCCCCCTCCTTACTAGAAGGCAATCCCCCTTCCAACTAGAAGGGAAACCTGCTTTCCTGATAGATAGAAACACCCAAGACTCCTTCCCTCTTTGTAGGAAACCGTTTTGGTGCAGCTTTTTTTTTGGTAGGTCTTGGGGCTGAAATCTGGGCCTGGGTGCTCTCCCTAAGCTCAAGGCTAGTGCTCTACCACTTTAGCCACAGCACCACTTCTGGTTTTCTGAGTAACTTATTGGCAATAAGTCTCATGGACGTTTTTGCCCAGCTTGGCTTTGAATCGTGATCCTCTGATCTTAGCCTCGTGAGTAGCTAGTATTAGAGGTGTGAGCCACCAACACCTGGTTTTTATTTTTTTATTTTTTGTTGTTACTTCTATTTTTTCTTTCTTTTTTATTGTGAAAATACTGTACAGACGGGTTTACAATTACATGGGCAAGATAATGAGTACATTTCTTATCAAGCATTGTATCCTCCTTCTTTGTTTTCCCTTCCCATCCCATCCTACCTCCACCCACCACCTACCCCTCCCACCCCCACCTACCCCCTCACCCCCCCACGAAAATTGTAAAGTTCGTTTTCCACATAACGACTTGTACATCTCATTGTTTCAATGGGTCCACCTGTATCCCTATTTAAACAATTTTTCCCTTTTCCTCCACAAATTATAACATCAAATATAGTGAAAGCAGGGGTTATACCATGGCAGAGGGACATACAAAGCAACAAAAAATAATCTTATTTGTTAGAAATAATCGCATGAAAGAAAAAAAAACCATTTGAATACATATATTAGGGTTCATTTCCCTAACATCAACTTAACTGACCTTTTCTGCTTGACTCAGACATACAGTTATTGCAAATAAGGGAAACCATGGGACCTATGTTTCTTTGGGCCTGGCTTCCTTCACTTAATATAATTTCTTTCCAAGTCTTTCCATTTCCTAACAAATGGAACAATATCATTCTTTCTGATGGAGGCATAGAATTCCATTGTGTATATATACCACATTTTCTTGATCCATTCATCTACTGAGGGGCATCTGGGTTGGTTCCATATCTTAGCTATGGTAAATAAGGCTGCAATAAACATAGTCGTGCTGGTAGCTTTAGTGTGGTCTTGTTTGTAAACATTTGGGTAAATGCCCAAAAGTGGGATTGCTGGGTCATAGGGGAGCTCTATGTGGAGTCTTTTGAGGAACCTCCATAGTACTTTCCAAAGTGGTTAAACAAGTTTACTCTTCCTCCAACAATGCAGTAAGGTTCCCTTCTGTCCACATACCCTCCAGCCATCTGTTGTTATCCTCGTTTTTAATATTTTCTCTTTTTGTCGTTTGTGAGGCCTGAACTCTGGGCCTGGTCATTGTCACTCAGCTCTTCAGCTCAAGGCTAGTGCTCTACCACTTGAGCCACAGCACCACTTCTGGCTTTTTCTGCATACATGTTTCTAAAGAATCGAACCCAGGTCCTCATGCATGCAAAGCAAGCACTCCACCACTGGGCCAACTTCCCAGCCCTTCATCTGAGTTTTTAGTTAACTTATTTGCCAATGTTCAATTCTTCTAAGGCCTTTGTGCAGCTTTGGCCTCCAATCACCTCATAAACTCTTCCCTTTTCAGATAACATTTCTAGAACTAATTTTCCCATGCTATCCTACTAGAGCATTCAGTTTATGGCTTAAAAAATCTTTTAACAAACCTATTTTTTTGCCAGTCCTGGGTCTTGAACTCAGGGCCTGGGCACTGTCCCTCAGCTTCTTTTGCTGAAGGCTAGCACTCTACCAGTTGAGCCACAGTGCCACTTCCCGCCTCTTCTGTTTATGTGGTGCTGAGGAATAAAACCAAAGACTTCATATGAATGCTAGGTAAATACTTTACCAGCCCCCAAACTACATTTTTTATTTATAGTAATCATCATCATAAAACTGATTCTTAAGCTGCTATTTGGTTTCTGGCTTTGAACTTTTTGGAAACTTTTGGGGAATCCTGAATATCAACCATGAAAATATGAGATATGAATGACCCTCTAGGGAAGGGCTCTCTCCTTACCTAGTATAAAGTGTTTGAGAATGGACAGGTGGGTGAAATGCTAGGGTGAAAGGGATGGCCAATTGAACCAAAGCACAGGTTCTTCTCTAGTTGGCCAGGAAGGTCTCAAACACTGGTCTTCCACAATACCATCAGACATTTCCCCTAGCTATGGTTAGTGCTTACTGCTCATCTCTTCACAGGATCGGCCTTCACTCATCCTGATAAGTTTCCCAGAAATGCCAATTTTCCCCCCAACCTAGACAGGCAAGGGGTATAGTTGGCCTTGGGAGGATGGTGTATTTGTCTTAGATCCTTACTCTTGCAAACAGCAACAGCAGGATCTTACAAGTTTCCCCAGGCCGTGTTTGACCAAAAGATCATGCACTCCATGCCCTTGGGGGTCAGAGGTTCATCACAGTGGGAAGTGGGCCACTTGTTTTACTGGCCTCTCTGCCAAACAACCTTAACAGTAATGGTGGACAGAATATTTAATTCATTTCACCCAAGCATTTTTGTTGTTGTTTGGTTGTGGGACTTGAACTCTGGGATTGGGTGCTGTATCTGAGCTCTTTAGCTCAAGACAAATGCCCTACAACTTGAGCCACAGCACCACTTCCAGTTTTCTGGTGGTTAATTGGAGACAAGTGTCTCAAGGGCTTTCCCTGCCTAGGCTGGTTTTGAACCCCAACCCTCAGATCCTGAGTAGCAAGGATTACAGTTGCAAGCCGTTGGCACACGGCTTTTGACCTAAATTTTAATTCTACCCTGAAAGTCTGCTTCTGAAACAGTTTTCAATGCCATACATCTGTGGATCAGCAAGAGGATCCATCCAAGCCTCAGAGTCAAGGTGGGTCAGCTGAAGGAGTTTAGTGAGTAGGATATTTTGAGTTCTCCCTTCCGGATATAGGATTTAACACACACATGCAAGCACATATGCACAAGTTTTTGTCTGGACAAGTGCACATTATAGAGCTCAAAAATGAAAATCATTTATAGTATTCTCAGACCTTTTTCAACATTCTCCCAGTGGATTATGAGAAGCAGGTCTATGGATCCATTTTTCTGGGGTTCCTTAGGTCTACAATTCTTATTCCCCATTTTAGCAGGTCTGTTGTTATTTCAGTTTTTGGTGCACTTAATCCTCCCTATTGTAAGTTTCTTGTGCACCCCTCTCATATTCAACTCTCCCCTTACTGGGGATTTTTCAAATATGTCTTCCTCCAGCTCCCACATTTTTTTCTTGAGCCAGAGAATGAACACACAGGTCAAAACTCAAATTCTCTTTGTGCCTAAGACACACTCAGGCCATGAAAATTCCCATCAACAAGGTACTATACTCTAATTCAATTTTCCTTCTCATGGTCAATGCATGAAGTTACTTTTTATTGGGGTGCTTCCTTGGGCCCCTTCCTGACATTGCTGATAAATTTCCCATCTTGGGTTCATCATTAACCACGTGGGATGGTGTTTAAACCAAGCTTGAGCTACCTCAACAAGGTAGGATGTGTCTCCTCCTGAGGGGTTCCCAGGATCCCTTTGAGTTACAAGGATCCTGGACAAGTCCCCAAATTGTTGGCAACACTCCCATAGTGTAACCCAATATCCCAAGAAAAGACCATCAACTTGAAAGAACTTTGCAAAGTTTAGTTCTGTCAAAGGGCATGTTACTGACAGGAAGCCAATTAAGCAACTGGCCCTGGCGTCCACAGGGGGTCATAGCCCAACAACCGCTCCTTTGGGGCCTGGGCCGGGTGCTGAGAGCCTCTCATCCTGGGAAACAGGGTGCGGCTGGAAAGGGCGCTGCCCCCCTCCTGTCATGCAACGCACCTTTGTGTGGAACCTGGTGCAAAGCCATTCATAGGTAGCAGAGAAGCTCTTTGCTGTGATCTATTGAAAGGCAGCCCTCCACACAAAGGTTTGTCTTTTCACCCTCACCCCCACGTGGGCTGGCAGTTGTCCCCAGCCCAGCCCATCTAGGTGGGGTGGGGTTCGGGAGTGGTCCCCTTCCAATCTATCCCGTCTGGGGTGGGGCCTCCTCCTTCTGCTCACTCTCTCTTCACCATCCACACAGCCTGGGGGCCTCTCACCTGCACACCCCCACCAGCCAGAGGCTGGGGTTGTGTATGTGCTAGGCTTGGCTGGTGTCAGCATTGGGGAGGGAGTGGAGTGCTGAGTGGG
This sequence comes from Dipodomys ordii, assembly GCF_000151885.1. Taxonomy (NCBI): domain Eukaryota; kingdom Metazoa; phylum Chordata; class Mammalia; order Rodentia; family Heteromyidae; genus Dipodomys; species Dipodomys ordii. Next base: position 20,926 of record NW_012285322.1, on the reverse strand, counting down.
AATCTGCCTAGGTTTTACCCTTAATGAGTTACTACTTGTCTTGATCAGAAGTTGTGCGCACAGTCTTGTTCAATTGTCAATTTTGAAGCTCAGCTGCCTATTTTCAAAGGGGTTAACAGTTTCAGAGCAAACAACTAAACCAGGACAACCAGGCCAGAAATTTTTAGAAAAATCTTAGCTTTTGCTCTATGAGTTAATCCATGCCTCACAAGTCCCTAGAACGATTCTAGTAACAGGATATACTTTAGTTAAAATAGCTTTTTGTAAGCTGATGGCTACTCTTAGTTGCTTTACTTCAAGCAATCACTTTGAGAGAAAAGATTCTAACTCCTACAGAGTCCATTCCCAGACAGAATTTATTGTCAGCAGCTCACTCTTTGGAATGGAGGCTTATGAACTTCGAAGTGAAACACACTATTCACATATTGCCTTGGTTCCCTTAGGCAAACCCACCTCAGCAGGTGGTTATGAAACCAACAGCCGTGTGTAGCTGCTTCATATAAAGAACCTGCCTTGTACTTCTGCTCCTATGGTGACTAGAAAGAAGAGGCACTGAGCTGTGGACTTAAGCACACATATTGAGCACAGAACAAAGAACACAGAGCGGGCTGCAGCATTTTCAGAGATATAGATGAATCAGTCATATCCTAGCTGCTTGGCTGACCACACTCTCTTGATGCCACATTTCTGAGGCAGAGCATTTCCAAGCTGCCAAGACACTATGGTAGGAAAATGCCTGAAGGAGAATTCTTGGTGGGAAGGAAAAGTTGAAAGTTTGTATTTAGGTTTTAGAAAATGCAACCAACTTTCTGAATTCCTTGAGGCAGCTAGCAGATCAACATGTTTTCTAGCCCTCTAGATTAAGAATATGAGAATACTTCCCACATCTTAGTCAATCCTGCTTGCCTGGCAGTCTTCTATTCCCTCTTACTGGAGCTAAGCAGCTTTTAAGAAGTCTTACAGGATGCTCATTACATTTTTCTGGGCGCCCTTCCGCTGGGTTAAACCTCCAGCCCCTCGGGTTTGTTTTCTTTAAAGAATTTGAGAATAGAAAATGTTTTTTAAAAAATAAGTTTTTTCTTGTGAAAATACCATACAGAGGGGTTACAATTACATGAGCATTGTTGCTTCCTCCTTTGTTTTTCCCCTACCATCTCTGCCCTTCCCATCTCCACGACTACACTCCCCCACCCCACTTCCCCCCACTTCACCCCCACCTCCCAATTTCACGCCCCCACCTCCCCATTTCACCCCCACCTCCCCATTTCTACCCCCCCACCGCCCTGCTTCAAAAGTTGTAAAGTATGTTTTTTGACATAGCGTCTTGTACATCTTATCTCACTGTATCCATATTGAATCAATTTGTCTTTTTCCCTTCCTATCTCCCCCCTAAAACAGGCTTTCTTCAAAGCAAAGAGAGCAGTGAAAGAGACCCCTCAGCAAAAGGAGAAGCCAAAAGCGGATCTGAAGAAGGCCACATCCCTGAGTATATGTAGAGCCCTTTGACTCTGCCCCATAGGGCGTGTTCCTGGATTGATTGGTCAAGGGGCAGGCTTGTGCTGCGTGGCATCTCGTGATTGGTGTCCCAGTCTCGGATCATGAGTAGGAAGTTTCCTTATTGGATGTCCCATCTCAGAGCACAAGTGGGGAAAACACTATTGTTGTATGGAAGGTAAAGGGACAAGCCCCAGACCATAGTCAGAAACAGCACATGCATTAGCACCTGAAGCCTGATGGGAACAAAGTGTGTATTTTTTGCTGAGTCATTCATCCCTGCTTTGTTGGAGCCAATTCCAACCCTCACCTCTTATCCATAACTACCCAGCTGAAGTGGTTTAACTCTCTCTGAGTGGCACATCTACACTTGTTACTCACAGGGTGCTGGTCTCCCATGAAACACTATGCTGACAGAGAGAATGAATGTCTAAATAGCTGTTTGAAGCAGCAAAGCCCTCTGACCTAAACTTGTATACTTACCTACAATGCAACTTGATTTCTCCTTACAGAAGGCAAATTCAGTTCTGCTTTGAGCCAACATGGTAAGATACCGTTAGCAAATCTAGGGCAAAGAAATAACTGTACGGTATTTCTAAAGTCAGGTGAAGTAGGGGCCACCATTCCTGAGTGCCTGTATTTTGTTGTGGGAAATACTTTCTACTGTAGGTACATTCTGAGCTGAATTCAAGCCGAAGATCATATTTGTGCATCTGAAAGCATATACTTAGGAATTTAACAGCAGATGAAGCAAGTTCTTAGTATCAGAACATAGTATCAGAACATTGTGTTCAATATATACTGGCAATGTCATTTTGGTGAACAAATGAAAGAAAAATCATGAATGTTGAGTGATGACCCTTTGTACAACTACCTAAAGGATAATATTTATATAATATTTATATATATATATATATATATATATATATACAAGCAATATATATTTTCTGTGAGTGCATATCCACAGTGTAGGTATCTTAAGGAAAGGAGAACTCAAATGGATCATAACAATACAACTAGTTTAATCTCTTATCTATTGAAAGTCCAGAGGAAGACAGTAAAAGCATGAAGATTACAAGAAGATGGAGGCATACCCCAACGTTAGGATACAACCCTCACTGTCTTGGCCCAAGGTGAAAGCTAAAATGCCCGTAATCACTTTCAAGTTCCAGGAAGTGAGGTGAAGGAACATAAAGAAAAAAATAAAGAAATACAGAACATGTGGACTGTCCTTTAAGACAATATTCTAGAAGCTATCAGGTAACATTTTTCTCTGTATTGTTATCTAAATATTATCACTATTGGGAAATGTTATCACTATTTTACTTAGCCTGGAGTTCAGTGAAATGGAAAGGTATCTCTATTGATTCAGAAAGCAAGGATGGATATTATGGTGGGCACCTGAGATGTTTTGCTATGTATATCAAGGGCTATAGACCTCACCTGTAATGTTTTAATGTTTGTAAACAGAATAGATGATGCATTTTGTGTGTAACTCGAAACTACTTTGAAGCTTAAGAAAAAGAGGAAACATATCTCAGATGCTACATATGCTATTATATGTTTTAAATGTGTATGATAACATCCAAATTACGGCAAATTGACTATTTTGTACAAAAGAGATGATTTCCCTGAGCCTTCTCTCATTACTTTAAAAAAACAGCTTCACACACTTAAGTGAGATATAGTTTTGAATCCAGGTTTATTGCTTACTGGCAATTTAAATTGTTTTCCCAACCTGGGGTTGTTTTTTTCTTTTTCTTTTTTCAGTAATATTGGTCAAATGCAAGCAACTCAAAATTTATCATCTTTTTTACACATTGTATTAGCATTACCTAGTTATATAAGTGGATTTCATTTTGATATATCCACATAGGTATACAATGTACCCTGATTATATTTACTCCATCATTCTCCTTCTTCTCCTCTCCAGGTTTTCTTATCTTAATTATTTTAAGAATACAACATAGTAGTAGTAAGTATAGTTAAAATATTGTATATGTTCGATGTCCACACTCTTTTCATCCTCCAAGATTAAAATTCTATATTCATTAAAATAATTTTCCACTCTCCTTTGCTTCAAGATCTCCATCAAGTATGATTTTACTTCCTGTCTCTATCAATTTGACTGTTGTATGTAACTGATATAAGTGGACTTATGCAATATTTGATCTTTTTATGACTGGCTTTGAGGATACTGAGGCAATGGTGAATCCCTCTTGAGCTAGCTGTCATCTTCTGAAGTATGAGTTATGCAGCTAACCATGAGCCTGGCTTAGGAATGAACAGAAGTAGGAATGAACAGAAGAAGCAATTCTTGGGCACTAGGAACATAAACAATCCTTGAGAAAATCCTAGGCAGGCAGGTGCTGGAGGGCATGGTGACCTCTGCAGTCAGGCCACAGTTGGGGTTTGTTTAAGAAAGGAACCCTGCAGTTTAACACACACCTGTATGAGACTCCCTGTTGTGCAAGCCAACCATTTAAAGTGTGTCAGCACTGTGGGCTGGGAAGGTGGCTCAGTGGTAGAGCACTTGCCTTGCATGCCTGAGGCCCTGGGTTCGATTCCTCAACACCACATAAGCAAAAAGAGAAAAGCTGGAAGTGGTGCTGTGGCTCAAGTGGTAGAGTGCTAGCATTGAGCTGAAGAGCTGAGGGATAGCGCCCAGGCCCAGAGTTCAGGCCCCACGACCCGACCCCCCCAAAAAAAAACAAATGGGTGTCAGCCCTCTGATCTAACCAACAGCCTGTTTCTGCTTTGTAGTGTGCCAATCATACTATAGAATTGTATTATGATTTCCACGCAACATGTAATAATTTGTTGTAAGATGCTGTGATGTATACAAAGTCCCTGCCTTCCCTAAAAAAGTGTATAAAAAGTACTATAACCTAGGGTTCAGGGCCTCTTAGCATTACCTGGTGTGCGGAGGACCAAGCTGGAGCTTGCAATAAAAACTCCTTTGCTTTTACATTGGTGAAGGTATCTGATGGTCTTTTGGGTAAGGATTTCCGAATTCGGTTTTACAGCTTATTTCATTTAGCAGTGTCCCCAAGATTCATCCATAATGTAGCATCTGTCACAACATAGTTCTTTTTAAAGTTGAAGTAATATACCATTGTATGCTTAAACCACATTTATTTCATCTATTCATTTGTTGATGGCCATTTGGATTGCCTCCACGTTTTAGTACTGTAAAAAATGAATATGAGTGTTCAAAGATTTCTTCAAGAACATGCTTTAGTGGAGCCATTGTATCATATGACAATTCTCTTTTCTTTCTTTCTTTCTTTGTCATGGGCTTGAACTCAGGGCCAGGCCACTGACTCTGAACTTTTCCTCAAGGCTAGTGTTCTACTACTTTAAACCACAGGTCCACTTCTTGTTTTCTACCCAGGCTAGCTTTGAACCTCAATCCTTGGATTTCAGCTTGCTGTCCTGAGTGGTTAGGATTATAGGCATGAATGATCCTGTTTTTAATTGTTTGAAAAGATGCCATACTATTTCCCATAGATAGGTTCCAATTTTACCACACTTTTGTCAGTATTGTTACTTTGTTTTTGTAGTTTTACTAATCCATATGAAATGGTCATATTCTTCATTGTTTTGACTTACACTTTCCTGGTGAATAGTGATGTTAAACAACTTCTTCATGTGCTTGTTAACACTTTGTCTTCTCTGGAGAAACATCTGAGTTCTTGCACATTGTAAAAACAGGTTGTTTTTTGTTGTTGGGAGGATGTTCTTTGTATATTCTTGATGTGAACCACTCATCAAATATATGCTTGCAATGGCTTTATCCCATTTTGTGTTGCTTATTTGGACATTGATGATTGCATCCTTTGGTGCATCCTGTTTTGTGTTTTCCTACAGTGACTGACCCTTCCTTGATGTCAGTTTCCAGTATGTCTTCTGGTCCTGTAACTATGAACCATCATATTTATTTCCACTCCTGTTTTTGTAACAATGAACTAAAGGTACATAATAATGCTCTGGTTGCCTATCGGCTCTCATTTTTGGATCTCTTTCCTTCGGCTTTTAGTAAAAAGCCTTGGGGCACATCCACAACTTATTAGGTCCTAAACACCCTGTAGAAAGTTGCAGCCATTAAATTTAGTTAGTTCTAATGGAAATATGTGACTTCCAATTTCTAAAATAGGGCAAATAAGATGAAAATTGATACAGAATATTTTTTTAAATTGCCAGTCATAAGGCCTGAACTCTGGGCCTGGGCACTCCCTCAGCTCTTCAGCTCAAGGCTAGTGCTCTACCACTTGAGCTACAGTGCCACTTCTGGCCTTTTCTGTGTATGTGCTACTGAGGAATCGAACCCAGGGCCTCATGCATACAAGGCAAGCACACTACCACTGAGCTGCCTTGCAATGCTTGATAGGAAATGTACTCATTACCTTGCTCATGTAACTGTAACCCCTCTGTACAGTATTTTTACAATTAAAAATTTATTTATAAAAAAGATGAAAATTGAGAGCTTCGTAATGTAGAAGCACACCAAAACTCTAGGTATATATTTTTCTTCATATGAGTATTTAGACTTCTATGAAGCTAGAAATTTAAACTACTTGGAAGTTAATAATGAACTTTTCACATTTTCATGAATGCTAGACGATTTGTGATACTCTTGGGTCAGAGACAAAAGGGACTTAATTTTTACAGCAATAGTGAAAGTTAGTGGTGTGTCTGTGTGTATTTATATATTTGAAGTAAATCTTCCAGCCCTCAGTGCTACTGAGTGAAGTAAAGATAGCCAGGTGAAACTTATACAAACAATGGTTTCTGAATTTGAGCAACTGCAATCTATATAATGAGCAATAGGCATGCCTGAATTTTACTCTGGAGGATGATAATAGCTTAGAAATAGCTTGTAAAAATATCTTTGTAAATATACTATAGAATAAAGAGCAGCTAGTGTTCACTTGAAGATATGCAAATACTTGAGACTGATGTGGAATTGTTCTTTTTCTTTTGTTTCTTGAATGTTCCTAGCTACCAACACCCATTCATATTTCTCCTAATAAATACATAGCTCTCCCTAAAAATGAGGCATGACAATTTGTTGAGATTACTTGTTCTTTTTCTAGCCCTAAGCCTTAAGATGAAATAGGGACTTAAATCATATCTAGAGTACAAATTCAACAAAAGAAATAGATGGAGTCCATATTTTACACATCTAGAAAATTTTCTCTTAGAGCCATTTTTTAATGCAGGTGTGGAAGAAATTAAGGAAAAATAGGTCCACAAATGTATTTTATGAAGATATTCTATGTATTTTAACAGTAATAAAGGATTACATTTCTGTATGTTAGCACATGAATATTTACAGAGTATGTACAGAAAACCAAAGTTATTCCAGAACATATCATGGAATAGAATGTGGCAAATTTTCTATATAGTACTTGTATAATTATAGAATTCACCTGTCTGATTTCTCTCCTATTTTGATTAACAGAGCACCTGTTTTACATTTTGAAATACATTTTTCTACCTACAGCATTCTAGACATTTTGCTGTCTACTAAATATAGAAAAGATTCATGCACAACCCTGACCTTCAAGGAGCAGTTCTCAGTATCCCAAGTAGCTTGTGTTTATCCCACCCCTTTCTCCCCAGCTGTCAATCTAGGTGAATGATGACTGGATTCTATAAGACAGAAAAACTCAGATAACTTCTTCACTTGGAATATCTATCTATCTATCTATCTATCTATCTATCTATCTATCTATCTATCTATCTATCTATCTATCTATCTATCTATCTATCTATCTATCTATCTATTGGTCGGCCGTGGGGCTTGGTCCCTGCACTCTTCAGCTCAAGGCAAGTACTCTACCGCTTGAGCCACAGAAAAACTTCTGGTTTTCTAGTGGTTTATTGGAGATAAGAGCCTCATGGATTTCCCTGCCCAGGCTGGCTTTGAACCGAGATCCTCAGATCTCAGCCTCCTGAGTAACTAGGATTACAAATGTTAGCCACCTTTTCCCAGCTTGGATTATATTTTATCCCTATCTTTGCGAGAACTTCAGCTTCCTTATTTGGAAACTGAGCTGTCCAGCTAACAGTGAGTAGGTAGATGAATCTCATTATTTAAAATTTCATTTAACTTAACTAAAATTGGAAGAATTAATTTCTCAGACACTATTCCCATTTGATATTCAGTAGCTACATGTAGCCAGTGGCTAGTCTGTTAGACAGTACATGTATAGAATATTTCCATTGTCACAGATTTTCTGTTAGAGCTGTTTTAAAGCGTGCTTCTGCTTGTTAAGGGGTGGCCCATGTTTATAATCTACATATGTTCAATAGCGGTACTCAGAGTGAAGATCAGACCAGAAAGGCAAGACATCCGTAAAGTTAAAATATAGTTATAAATTGTTCTACATAGGCACATTCCTTTGTGAGGAGGAAGAGGATCAAACCATCAACGTCAACAGAATCAACACTCTCAATTTTAGGACTGAATAGGTGAACATTTCAGCAATTCTTTGCAGCTTTGCTTCTGTGATTGAAATTAGCTGTGGTAGTCTCAATGGTGATTTTTTTGGAAATTATAAATCTGTAATTACCACATTAACTCACAGAATAATTATGGTTTGTTTTTTTGTAAATATCATTTGGTATTTACATGTGACGTTTCAAATTCTCCTGGTAGCAATACACCACAAATATCTTTAAATTGTTTCTGAGTTATTTCTTTCATTAATTTTGCTTCTTCTTACAGGAGGCATTTAAAAAATTAGTGGAAAAGTTAAGACTTTCTTGTGTTTTATAATCCCATTAGGACTCAGTAAGTTTAATAAAGAATGAGAATCCAAGAGCTATGTGTAGAAATTTTATCTCCAATAACCTGTTTCCTTTCATTAATTATTGGGGCAAAGAGAACTGGCTCCCCAGAATCTCACCTTCAGAATTGAAGAATGAGGTGGGAATAAGACAAGGAAAGAGAGACATAATAATTTGCACTGAAGTTGCTGTGCTGTCACAATGAACACATGTTCTCATGCAATCTTTTTGAATCCCACAGTTAGCATTTTTCTGGTTTTTATTAGTATGACAAGAATGATTGACTTCCCCCGACTGAGAGTTGGAAATGTGTGGGACACATCTATCTATGGAATCTTCCTCAAAATTGTATATCATTCACTTTGTCTCTCAGTGCCTTTTCCATCCTTGTCACAGGTATGTATCTCTACAAATGGAGAAGTTGGTTCATCATTAGCCTTTAAATGATCAAATTATGTGGATTTGGGGGATTGTGTGATTTGCTGTAGAAGCAAGGTATTACGAGTAGGACCATTTCTTTGTAGAATTCTTATTGGGGCTCTTACTCATGGACTCATGTAAATAATTCTCCCCATATTCCAGTCCAGTAGAGTGGGGCAATGCATTAGAACTTTAAAACATGCCTATAATTCTTTTAAAATATAGTTTTAAATACAATAAATAAAAGCTTTTGGTTTCTTTTTTAGTTTTTTTCTTTTAATTTTATTGTCAAGCTGATGTACAGAGGAGTTACAGTTACATAATAAGGTAGTGATTACTTTCTTGTCTAACTTGTTACCCCCTCCCTCATTTTCCTCCTCTTTCCCTCCCTCTCTCAATGCCCCGCAAGTTTACAGATCATTTCCAATGTACTGTGACTTTTGATTTTCTTTAAGTAAATGTTTATATTGATCCCATTTTGTACTTCCACAAGGTGAACACTGGAACACACGGTTAGACCTTTCTGCCATGCATATATGCATATACATATATTCCTACAACTTTGGGTTCATATATTTGTTTGATTATTCATTTGTTTATTGCCAAAATTGGAGCTTGAATTCAGGGCCTGTGCATTGTTCTCAGCTTTTTTTTTTCTCAAGGCTAGCCACAGCTCCACTTCTGGCATTTTGGTGGTTAAATGGATTTTCCTGTGGGGGCTGGCTTTGAACTATGATCCTCAAATCTCACCCTTATGAGTAGGTAGGATTACAGGTGTGAGCCTAAATTATAATTTGACTTTTCATCGCATTATATCATGCATATATTTCCTATCTAATAACATCCTAAGAAATTGCACTGTTCTAAGAACATCATTTATAATGATTACATGGGAGTCCAGTGCTTATAAATACCATATTTTATTGAACTGTCTCTACACTAAAAATCTTTGTAGTCTCCGAAATATTAAATGCATCATCAAAGTTCTTTTGAATTTTTCATTCTAGTATTTTATTTTTTATAAATAAGTATCTGCTAGTTGTTAGAAAGAACCAAATACAAACTTTCTTCTTACATAATAATCCATCTTAACTTGGCTCATCTAGAAAAGTAAGTTACTCATACCTGTGAATTTATTCTTTTCCCATCATGCAGTTCCAGTTTTGTACAATTTTATACACCTTACCCACTATAATGCCTTTCCTAAAATCCCTCTTGCTATCATCCAGTGTTTGTAAAAACCTTTTCTAAGTTATTTCATTAATAGGAAGGCATAATTAACTAATACCAACTTAATGTAATCATTTCCACGGGTATTTGCATTTTAGCTTGGATCAAAACTTGATTCTAACAAGATTATATTTTAATGGTAGAATCAGAGCATCAATCAGGAGGTTGAGAGTACCCTCATGAACAAATTTTATCATGCATTGCTTATTTTTGTTTTGAGATTTGAAGGCTAAAGTTTACCAGCTCATATAAACCCGGTTCCAGTGCCCTGCATCTTGTATATACATTTTTCTAATTTGGGAAGGGGCAGGGAAATTAAAAAAATGCGGAAACAAGGATTCAGGTTGACCTATTGTAACAATGCAATGTACAAGGCATTGAAAACGAACTTCACAACTTCTGGAGTAGGGGGAAGGAGGAGTTGGGGAAGTAGGGAGGGAGGTAATATAGAGGGAAAATAAAGGAAGGGTAACAATGCTCAGTAGGAAATGCACTCATTACCTTACTCATGTATCTGTAACAACTCTATACAGTAGCTTTACAATAAATAATATTTTTTACAAAAAGATTACCAGCTCATACTTCCACAATTAACTTGCCATACATCTTAAATACTACTATGGCTCAAAATAGGGGGAAAAAGCATCTTTCAATATAGATTGTCCATTGTTGTAAAAAGGAGATGCCAAATGCAGTGCCCAATGCACAGGAATCCAGAGTACAATCATTAACCTCTAGAATGCTGAGTTGTCTTCTTTGGCTGGAAATCTCTTAATTTTATTATAGACACTATGCAGAAATGTCCTGAAACAATATTCATGGAGAATAAATAGTTCTTCAAAATCAGGAAAATTTTACCAAGTCAAAAAGAGGAAAAAAAGACAAGAAAAATTCTATTCCTGGTCATTTAAAAAATAGGATTGAACAATAGTCTGAAGAAGAGAACAATTATTTAAGTGAGTTGTTATTATAAATTTAATAATAGAGTGATATGCATGGTAAAATAGAACCTGATGATGAGCCATGAACTCTGCCTTGGGAAGTCAGGAAAATCCTTCTTGCACAGTGTCTTGATACATGAGAAGGAAGAAAAAAAGATGAAAAGCTTATGAAGTTTATTAGTCTCCAAATATTATGACCAAGAAATGCAATGTATCAGGAACAGGATAGCAGTGAATCAAATTAGAGAGATGGAAATGGCCACGTAGCTTAGTGTTGTTACACTTGCTTAATATGCACAAGGCCCTAGGTTCAATCCCCAGCACTAAAAAGGAAGGAAGGAAGAGACAAAGATTTGTGAGGTAGGCCTAGCACCATCGTAGAAGTTTTATTCTCTAGCTCAGGATTTCATACTGTTATTTACACATTGTTACTGCATGGGAGATGTAAAAGTATAGTTGCTTAAGTCTCACACATTTGTATTTGAGTGGGTACAGATGTATCAACTTCAGCTGATATGACTTGGCGGCAGCAAAGATAGAGATATAATGGTAGCACATATGAGTGTAGAACATGGAAAAAAGTTCGTGAGTCTTATTTCTGCAGAAAAATAAATGCACATGGTATGTCAGCCTAAGTATGGATATAGTTTAGTCTGCATTTAAATGTACAAATATACCAATTTTGCAAACTTGGGTAAATTACCTGCCTCTCTTTCAGCCTTAGTTTCCTATTTTGGACATGGGAGCCAATGAGACTATAGTGAGAAAGTGTTCATAAAGTGTTTTTGGCTATGCATTTTAAAATTTATTATAACTACATTTAGTTGACTTGTTTATATAGTGTAAATTTTCACCAGGTGCTGAAGAGCAAAGCAGACGAGGATCAACTGTCTTGTCTTAGGTCCCTTGAGTACTTGATGTCATTCCTTACATTCCAAAAGTTTTGAAGTCAGAGTTGGACAAGAAGGCAGTTTTAGAACTTTTCCCTATGGAGCCTTACCATTTTTTAACATAACAGGGACTCTGGAAAGATGGAAGAATAAAACATAGAGAAACCACAACAGTCCTTTTCAGCTGGCTTACTGTTCATCCTTTTGACCTATGATGGCAAATTACCAGACACTGTATTGGTTATAAATACTACATTTATTTCTACATTCTGGAGCCTGGAGGTCCAAGATTACAATGCTAGCATAGTCAGGATTTTTTTTCTGAGTGATGCTCTGTATTAAAGATCAAGGGTGAAATCTATTTGGTTTTGTTTATTTAAATCCCATTCATGAAGGCTTGCCTCCATGACTTAATTACCATTCACATACACACAAAGGACCACTTCTATAACATTACATTTGAGATAGGATTTCAATAAGTGAAACTGGAGGAAGGTTGTAAATAAATGCATTGTCCTTATACATTCGTCCCCCCCCCCCGATAAGATTGTATATCTAAGAACAGGAAGATCCAGACATTGAATGATCTTAAAGCTGACCTCTGGGCCACTCTATGATTTCAGAGTATTATATTGATCTGGCTTATTCAGTTCTCTGCCTTCACTACAAGATTATTTGGAGAATACATAAGATAATTACACTAAGTGTGTAGTTATCTAGAGAATTATTTCATATTATTTACTTGTAATTTTTTTGGTAGGTACTTGGGTTTTAATTCAGAGCCTTGCATTTGCCAGGCAAGCACCTTACCACTTGAATCATGCCACATACAGCATGCTTTGGTTGTTTTTGAAAGAGTCTTGCATTTCTTTATTCCTAGGCTACCTGGATAGTGAACTCCCTAGTTGGATGTCCAACACAGGTAGGATGACAAGCCACACATTGGCACACCCAGCTTTTCTTGATTGAGATGGAGGTCTCTTGTATGTTTTCCAGCTTGACCTTGAACTCCCACTATCCACATGTCCATTTTCAGAGTAGCTAGTATTATAGGTATAAACCATCTCATTTGGTTTCTATTATTTATGTTTATGAAAAGTCTGAAGCTATGAGAAAATCCCCTAGGGAGTTTACTAACCTTATCCAGATTCTAGGTGATATACTCATGTTTATTTTGTTATAAACTGCGTTTTTCATTCTGTTTTATATAGAGATCTGGCACATCAAGAATAAAAATATTATTAACAATGCCAATTCAAACAGCTGTGACTATCTAATTTCTATGTGTGGATTTATGTTTTCTGGAAAAACATCCTGAGCACATAGGCCAAAAATCTGATAGTCCTAACAAGCAAAAATTCGTTTCCAGTATGATCAGCAGTTTGCAAATTGGGGTTCCATGCCTGTAGAGGAGACAGGTCACAGGGGAATTCCCTACTTGTGACCCTAAAATAATTCTGTCCTGTTCAAAATAGCAGAATGGTAAAAATTTCTCAATCTTATTATATGGGAACTTCCTTTTTTGGGGGGGTGAGGGAGGGTCCGGTTGTGGGCCTGAACTCTGGGCCTGAGCGCTGTCCCTCAGCTCTTCAGCTCAAGGCTAGTGCTCTACCACTCGAGACACAGTGTCACTTCTGGCTTTTTTTCTGCTTATGTGGTGCTGAGGAATCAAACCCAGGGCCTCATGCATGCAAGGCAAGTGCTCTGCCACTGAGCCACCTTCCCAACCCCTATGTGGGAACTTTCTTGACCTGATATAGAGTACTGCATTAGAATGAAAGAATTCACAGTTGCTCAGAAATCAAGCAAAGATGTCATCCATTTCTGTTCAAGCACATAGTAGGCATTTTTGCTAATGAAGCAAAATATAAAGTTCTTGACAAATAGATTTTATTCATAATATATAAAGAGCTCTTAAACTCATGAATGAGACAATAGTAACCCCATTAAAAGATACAGAGAGAAGGCAAATAAGTACATCAAAAGCCCATACATTACAAGACTGTTGTAGAAATTCTTCCCAAATGTGTTCAGATAATGCTTTCTGGAATGAAAGGAATGTGAATAATTTCACTATCTTGATTCTTCAAATAATAATTTTAAGAAAAACTGCATAAAGAACTTTAGAGATCATGGAATTCTTGTTTCATGTTCTGTGCATAACACTTTACAAAAGGCATAATCTTTAATTCTAGAATACACCAATATTTTTAGCTTTTTACAGAAAAAAGCAACACATGACAACTCTAAGAAACATGTCCAATGTCAGCCAGTTAGCATAAGAGTTTTAGATATTAGTATAGTCCCAGGGTTTGCAAATAATTAATTGAATTTGAGCCATGGATTCTGGTTTCTACTCAGTCTTAATTGTAATTTATACTTCTGCCTTCAGAAATACACCACTTCTCCTCTTGCTTCCATTTCTGTATTCTGAAAATGAAGATAATATTCTCCCAACCTTGGATGATGAGATATGCAACACCATCAGATGACACAGAACACATATTTACATTGTTGGGATTTATCCAACAATTGTTGAATAGCTTCGATAAAAAATCTATGTAACAATTGCTTCATAGTTTTTATAAAAATCTCAACAATAATTTTATTGTCTTAATACCTTGCTTAAAGGTGTTAAAATACAAACCAAATTTACCCTAATTTTAAAAATTGAGGGCCTGTAAGGTGGCTCGGTGATAGAGTGCTTGCCTTGCATGCCTCAGGCCCTGGGTTCCATTCCTCAGCCCCACATTAGCAAAAAGAAAACAGAGGGAAGTGGCGCTGTGGTTGAAGTGGTAGAGCGCTAGCTGTGAGCTGAAGAGCTGAGGGTCAGCGCCTATGCCCAGATTTCAGGCCCACGACCGGACTCAAAAAATAAAAAATAAAAATAAATTGAAGTGAAATCAACTCAATCCTCCTGTTATTTTAAGAAGTAAATCCTCTTTATGAGCTCCTCACCTTCTGACACGTAGCTATTAAATGCATTTTCATGAAACTATTACCTCTCATTTTATTCTCATTGAATTCAGTTTTACAGAGTTGTTCGGTCTTACAAAACTGGTTGCAAAGACTTTCCATTGATTTCTCCAAATGATGGTATTCATTTGTGTAAATGACTTCTCAAAACTTTTAAGGCAATTGAAGATGTAAATTATAGCAGAAAATTGTATAGAAAATATCTTGAAAATTGTATCAAGAATCTTTTTCCTTTTTCTTGTCTTGACTTTCTCAGTAGAAGGGATGGAATTCAGGGCATCAAAATGGCTGGATAATTGCTCTTGAACCAAACCCCTAGCACTTTGTTTAGCTTTAGTTTGCTTTTCAGATAGTCTTATCTTAACTGCCTCAAACAGTGGTCCTCCAACTTCTGCCTTTCTTATCAATATGTGGCACCAGTTTGTTTTAGAGACTGGAGTTTCAGTATTATATTTTTTACTATACCAACAGCAAAATCCAGTGTCTAACTCACAAGTAGTTAGAATTATAGGCATGTACCACTATATCAAACTGAATTTTTCTACAAAGAAATCATTAGTACTTCTGCTAACAAGGAATTATTCACTAACTTCTCTTAGTTTCCAATTCTCTGCTTCTGTAACTTCTTTCTCATTTTTTTATCACTGAAGACTGCAAATTTGTGATAACTTCAGTTTTTTAAAGCTTTCAAAATATTCCTGTTTAATCCACATTCTTCATGCCTCATATTCCATATCATAGTGATTTTCCTTACCAAAATTATTTGTCTCAGCCAGGAGAGGTGATTGATGCCTGCAATCCTAAGTCCTCAGGAGGCTGAGATGTAAAGATTTTGGTTGGAAGCCAGCCACATATTTTCTATCTAAAAGGAAACTGGGTGCCACCTAGTAACAAAAAATATTATTTCATATTTACTATAATAACATCTTACAAATTTAAAGTTATTCATTTGATAACCTTAAAAGAAACAAGGAATTAAACATGATTTTCTCTCAGAAAACCCAAGTCAACATCTTAGGCTCTTTAGAAGCTCTAGAGGGTTGGGATGTAGAACTGTGGTAGAGAATAAGCCTAGCATATGTAAGGTCCTGCGTTGGATCTTCAGCACTGAAAAAAGGAAGAAGTATAAGGAGGAAGAGGAGGAGGAGGAGAAGGTACAGAATCAAACTTATCCATATTTTATTTAGTGAGTAATTATGGCAAAATAAGAAGGTCAAGTTTCTGTCTTTTTGATCTTTATAGTAGTTCCTGATTAGCCTCTGGAGATGCATTCCAAGTGAGTACGTAAAATCAGTGAAGTACTTTATACAGTTAATCCTAGGTATCCAGAATTTCCACATCTAGGAACTCAACCAACCAGAAATTTAAAATAGGAAAAATTTGTTGTTCCCTAAACAGACAATATAGAAACTATTTACATACCATTACATGTATGTTGGTAATAGATATAACCTTGATGCGATTTAAAGTGTAACTTAGTTTGTATGAAATATTATGCTACTTTCTATATGGGACTGGATCCTATGCTGATTTTAGTATGCTCAATCAGTTCTGGAAGCAACCCTTTAAATACCAAGATGACCATACATACTATGCTTTTCCCCAGACAATTATAGCTACAATAAAGCTTAAGTTATAAATTAGGTTCAGTAAGACAATAATAACAGTAACTAATAAAATAGAAGAATTGTAACAATATGCTGTAAAAATGTAATGTGAAATGGGTGTGGAAGTGCATACCTGTAATCCTAGGAAACAGAAGCTAAGGCAGGAAGATAATGAGAGAGATATACAGTGAGACCTTACATCCAAAAAACCAAAAATAAAAAACAAAAAAGGTATTATGTGAATGTGAGAGTTTTCCATTTAATCTTTTCAGATCACAGTTAATCACAGGTAACTAACTACAGAAGGGGAAATTACAGTGAAGGGGACTACTGTATAATTAAGTGTTGTGTAAAGAGAAAAACCATATCCTATTTAAAGGTTCTGTTCTGAGAAGAAAAGCCATGCACCTTTTTTTGCCTTTTTCTGAAACTCTATGACATTTCTCCCCTCCTACCTAACCACTGTCCCACCTGGCTTGTGGAAAGGACAAGCCCTCAAAACTAGCTTGGCTGTGGAAGAAGAAAAACATTCTATTCCTGAACTATCAAGCATCTTGCAGCCTGTTTCACTCCTCCTATTTTGCTTCCAGATGCCCAGAAGACCCTCCTTTGAAGACATATTCTGTATTTTCAGGTGAGTGAGATAAATGACTTCCTTAGAAGACAATGTGACTTTGAAGATTGAAATTGAGGAAGGAAATCAAACTCTTCCATCATTTTTTTTACTAAGGGCCAGAAAAAAATAATAGGTTCTTACCTGCTGAGAGTAAGCAAGTTTTGCAGCCTGTGCTAATGAATTTAATCTTGATGCTGATGTGAAATGTGTCTGAAATGTGACCTGAGACCCAATTCCTTACTTTCCGAGAACACCACCCCTTCAGAAATTGTGATTTGTGATGTGAATATTTACTTCCTATAAAAAGTAGTTGCTTTGATATTTTGATTTTGTGAAGGCTGAGTGAATTTGATATTTTTCTCTCAGTTAAATTATAAGCATGTAAAAATGAATTGAACCTGATTAACTGAAATTCTTTCTGCCCATTTTCTCTGGTACAGATTTCTATGATTTGGGAAGTCTATATTTTAAGTCATTTTGGATGCCTAACTAGGTCTGTGAATGTGGATGAGTCAATAAGAATTGCAGAATTTGCCACATTGATTTTGGAGCAAAGAATTACAGCTGGTACCTGGGCAATGATTCAGAAGACAGCTGAGGCTGAAGCTATGAGCCTTCCTGCCTGTGTTCAGCTCCCAATCTCTTCTAACACACCCCTCACTCCCATGCGGTGGTTTCTTTTTCTATCCAAAGGGTTTCTGGAGCTTCATCTTATTCTGGTTTCATAGTATGCCAACATGAGAAGAGTGAAAACAAGCAAGGCAGATGTGGCAGAGGGATTTTATCTGAGGCTCCATCACACTAGAGAACTTCTGGCTGAAAACTCCAGAAAGACAAAAGTGAAAAAAGAGCTAAGAGAAAATGTAAGAAAGGAAGCCACAATGCTTAAGCCTAAAAACAGTTTCTAGGATAAGGAGACTCAGGACTTGGTGTCACCTGAGGAGAAGCTGGCAGAAGAGGGAATATTCAGGAAGAATGAGAAGGCAACAGAAGGGAATGGAGAGAGAAAGGCCTAGATTACCTAGATCTGGGACCTCAATGTGAGCTTAATTATACTGTGGGAAACCAACCCCAATGACACTATAGCTTACAACTTTCATTAGTCTATCATGCTACAAGCCTAATCCATGTCCACTTCCACTCAGCATGGTGCCCATTCTGGGATTCAGACTGACTGCTGGAGGTCCCTAAGGGAAGAGAACAGTGTGATAGCCACATGACTAAAACTCAGAAAAGACACGTCATCACTTCTCATATGTCATTTGTCAAAAAGTAAGTTATACAACCAAGCCTGGTAGCAATGGGGATGGGAATATATATTGTGAGCATTATAATAATATCTATTATTATTGTCATATAATAATTACGAAAGGGAAAGAGATGGTATTTCTCCCTTTTTAGGAGTATTGGACAGGGCATTCTGTAGAATATTCTTCAGTTGGGAGCTCTCTGAATCTTTTCTCCTAAGATTGTTGCTATGTGGTTTCAGGGAGGAGAAATACAGAGAAAAAGTATGTTCTCAAGCTGGGCACTGGTAGCTCACACCTATAATCCAAGCCTGAGATCTGAGGATTATGATTCTAAGCCAGCCTGGACTGGGAAAATCCATGAGACTCATCTCCATTAAACCAAAAAGAGCCAGAATTGGAGCTATGGCTCAAGTGTTAGAGCACTAGCGTTGTGTGTGGGGGCAGGAGGGGTGGAGAGGAGAAAGCTCAGGGACTGACTCTAGGCCCTGAGTTCAAACCCAGGATTGGGGGGTTGGGGGAAAATGTGTTCTCAGCACATGAAATCAAGGTGTATGTCAACATCACTATTGATGTTAACTTCGGGGTAGAGTTGATCATTTTTATTCTGGAAATGACTTGTTCTACTCTTCTCTGTCCTATATTTTTTAAAAGAGGTAGCTATGCACAATCTATACCTAAGAGGCATGGATTGCACTGATGCACTGGTTTCATTTTTTTCTACTTAAAAAATTATACCTAAGTACTTTTACAAAGGAGTTCTAATTTAACATGTCACTTTGTGAGTACAGTACATCTTGGTCAATGTCACCACTTAGATCGTTCTTCTCCTTCTTTCCCAACCCCATGCCCTCAATTTACCAGGCTATATTTTCACACATGTACATTGAATACTGTGAGTGGATTCACCCACTGCAAGAATTTTGCAAAGAAATGTCATCATTCTACAAGTCTAAGAAGATGAAGTTGAGGACGATAAGCCCAAGACAGCATAGTTATTAATTGAAATCAAGATAACTCCTATCAAAATTCCAACCTCCAACCTCATTCTTCAAGGAAATAGAAGAGGCAATCCAAAAATTCATATGGAACAATAAAAGACCCCGAATAGCAAAAACACTCCTCAACGGAAAGAACACTGCTGGAGGAATATCAATACCAAATTTCAAACTTTACTACAAAGCCATAGTAATCAAAACACCTTGGTGCTGGCATAAGAACAGACCTCAGGACCAATGGAATAGAATTGAAAACCCAGAAATGACCCTACAGAACTATAGCCATCTAATCTTCGATAAGGGAACTAAAACAATAGAATGGAAGAAAGACAGCCTCTTCGGTAAATGGTGCTGGCAAAATTGGTTAACTACATGTAGAAAACTAAAGCTAGATCCTTATATATCACCCTGCACCAGAATCAACTCCAAATGGATCAAAGACCTTGAAGTCAAAGCAGAAACTCTGAAAACATTACAGGATGGAATAGGAGAAACCCTAGGTCTCCTTGGCACAGGCCGAAATTTTTTGAATAGAGACCCGGAAACACAGCAAATCAAAGAAATGTTGGACAAATGGGATTGCATAAAGTTGCAGAGCTTCTGCAGGGCAAATGACATAGCTAGCAAGATCAATAGAAAGCCCACAGATTGGGAGAAGATCTTTACTAGCCATACAACGGACAAGGGTCTCATATCTAAAATATACTTGGAACTCAAAAAATTAAACCCCCCAACAACAAATCCCCAAAGAAACAACTGCCCAATAAATACGTGGGCGAAAGACTTAAAGAGAAACTTCTCTGAAGAAGAAAGAAGGATGGCCAATAGACACATGAAGAAATGTTCAACATCCCTAGCCATAAAAGAAATGCAAATCAAAACAACATTGAGATATCACCTCACCCCACAAAGAATGGCAAAAATCAAGAACTCTAATAACAACAGATGCTGGAGGGGATGTGGACAGAAAGGAACCTTACTTCATTGTTGGTGGGAATGTAAACTTGTCCAACCACTTTGGAAAGCAGTATGGAGGTTCCTCAAAAGACTTCACATAGAACTCCCCTATAACCCAACAATCCCACTTTTGGGCATTTACCCAAATGTTTACAAACAAGACCACACTAAAGCTACCACCACAACTATGTTTATTGCAGCATTATTTACCATAGCTAAGATATGGAATCAACCCAGATGCCCCTCAGTAGATGAATGGATCAAGAAAATGTGGTATATATACACAATGGAATTCTATGCCTCCATCAGAAAGAATGACATTGCCCCATTTGTTAGGAAATGGAAAGACTTGGAAAAAATTATATTAAGTGAAGTAAGCCAGGCCCAAAGAAACATAGGTCCCATGGTTTCCCTTATTTGCAATATCTAGTATATGTACGAGTCAAGCGGAAAAGGTCAGATAATGTGATGTCAGGAAAATGAACCCTTAGATATGTATTTTAATGTTTTTTTCTTTCATGCATGTGTTTCTAACGCATTTATAAGATTATCTCTTTGTTGCTTTGTATGTCCCTCCCATACAGTATAACCCCTGCTCTCACTATATTTGATGTCAGTATAACTTGTGGAGGAGATGGGGAAAACCCAGTTGTTTAAGGATACAGGTGGATCTGATGCAACAATGAGAAGTACAAGTTGTCATATCCAAAACAAGTTTTACAACGTAGGTGCGGGGGGGGGTGGGGGGATAGTGA